>NC_080203.1:55562975-55874593 GCF_030028045.1 Hippopotamus amphibius kiboko
TAATTTAGTCCATTGACATTTAAAGTAATCATTGACAGGTATATATTTATTGCCATTTTATTACTTGATTTCCAGTTGTTTCTGTGGTTCCTCTCTGTTCATTATTTCTTTTTGTTTCTTCCCTTTTAGGTTGATGCTTTTTTTAGTAGTATGTTTATGTTTTTTTCTTTTTAGTTTTTGTGTATCTATTGTAAATTTTTGATTTGCAGTTACAATGGGGTTCATATATGTGGAGCTATAACTGTATCAGCTTGTTTTAAACTGATAATTAAGTTCAAACACATTCTAAAAGATCTACATTTTTACTCCCTTCCCCCATATTTTTGGTTTTTGATGTCATATTTGAAATCTTCATGTTTATGCCTTAACTCTTTATTTTAGCTATAGTTGCCTTTACAATTTTTTTTGGCTTTAAATGCTTGTACTGGCTTATTTAAATAGTTGATCCTCAGTCCTTACTATATATTTACCCTTCCTAGTGGGATTTTCCCTTTCCTCTAGATTTTTACTTCCTTTCCACTTAGAGAAGAACCTTCAGTCTTTCTTTTAGGGTAGGTTAGTATTAATGAACTCTTAGCTTTTGCTTGTCTGAGAAGTTCTTTATCTTTTCTTCTATTCTAATTGATAATCTTTCTGGGTAGAGTATCCTGTGCTATAGGTTTTTCCCTTTTGGCATTTTGAATATATCATGCCACTCCATTCTGGCCTGCAAAGTTTCTGCAGAGAAATCAGATGACAGCCTTATGGGAATTCCCTTATAACCAACTCTTTGCTTTTTCCTTGCTGCCTTTAGAATTCTCTTTATCTTTAAATTTTGCCATTTTCATTATGTTATGTCTTGGTGTGGGTCTGTTTGGGTTCATGTTGTTTGGGACCCTCTGCATTTCCTGTACCTGGATATATGTTTCCTTCTTCATATTTGGGGGGTTTTCAGCCATAATTTCCTAAAATACATTTTTCTTTCTTTTTTTGTTATGTTTTTCCATAAAGATAAATACACAAACAAATAAAACATATATTTTTTGATTTGAAGTATAGTCATTTTACAATGTTGTTAGTTTCTGCTGTATAGCAAAGTGATTCAGTTATACATATGTATGCATTCTTTTTAATATTATTTTCCATTATGGTTTATCACAGGATATGTTGAATATAGTTCCCTGTGCCATACAGTAGGACCTTGTTGTTTATCCATTCTATATATAATAGTTTGTATCCACTAACCCCAAACTCCCAATCCATCCCTCCCCCACCCCCACTGGCAACCACAAGGCTGTTCTCTATGTCTGTGAGTCTGTTTCTCTTTTGTAATAGGTTCATTTCTATCATATTGTAGATTCCACATATACATGATATCATCTGGTATTTTTCTTTCTCTAACTTATTTCACTTAGTATGATAATCTTTTAGTCTATCCATGTTGCTACAAATGGCATTATTTCATTCTTTTTTATACTTGAGTAGTATTCTGTTGTATATATATATATACACACCACATCTCCTTTATCCATTCATCTGTCAATGGACTTTTAGGTAGTTTCCATATCTTGGCTATTGTGAACAGTGCTGATATGAACATAAGGGTGTGCTTATCTTTTTGAATTATAGTTTTCTCCAGGTATATGCCCAGGATTGCATTGCTGGATCATATGGAAACTCTATTTTTAGTACTTTGAGGAACCACCATACCATTTTCCATAGTGGCTGTACCAACTTACATTCCCACCAGCAGTGTAGGAGGGTTCACTTTTCTCCACACCCTCTCCAGTATTTTTTATTTGTAGATTTTTTAAATGATGACCATTCTGACTGGTATGATATGGTACCTCATTGTAGTTCTGATTTGCATTTTGTTAATAGTTAGCACTGTTGAGCATCTTTGCACGTACCTGCTGACTATTTGTATGTCTTCTTTAGAGAAATGTCTATTTATATCTTCTGCACATTTTTTGATTTTTTTTTTTGGTTGTTGTTTAGTTGTATGAGCTATTTGTGTATTTTGGAAATTAAGCCCTTGTCAGTTTACATCATTTGTAAATATTTTCTCTCAGTCTGTATGTTGTCTTTTTGTTTTGTTTATGGTTTCCTTTGCTTTATAGAAACTTGTAAGTTTGATTAGGTCCCATTTGTTTACTCAAATACATTTTCCAATCCCCTCTCTCTCTCTTCTCCTTCTTGGACCCTTATAATGTGTATATTGGTGCACTTAATGTTATTCCAGAGATTTCTTAAAGTGCTTGCATTTTAAAAATTTTGTTTCTCTTTTGCTCTTCTGATTGATTTCCATTATTCTATCTTTGAGGTTATTTATGCATTCTTCTGTATCACTTATTCTGCCATTAATCCCTTCTAGTGTATTTTTTATTCCAGCTATTGAATTCTTCATTTTTAATTGGGTCTTTTTTATATTTTCTAGTTTCTTGCTGAAAAATTCATTGTTTACATCAATTACTTTCCCTGATTAACATTTTTGTTACCAATGTTTTGAATTCTTTACATGATAAATTGCTTATTTCTGTTTCATTTCTTGCTTTTTCAATTGAGAGGAGTTCCTCTGTCTTTTCATTTTGCTTACTTTCTCTGCCTCTATGAATTTAGGTGAAACAGTTACCTGTTGCATTCTTGAAGGAGTATTCTTATGTGAGAGCATTCCTATATGGACTGTGTGTGCCCAATGGTGGGATAGCTGGATTTGACATGGATGCAAGTCACATATTTTCTCAGGGTGTGCTGGTAGCTATTACCTTGGTAGGGGGTGGAGCTGGAGCTGGAGAGCTTAGAGCTAGCTCTGTATGAGGCAGGACTTCTCTGATGCTCAGTGGCCATCATTTTATTGGGTGTAAGACCTGATCCCAAGTTGCTGGAGCAGAAGCTCTGAGGATCAGGCCTTATGCTGGCTCTGTTCCCTTTAAGTGTGTGTCTTCCCCTTTTACCACACTGAGACCCTTGCCCCAGAGTTGGGGAGTGCTGAAAGAAGGAGGGTCTGTGTGGGCTCTCAGCTCATACTGGGCACAGACAGATTTCCAAGCTATTGCTGGTGCACTGCATGTGCAGGTGTCTGCACTTTTTTCCTTCACTCTGCTCAGATACAACCTCAGGTGCAAGTCTCCATTGTCCCTCACAGTCAATCACTACCCCCAATCTCCATTGCTCCCATTCTATTGTGAAACCACTCCACAGGGCAGAACAGGCCACGTGGACTCTCAGCATGTATTAGGGAGTGAGCTGTGATGGGGCAGCCATCATCAGAGGTCTGGGCTTCTGAGGCTCTTCTTGGTAAGCACCAACAGTGGCTGCTGCCCCATCCAGACACTGCCTTGGGTCCAGGTTGCCTCTGTGTCCCACTCTTGGGTCTTTTCCCCAGTCATGACTCCCCAAAATCCAGTGCTGTACAGTGACATGGAGTAAGTTGGGCTGGATTGTTGACTCAGATTTGTCTGGGACACAAAATGAGGTAGTGGCAGGAAACCCAGCAGTTGCTAAAGCAGACATCTCTCTGCCCTTCCTTGGGGGCAAGCCAGCATGTGTATGCTCTTCATGGGTGGAGTCCAGGCTTCCCACAACTCTTCCCTTAGTCCCAGTGATGCTCCAATCAGCCAAGGGAACTTGTTTCCCAAAAATAGGACTCAGGACTGGGGTGCCCATTCTGTGGCTTGAACCACTCATTCCTCAGGGTTGGTGTCCACTGATGTACTCTCCCTCTTCCTCTGAGTCCCCTCCTAGTGTCACAGTTCTTAACCTAGTCACTTTTCTTACCTTCCCACCTAATTTTGTGTATGTCTTTCTTACAGCCTTGGTTGTACAGGAATCCTTCTGCCAGTTTCCAGTTAGTTTCCACTGAGAATTGTTCCATGTGTAGCTGTATTTTTAATGTGTTCATGGGGGGAAGTAAGCTCCACAACCTTTTACTTTGCCATCTTGATTGATCTTCTCTTAATTGCCTTTTTAAAAGCATTGTATAGAAATACAGTCACATTGGGGGTTACGGTTTGAACACATGATTTGGAAGGGTGACACAATTCAATCCATAGCAGTAAGTAAATACTTCTAATTTTATGTATTCACTTAGGTTTGTGCCAGTTCCTTTGTTGTGGCATAATGTTTGACATTTTCATTTGCATAACAACCCTTGATTAATGTTAAAATTAATTTTAAAATAATTATGAGTTATTATTACATTAATTATTTAATGCACAAATATAGATACTGTTATGGACTAAATTTTGTCTTTCCTCCCAAATTCATATATTGAAGTCCTAACACTGAATATTTCCAAATGTGACTATTTGGAGACAGAGCCTTTAAAGAGATATTGAAGTTAAAAGAGGTCATTGGAATGGGCTTTAATCAAACAGAACTGGTGTATTTTTAAGAAAAGGAGATTGGGATACAGAGACACACAGAGGGAATATCATGTAAAGACACAGGCAGAAGAAAGCCATCTACAAGCAAAGAAGAATGGGTTCATAAGTAAACAACCCTGTCAACACTTCAACCTCAGACTTTCATTATAAATAAATTTCTGTTGTTTAGAATACCCAGTTTGTAATACTGTGTTGTGGCAGCCGTAGCAAAGCAATACGGGTACCTATTTCCTATACCTTTCTTTTCACATTTGACCCAGGCCCCTGTTCTTCTCCTGATCTGATTATTTTCTGCAAATTTATATGTTATGGGATAGGGATTCATGTCTCTAAATCAATCAGATACTTGATATCAACTACTCTTTTGGGGCGGTTTGCCCAGATGACAGCCTTTCAGAAACCCCAACTGAAATGCACCAGATTGGGTGCAAGCCTTAGGGAAATTCTGTGCAAGTTATTCTTTTCATACTCTGTCAATTCACCCCCAATGACCTAGTCACCCAGTAATGACTGAGAAATCTCCCAGAAAAACTTCAATTTCCCTGTCACTTCCCATGAAAAAACTCTCATTTAAATTCTTGTTTTCCACAATTGATAGGGAAGGAAAATGTGAAGTGCATTTTGGGAACTGAGAATCTCTCTCAATTTTACAGACTCACTATGTCTTAGCCATTTTTTTTTTTTGGACTAATTTCCTTAGGAAATTGTGAATTGCCTCCTCTCTGTACCTAACTGGCCTTCCTCTTTTTAAAATAAGTATCTTTTAAAAAGAACATACAGACTGTAATGCTAGCAAATCATAAGCATTCAGGTGAATGAAACCATTTAAGTCAATATACGTTGAATTAATTCCATTATCTAAGCCCTCTTTGTGTCTCATATCACTAGCATTATTCCCATTCTCCTTTCTAACATTGTACGTTAGTTTTGACTGTTTTTGTAATTTTTATCAAATGAATCATAAAGTATGTGTTTTCTTGTTCCTGACATTTTTGGTTCAATATCTATAAAATTCATCCATGTTGCTGCATATGGGGGCACTTTGTCCCCTTTTTAATTCTTCATAGTTTTCAATTGTGTGAATCTATTGGAAGTAAACTTACACATTGGCTCATTTCACTCTTAATGGCCATCAGAGTCATTTCTAGTTTCTGGATATTATGAATAATTGTTCTATGGACATTTTTGCACTTGCCTTTTGGTGCATGTATGCAGCCATTTCTGTTGGTCATATTCTCATGAGTGGAGCTTATGGTTCAAAGACTATGCATATGTTCAGTTTTAATAGAGGCTCATGAACAGTTTTACAATGTAATTTAATCAATGTGATATCCTCTTTCCAAATAGTCTTGATAAATTTGTTTTCCATTTTTCTATTAGTTTGTCTATCTGTTACTAATTTTCAGGAATCTTCTATACATTATGGACACAAGCTCCTTTGTCCATAACATATATTATCAGTTAAATGTATTTCAAATATTATAGTCATACTCTGGCTTGCATTTTCTTTCTCTTAATGGTATGTTTTGATTAAAAGAAATTATTCATTTTAGTGTAGTCCAATTTATCAATCATTGCCTTTATGGCTAGTGCTATTTTTCCATTTTATAAATATTTGCCTATCAAAAGGTCATGAAGATATTTTTAATATTATATTCCAAATGTTTTCTAGTTTTACATTTCACATTTAGAGGTTAGAGGCTCCTATTAAAGATTACCAGGGACAAATCAATAGCCTAACAAAATCAAATTTATTGAGTCACCACAAAAGAAGGGCATTTTAGAAGGCCTGTGGAATGTCATTTGACAAGTTAGAGGAAGAAAGTGTTTTTTGTAGGGTTTGGATTACTGCTGAAGGATTCTGAGGACAGTCTAAAGGAAGCATGGATCAGTTCTAGAGTGGTTGCTATTTCTGAGATTAGATTAGAAGCAACACAGATTATTAAGGGTTTGGTTACTGGCAAGAGGTGAGAGAAGTTTAGCATTTGGGTTTCCCTAGCAACAAATAATAGAAAATCTGACCTGGGGGTATCAATAGTAAGAAAGTAACAGTCTCTCAAAGAGGTGATTCTTATGGCATGTTACAGCTATTGCATGATCTTGGAAAAATAAATGTTTCCTTTTAACCACAGCTGACTTCATCCTGTCTATCTCCCCAATGTGATTAACAACAGGCTGCCATTTTTTTGGCTACCCAATTGGCTCAAAACCATTTATTGAAAGGAAATTTCTTACCCCACTATTCTTATGTGTTATATTTAAGATAAATCAGAGGACCATATATGGGTCTGTTTCTGGGCTCTATATTCTTTATTATGTTTCACTGGTCTATTCTTATGAAAAATACCACATCACCTTAATCACTATATCTTTTTAATAAGGCATGTTTTTCTTCCTCAAGATTATTGACAATCCTTTACCTGTGCAAATACATATATAAATTTATAATCACCTTATCAATTTCCAAAAACAACTGGTTGTGACTTTAATTAGGGTTGCTTGGAATCTATACATTGTTTTGAGGAAAGATAACATTGGACTAAAACTAGGCAGGCTGTATAATGCCAGTAACTAGATCCATAGTAATTAGGTTGATTGTTGACTCATCATCATTTTGCTGTTGTGCCATATCTGGCAAGAGGATGGGATCAACTTTATTAGTGGGAATGCCAAATAATGTGATGTTGGAATTACCAGTTCAAATTGAATATGGTGAGTTTAAATCAGAAATACTATGCAGTACAGAAAACCATAGTAAGACCATAATGCAAAATACTTAGGATGAGCATGAAAATAGAGGACACCAGCAGAAAAATGATCAAAAGAGGAGACATAACTTTGGAAAATGTGGCCAGCTGAGCAGCTACTGAATAGGCAAACTAAGCATTTACAGATCATTTTGGATATCATTGAATCAGAAGAATTGGTGCCAAGAATTCAGCTGAATTGATGCTATGTTTATAAGTTAAAATTTAATCTGGTATCTGGTAAAATGATATGATCTTACTTTTCAGTTCTCTGTTGATGTTCTAAAATATTATATCCTACCATTTTTCTTCTAAATTCATTCTTTCTATATTTAACTTTCATCCCTTCTCCCTTCCATAAGAAAACTCTACCTGTTCCTATCGAGTAGTATAACTTTTCATTAGTGTTCTACTAGGAATCCTGAGTCGCCCAGGAGAATCCTCACTAAGACACAGATAATAAACAGTATTCAGGGCTTTAGAATGAACCAAAGCATTTGCATTATGCTAACATTGAAATTACTTCAGGTCCTGAGACCAGTTAATTCTACATACTTGTCATATTCATCTGTTTTCTCCATCACTGAATAATTTTTCATATCAATAAAGTTCAATGTGATATTATTTATAACAAATAACAAAAATTAAAATCACTCATGACCCTGTATTTTTTCTTTGAATTAAAGTGTGTGATTTGGTACTGTCCACATCTGCCCATTTTTTCATGTAGCAATATTTTTCAGTATCCTCTTATAATGAATTGTATTTTAGAAAAATTAAACCCATTAAATTTATTCCTTTATTTCCTTCAACATTGTCAATTTGTAGCCTTCCAAATCCAAGCCTTTCAAGATGGAAATTTCCTTGAACAATGTAATCAATTTATTTGATCAACTATGAATGTCAAAATTGACATTCTCAAAATATGTAGCAAAATAAGAGTTGTTAAAGATCAGAAAAGAGGAAAGGAATGTTTAAATAACTTTAGCTCGCATTTAAGAAATCAAGAGGCAGACAGTTGATTTGACTATAAAGTAGTCCAAGATGGAAAAAAAGAAGAAAGCCAGCTCATTCTGGTCCCAGTAAATTCTGGGGAAGAAAATTGAGACAGAAGGAGTTAGGAGACCAGATACTAGGAATTTCACTGCTCCTACTAGAACAAATAGATAGGGATGGAAGAATCAGATGCATGAAAAGATTAGGACTATTTGCACACTAGGCAGAGACTACAAACCTTTAGAGAAATCTCCACATGCCCCTAGTATCTACACAAATTTTGATCTATGATACTGTGATATATTAGGCAAATAGTTTGACAAACCTGTGGCAAAGTCTCCAATTCCCTGTGGCTTGAACAATAGGGACCCAAATGTTCCAGTGTGACTCATAGAGGGTGCTACTTAAGGTTAAAGGAAGGCTTTTGGCACAGCAGAAACCTGAGATTGCAATGAAGAGAGACTGTCATGGACTTCAAGATCAAGGGCCAATGCCCAAGAATATGAGCCCCACAAGTACCGCCAGGAAGGCAAATGAGACTAGTTTTACCTCAGCACTCATAATTCTTGGAAGCAGCACAGACAAACTACTGAGGATCCAGAGAGACCAATGGGTGGGTATCCAAAAGGCTCCTTAAAGGTGTAAGAAATCCCATAACCCCTTTAGTGCCCTGAGTGTTACATAAAGCATGTCTAACTTCCTTCCAAACATACTCACAAGCAAGCTGAGAAAAGATCAAGAGGAGGAAGTTAGAACATTAAAATTAAAACAGGTATTTGAGTCTTCTAAGCAGAGACTGACTGAATTGCCTGAAGAGATAGTTAAAGTTACTGGAGTGGAATGAGATTAGAAGCTTGAACCCAATTTTGAGAGGGGGTTAATTTTTACTGTTTCTATTCATTGCTATGCAACAGAGCTGTAGACAGGCCCTGCCAGAAAAATCAAGTCAGTTATATATAATAAAGAAATGACATTGGATTTTCATACCTGAGGGCATTTTTGGAACACTGTTAGATAATTAAATATGTTTCTATAACATTATTTCTCATAGCCACACAAAATTTAAATACATTGGATAACTACAATTGAGCCAACACTTTATTGCTCATCATTTATGCTTTTTCCATGGATACATATGTACTATACAGTCTTATAAATTCTTCCCACTCACATGATGGAAACCCATACTCAGAAGATAATGAAGACAACACACAACTCACAACGTAAAGCAGAGTCAAAAAAAATGAGAGAGAGCAACAGAGAGAACAACACAATTTGAATATTTTTATATAGTCATGCTCAAAATTAAATCTCATAGTCTTCCCCCATTACACATGTAGATAAATTTCCTGTTTTACATAAGCTATTTTATGTTGGGTTGTTAGCACAAACATTCAAAAGAATCCTGGATAATAAGATGCTTTCTTTTTAATGTCTAAGTTCTCTTAACATTGTGAGGATACATGTCAAAGTTACTAACTCTTGACTTTTACATCTATTGTAAAGATTGGCACCAGATTTGGTGTCATTTTAGGGTGTGAATGTTTCAAAACCATATGTCATATGACAATCTTCTCTTCTAAGATTTCTTCAAGTCAGAAATGCCTTCCTCAACAGATATCAAATCTGTGTACAACTATAGTCCTTCCATTTATTTTATTTTTATTAGTATAATGAAATATTTAATTATTTTAAAGAAAATCAAGACCATATAATTTCATTCTTCAACATATATTTTAAAAATAAGAAGTTTTAAAATATAACCATAATAAGTATCACATCTAAAAATAAATCATAATTCTTTATGATGATAAAATTCCAGTCAATATAAAAATTTCTCTTGTGTATTCAATATGAATATTTTTAGTTGGTTTTTCCAACCAGAGTCCAAACAAGATTCACATATTACATTTGGTCAGTCTGTCTCTTATCTCATTTATTCCATTAACAGTTCCCTTTCCTTTTCTACTACTTGTTGGTGAAACCATGTCATTTGAATGAATTTCCCATGTTCTAGATTTGCAAGATTGAATCATCTTGTTGTCATTTAACATGATTCCTTTTCTTCTGCATTTCTTGTAATCTTGATTTAAAATTTCATGAAAATTAGATGTGATTCTTTGAAAAGAGTGCTTCATATATGGTGGTGAGTATTTGTGACATCATATCATATGATGTGGCATCATAGGCATATGATATTTACTTGTTTCACTTTTATAATGTTACATTTAATTAAATTCAGGTGTTACAGACCTAGATAATTCATTATAAAGTTATTCAACAGTCTTTCACCCTAACATTTTAATGAATATTGAATATATTAATACAGACATTATTTCATTTTTCATTTTAATGCCAAACTTTCTGTATTCTTATGCTTTAGAGGTGTCTCTTTAAAATAGTATTTAGATGGAATAAGTGGATTTTTTCGCTAGTTTGATCATATTTTGCCTCCTAAATGGAGCATTTAATCCAATTATAATTAATAAAATTACTGACACATTTGAATTTAAATGAATCAGATTACATTGTGCTTTTTATTGGTGCTATCTACACTTTATTTCTTTGACTCTTCTTTTTTGCCTTTCTTTGTACTGAATATTTTTATCATTCCATTTTTTTCTCTACTAGTTGTAAAATTTTATTTTCTGTTTTTATTTTTTATGAGTAACCTAGAAGTCTTAGTCTAATCAAAACAAGAATCTTAGAACACTTCCACTTAGTTTATTTTCTTCCCAAAACATTTGTCATTTTTCAAACTTATTTAATCCTTTTTAAATAACCAAGGATGTTGTTGTTTTAGGCAGTCAGTGCATATTTTTAAAAATCCCATGTTTCATTGGTTACAAAAGTCTTCTCATACTTGAAATATATTTACTTGTTATGGAATTGTGTTTTGGCAGCTGTTTTCTTTCAGTATACTGAAGATGTCACTCCACTGTCGTCTGAACACTGTTATAGTCAAAAAGTCAAATTTCTAGTTAATTGTACTTTTACAGGGCAATCTGACATTTTTCTTTGGCTGCTTTTAAGAATTCTCTTAATATTTGGTGTTATTAAATTTTATTGGAATATGCTTAGTGATAATTTCTTTATATTTATAATGCATATGCAATTGATTTGGTATCTTAAAATTTCTAGAAATATCCCAACCCTACTCTCTTCAAATGGTTTTAAAAAGTATATTAAGATTATATTTAAGATACATATATATATATATATAATTAGTTATATTTATGTAAGATATCTATATATATTCAGTACTTTGGTTACTTTCTAGAATAGCCATATGACCGTTATTGAGAATGGAAGTCACAAATATATATTTTGATTTTTATATTTTGCTTCTTGTACTTTCTCCTAATTTCCTCTTGGTAAACCTAATCAGTTAAATATCAGACCTCTGTCTACCATCCATTTTTTTAAGCCTCTCTTTCATATTTTCCACCTTATAGCTTTAAAGACACTCTCTCAATAACTTATTTAAAAATATCTTCTAATAATCTCTTTAGCTGTATGAGAACTGCAATCTGTCATTTAACCCCTCCATTGGGGATATACTATTACACTGAATATATAATTATTCATTTCTGGAAGTTTCATTTTTTCCAAGTATTTCAATTGTTTTCTGACAGTTTCTTATTGAATGATCTTTATAAGTTCATCCTTTATTTCTTTAAATATTTTCTCCATAGCTATTCTATACTTTGTGTCTGACAGTGTATGTATTTGCAGTCCATGGAGCTCTATGCTGTTTCTTCTTTTTGCTCACTGAGAATCATAACTTGCTTTCTCAGGAATTTGCTCTTCTTTCAGAGATCATGCTTACTTTTAAATTTTGATGTGGAAAAATACACATAACATAAAATTTCTATTTTAACTATGTTAAAATGTTACTATGTACATTCACAATGTTATGCAACCATCATCACTATTTCCAGAATTTTTTTCATCACACCAGAGAAAAACTCCATACCAATTAAGCAATAACCACCCATTCCCTCTCTCACCAATTTACAGTCATCTCTAATTTGCTTTATGTTTCTATGAATTTATCTCTTCTAGATGATTTATTTTTGTCCTTCTGTGTCTGACTTATTTTACTCCATATGTTTTCAAGGTTGGTCCATATGGTAGCATGCATCAGGACTTCATTTTTTAATGGCTGAATAATATTACGTTGTATGAATATATCACATTTTTTATCCATTCATCTGTTGATGGACAGACACTTGGGTTGTTTCCAGCTGTTGACTATTTTGAATTATGTTGCTATGACCATTTGTGCACAAGTATTTGTTTGAATCCCTTATGATAATTCTATGTTTAACTTTTAGGGGACATTCAAATGGTTTTCCACAGAGGCTGCACCATTTTGCATTCCCACTAGCAACATACAAAGATTCCAATATTTCCACATGCTTGCCAATTCTTTTTATTTTAGTTATTTTTAATTGTCATTCTAGTAGGTAGTAAGTACATATTACATCACAATTTTTTGTGTTTTTTTTTGTTTGTTTTTTGATTGAGGTATACTTGATTTACAATATTATATAATTATCAGGTATACAATATAGTGATTCATAATTTTTAAAGATTATACTCCATTTATAGTTATTATAAAATATTCTCTGTGCTGTACAATACATTCTTGTAGCCTATTTATTTTATACATATTAGTAATACCTCTTATTCCCCTACCCTTATCTTGCCCCTTTCCCCTTCCCTCTTCCCACTGGTAATCACCAGTTTGCTTTCTATGTGAGTCTGTTTCCTTTTTGTTATATTCACTAGCTTGTTTTATATTTTAGATTCCATACATAAGTGAAAGCATACAGTACTTGTCTTTCTCTCTGAATTATTTCACTAAATATAATACCCTCAAGTTTATCCATGTTGTTGCAAAAGGCAAAATTTATTTATTTTTATGGCTGAGTAGTATTCCAGTATATATATATATATACTGGAATATATATATATATATATATATATGTATTACAGTATATATATTCCAGTATACACACACACACACACACACACACACACATATACACCAAGTCTTCTTTATCCATTCATCTGTTGATGGACACTTAGGTTGATTTCATGTCTTGGCAATTGTAAATAATGCTGCTATGAACTTTGGGATACATATATCTTTTCAAGTCAGAGTTTTCTTTTTCTCTGGATATACACCCAGGAGTGTTATTTCTGGATCATATGATAGTTTTACTTTTAGTTTTTTGAGGAACCTCCATACTGTTTTCCACAGTGGCTGCACAAATTTACATTCCTACCAACAATGTACAAAAGTTCCCTTTACTCTCCATCCTCACCAACATTTGTTATTTGTGGTCCTTTTGATAACAACCATTTTAAGAGATATGAGGTGATATCTCAAAGTGGTTTTGATTTGCATTTCGTTGATGATTAGCAATGGTAAACATCTTTTCATATGCCTGTTAGCCATCTGCATGTCTTTTTTGGAAAATGTCTTCTCAGGTCATCTGCCCATTTTTCAATTGGTTGTTTGGTGTTTTTTTGTTTGTTTTGTTATTTTTGATATTGAGTGGTATGAGCTGTTTATGTATTTCGGATTTTAACCCATTGTTGGTCATATTCACAAATATTTTCACCCATTCAGTAGGTCATCTTTTTGTTTTGCCAGTGGTTTCCTTTGCTGTATAAAAGGTTTTAAGCTTGATTAGGTCACATTTGTTTATTTTTGCTTTTGTTTTCTTAGCCTTAGGAGGCAGATCAAAAAATATATTTCTATGATTTATGTCAGAGTGTTTTATGTTTTCTTCTAGGAGTTTTATGGTTTACAGTCTTACATTTAGGTCTTTAATCCATTTTGAGTTTATTTTTATACATGGAATGAGAAAGTGTTCTAATTTCATTCTTTTACATATAGCTGTTCAGTTTTCCCAGTATGACTTATTAAAAAGATGGTCTTCTTTCATTGTATGTTCTTGCCTCCTTTGTCTTAGATTAATTGACTGTAAGTCATAAGTACATGGGTTTATCTCTGGGCTCTCTAGTTTCTTTCATTTATCTATGTGCCTGTTTTTGTGCCAGTACCATGTTTTGATTACTGTAGCTTTGTAGTGTAGTCTGAAGTAAGGAAGTGTGATTCCTCCATCTTTTTTTTTCTTTCTCAAGATTGTTTTTTGCTATTCAATGTCTTTTGTTTTTCCATACAAATTGTAAAATTATTTTTCTCTAATTCTGTGAAAAATGCCATGATATTTTGATAGGGATTATATTGCATCTGCAGATTGCCTTGGATAGTATAGTCATTTTAACAATATTAACTCTTCCAATCCTTGAACATGGTGTATTTTCCATCTGTTTGCATCATCATCAGTTTCTTACATCAGTGTCTTAACGTTTTCTGAGTAGAGGTCTTTTACCTTCTTAGGAATGCTTATTCCTAGGTATTTTATTCTTTTTTTATGATTGTAAATAAGATTGTCTTCTTAATTTCTCTTGCTGAAGGTTTGTTGTTAGTGTATAGAAATACAACATGTTTCTGTGTATTAATTTCATATCCTGTAACTTTACCAAATTCATTGATGAGGTCTAGTAGTTTTCTGTGGTGTTCTTAGAATTTTCTATATATAGTATCATGTTGTCTGCAAACAATGCCCATTTTACTTCTTCCTTTCCAATTTGGATTCCTTTTATTTGTTTTCCTTGTCTGATTACTGTAGAACATTGCAGTATTTATTTGTATTTCCTAACGACTAATGATGTTAAGTATATCTTCATGTGCTTATTGGCAACTTAAAAAAATGTTTATTGAAGTCATTTGCCTATTTTTTGTTGTTGAGTTTAGGGGTTCTATATGTATTCTGGATATTAAATCATTATCAGATATGTGATTTGCAAATATTTTCTCCCATTATGTGGGTTGTTATTTTCCCCTCTCTTGATAGTGTGCATTTGGATATTCATTTTTACCAGCACCATTGTTGAACACTGTTCTTTCCTCCTTCAATGGCCTTGGCATCTTGCTGTAAATCAATTAACCATATATGTAAGGATTTATTTTTGGTTTCTCAATTCTATTCCATTTGTCTTTATGTATATCCTCATGCAAGTACCACACTGCCTTGATTACTGTAAATTTGAAGCAACTTAACTTTACAACTCAAAGAACTAGAAGAAGAAGAACCTGAGCCCAAAGTTAGCAGAAGGAAGGAAATAGCAAAGATCAGAAGAGAAATAAATAAAATAGAGACCAGGAAAAAAAATAGAGAAGACAAACGAAACTAAGACCTGGGTTTTGAAGAGATAAACAAAACTGACAAACCTCTGACCAGACTAAGAAAAAAAAGGAGAGAAGACATATAAATAAAAGCAGAAATGAAAGAGGAGGGAACACAACTGATACCACAGAAATACAAATGGTCATAGAAGACTACTTATGAATAACTATACACTGACAAATTGGATAATTCTGAAGAATGGATAAATTCCTAGACATATAACACCAAGCAAAACTGAAACACAAACAGAAAATCTGAACAAAACAATAATAAGTAAGGAGTTTGAGTCAATGATCAGAAACCTCCCAACAAAGAAAAGCCCAAGACTAGATAGTTTCAAAAGTTGTCAATTACTTTAGATCCTCCTTTTTTAATGTTACATATTTATCACTATAAACTTTCCACTTAGAACTGCTTTTGCTGCATCCCATATATTTTAGTATGTTGTGTTTTCAATTTCTTTTGTTTCAAGATTTTTTATTTCCCTTTTGATTTCTTTTTGACCCATATGTTTTTCAGAATTTATTATTTAATTTCCACACATTTATAATTTTTCAGTTTTCCTCCTGTTATTGATTTCTAGTTTCACACCATTGTAATTGGAAAAAGATACTTACTACTTAAGAAGATTTCATCTTCTTAAACTTGCTATAATTATTTTTGTGACCTAACATAATTATTCTGGAGAATGCTCTCTATGAATTTGAGAAGAATGGATATTCTGCTTCTGTTGGATCAAGTGCTCTGTATATTTCTGTTAGGTCATTTGGTCCATAGTGTTTTTACAGGTTCATTTTTTCCTTATTGATTTTCTATGTGGACATTCTAGTCACCATTCAAAGTAGGGTATTGAAGTTCCCCATGATTGGGTAAGCTGGGTATTCAGGCACACATTTTTCTCTCCCCAGTGGCAGAACTCAAAGGCCAAAAAGTTTCTCTTGGCACTGAGCTTTGTCAGCTTGGGGTAGGGTGTGATAAGGAAAGTGAAACTGTTCCTCTTACCCTCTTCAATGTGTACAATCTCAGATTTTTTTTTTCTCCAACCATGTGCTGGAACTTCTCAGCTGGACTCCCAGGCTTCCACAAAGGCACTCCCATATGTGGGTGATGGTCAAAATTGTTGTTCTTTGGGGAGGGCAGAAGATGGCAGAAAATTCCTATTCTGCCATTTTAATGATGTCAAACTTTGTAATATATTTTCAAATCAGGAAGTTTTCTGCCTTTAGCTTTGCTCTTTCTCAAATTGCTTTGGCTATTCAGAGTCTTTTGAGCTCACATATGGATTTTAGAGTTTTTTTTATATTCTATAAAAATACCATTGGGATTTTGATAGGGATAGCATTGATTCTGTAGATCACATTGGCAAGTGTGGATAAACAATAGTGAATCTTCCAGTCCATGAATGTGGGATATTCTTCCACTTATTTCTGTCTAATTTTTTTCATCAATGTTTTGTAGTTTTCAGTGTACAAGTTTTTTACCTCATTAATTGAGTTATTCCTAAGTATTTTATTCTTTTTGATGTTATCATAAATGGGAAGGTTTTCTTAATTTCCTTCTTGAACAGTGCACTGTTGGTGTATAGAAATCATAAACAAAGTTAGTCATAAACAAAACAAAAAGACAACCTACAGTCTGGGAGAAAATATTTATAAACAATGTCACTGACAAAGACTTAATTTCCAAAGTATACAAACAGCTCATACAACTCAATAATAAAGCAGCAAATAGCCCAATCATAATGTGGACAGAAGACCTAAATAAACATTTCTCCAAAGAAAATATACAAATGGCCAGTAGGCACACAAAAAGATGTTCACTAAGATAATCACTAATTATTAGAGAAATGTAAGTCAAAACCACAGTGGGATACCACCTCACAACAGTCAGAATGGCCCTCATTAAAATGTCTACAGATAATAGATGATGGAGAAGGTGAGGAGAAAAGAGAAGTCTCCTCCACTGTTGGTGGGAATGTTAATTGGTACAGCCACTATGGAAAACAGTATGGAGGTTCCTCAAAAACCTAAAAATAGAGGTAACACATGATCCAGCAATCCCACTCCTAGGCATATATCTGGAGAAAACTCTAATTCAAAAAGATATATGCACCCCAATGTTTATAGCAGCACTATTTACAACAGCTAAGACATGGAAGCAAACTAAATGTCCATCAACAGAGAAATGGATAAAGAAGATGTGATATATGTATATATATATATATACATATATATACATAAACACACACACACACAGTGGAATACTACTCAACCATAAAAAAGAATAAAATAATGCCATTTGCAGCAACATGGATGGACTTAAAGATTATCATACTAAGTGAAGTAAGTCAGACAAAGACAAATATCATACATCACTTATATGCAGAATCTGAAATATGATACAAACTTATTTGCAAAACAGAAACCAACTCATAGACATAGAAAACAAACTTATGGTTACCAAGGAGGGAGTTGGTGGGAGAAGGATAAATTAGGAATTTGGGGTTAGCAGATACAAACTACTGTAGAAAAAATAGATAAATAGCAAAGTCCTACTGTATAGCACAAGGAACTATATTCAATATATTGTAATAATCTAAACAAAACTTTTAAAAATATAAACTAATTTTTACATTGATCTTGTTTATATGAAACTTTTCAAAATTTATTAATCAGTTCTAAGAGCTTTTTTTAATAGAATCTTTAGGATTCTCTACATATAAGATCATGTCATCTGCAAACAGAGATAATTTTACTACTTCCTTTCCAATTTGGATTCCTTCTACTTATTTTTCTTGCCTAAATTCTCTGTCTATGACTTCACTATACTCTGGTTCTGAGAATAGATATCCATATCTTATTCCTGATCTTAGAGGAAAAGTTTTAGTTTTTCAGCACTTAATATGACATTAGTTTTTGGTTTGTTATATATGTCCTTTATTTGGTTGAGATACAGATCTTCTGCATCTAGTGTGTTGAAAGATTATTATCATATGTGTGTTGAATTGTGTATTCTTTGAGATGATCATGTGATTTTTATCCTTTATTCTATTAATGTGATATATCACATTAATTGAGTTGCATATGTGGAATCACCCTTACATCCTAGAGATAAACTTCACTTGGTCATGTTTTATGATCCTTCTAACGTGCTATTGAAATTGTTGTACTAATATTTTGTTCAGGATTTTTTCATATATGTTCATCAGAGATACTGGTCTGTCATTTTCTTTATCTGACCTTGATATCAGGGTAAGGTTAGCCTCATATGTTTTGATGTGTTTCCTCTTCTTCAATTTTTTCAACAGTTCGAGAAGGATTGCCGCTAATTCTTCTTTAAAGGTTTGGTAGTACTCACCAGCAACGCTCTCTCGTCTTGGGCTTTTTGTTGTTGGGAGGTTTTTAATTACTGATTCAATATCCTTACTTGTTATTTGTCTGTTAAAGTTTTCCATTTTTCATGATTCAGTCTTGGTAGGTTATATGGTTCTAAGAATCTGTCCATTTCTTCTACGTTATCCTATATAATTGTTCACAGTGCTATCATACTCCTTGTTATTTCTGTGGTATCAATTTTAATGTATCTTCTTTCATTCTTGGTTTTATTTATTTGAATTTCTCTTTTTTCTCAGTTATTTTAGCTAAAGATTTGACATTTTTTCTTTTCTAAAAATTAACTTTTGGCTCATTGACTTTTGTCTATTGCTTTTTTATTCTATGTTTCATTTATTTATGTCCTAATCTTTATTATTTCCTTCTTTCTGTTAACTTTGGGCTTAATTTGTTCTCCTTTTACTTGCTCCTTGAGGAATAAAGTTTGGTTGTTTTTTTTCAGCTCTTTCGCTTTTAGTGTAGGCATTTATAACTATAAACTTTCCTCTTAGTACTGCTTTTATAGGATCTCATAAATTTTGCAATGATTTTTTTAAATTTTTTTATCCAATCGTATTTTCTGATGTCCCTTTAACTACTTGTTTGATTCTTTGGTTGTTCAGGACTGTGTTGTTTAATTTTCTCATGTTTTTGTATTTTCTTTTTTCCTTCAGCTCTTAATTTCTAATTTCATTACATTTTGGTCAGAAAAGGTTTTTGGTATTCTTTTGTTATTAATATGTTTGTATAACAAATACTTTCTTTTCTTCCCTCATTTAATCCCTTATTATGTTACTTAAGACATTGATTTTATATCATAGTATTTAAGTATTTTTAATTTTACATTATAGTATTTTTGTTACAGGATATCAAGGAGAATAAGCATCACTCAAAAACTACATTTCATCTTCTGGGGAGAGAGTTAGTGCATTTCTATTGTACCCAGGATAGTTATATCATGGTAGGTGAAATTATGGTCTTCTTACTGTCTTCATGTGGAGATTGAATATGGTTTAAGAAGATGCATATGGGTGCCAAGTTGACAATGGGTGGGCTTGTGATAGGTAATTTGATGTGTCAACTGACCTGGGCCAAGTAGTCCCCAAATTAAACATTCTTTATGGGTGTGTCTGTGAGGATATTTCCACATGAGATTAGCATTTGAATGGTGGACTCAGTAAAGTAGAATGCCCCTCACAATGTGCGTGGGCATCATTCAATACATTGAGGACCTGAATAAAACAAAGAGGTGAAGGAAGGGAGAATTTATTTCTTGTTCTTTCTGCCTGCCTGCTTGAGCTGAGACATTGGTTTTCTTATGTTCTTGGACTGGGATTTATACCATTAACTCCTTTAGTTCTCAGGCATTCAAACTCAGACTGGAAATACATCATTGGCTTTCCGGGGTCTCAAAATTGCAGACACCACCAGATTGTGGGATTTCTCATCCTTCAAGGCCTCATTTTATATCTCCTATTAGTTCTGCTGGGTGACCCTGACTGACACAGGTGCATATGTATTAAGCGTTGTTATGTTTCCTTGGAAAGCAAAGCTTTAATTATTATGTAGTGCCCTTTTTATTACTGATAAATTTCCTTGTTGTGAAGTCTTCTCTGTCTGAAATTAATTTAGCTATTCTATTTTATTTTGATAAGGGTTAGCATAGTATTTCTTTCCATCCATTTCCTTTTTTTTCAGAGAACTTTTATTGAGATACAATTGATATACAACAAAACACTTATATTTAAAGTGTACAATTTGATATTTTTTTCTTATTAATAATGAATATATGGCAATACCAATCTCCCAATTCATTCACCCTCAGCCCCCACCCCATTTTCCTCACTTGGTGTCCATATGTTTGTTCTCTACATCTGTGTCTCTATTTCTGCATTCCAAACCAGTTGATTTGTACCATTTTTCTATATTCCGCATATATATGTTAATATAAGATATTTGTTTTTCTCTTTCTGACTCACTTCACTCTGTATGACAGTCTCTAGGTCCATCCATGTCTCTACAAATGTCCCAGTTTCATTCCTTTTTACAGCTGAGTAATATTCCATTGTATATATGTACCACATCTTCTTTGCCCATTCATCTACTGATGGAAATTTAGGTTGCTTCCATGTTCTGGCTATTGTAAATAGTGCTGCAATGAACATTGGAGTGCATGTGTCTTTTTGAATTATGGTGTTCTCTGGGTATACGCCCAGTAGTGGGATTGCTGGGTCATATGATAACCCTATTTTTAGTTTTTCAAGAAACCTCCATACTGTTTTCCATTGTGGCTGTATCAATTTACATTCCCACCAGCAATGTAAGAGTGTTGCTTTTTCTCCACACGCTCTCCAGCATTTACTGTTTGTAGATTTTCTGATGATACCCATTCTAACTGGTGTGAGGTGATACCTCATTGTAGTTTTGATTTTCATTTCTCTAATAATTAGTGATTTTGAGCAGCCTTTCATGTGTCTCTTGGCCATCCATATGTCTTCTTTGGAGAAATGCCTATTTAGGTCTTCTGCCCATTTTTTGATTGGGTTTTTTTTTTTTTTTTTTTTTTGATATTGAGCTGGATGAACTGTTTATATATTTTGGAGATTAATCCTTTGTCTGTTGATTCGTTTGGAAATATATTTTTTTCCCATTCTGAGGGTTGTCTTTTCATCTTGCTTATAGTTTCCTTTGCTATGCAGAAGCTTTGAAGTTTCATTAAGTCCCACTTATTTATTTTTGTTTTTATTTCAATTACTCAAGGAGGTGGGTCAAAAAACATCTTGCTGTGATTTATATCAAAGAGTGATCTCCCTATGTTTTCCTCTAGGAGTTTTATAGTGTCTGGCCTTACATTTAGGTCTTTAATCCATTTTGAGTTTATTTCTGTGTATGGTGTTAGGGAGTGTTCTAATTTCAGTCTTTTACATGTAGATGTCCATTTTCTCAGCACCACTTATTGAAGAGACTGTCTTTTCTCCATTGTATATCCTTGCCTCCTTTGTCAAAGATTAGTTGACCATAGTTTATCTCTGGGCTTTCTATCCTGTTCCATTGATCTATATTTCTGTTTTTGTGCCAATACCATACTGGCTTGATTACTGTAGCTTTGTAATATAGTCTGAAATCAGTGAGTCTGATTCCTCCAGCTCCGTTTTTTTCCCTCAAGATTGCTTTGGTTATTCATGGTCTTTTGGGTCTCCATACAAATTTTAGGATTTTTTATTCTAGTTCTATAAAGAATGCCTTTGGTAATTTGATAGGGATTGAATTGAATCTGTAGATCGCTTTGGGTAGTACAGTCATTTTCACAATGTTGATTCTTCCAATCTAAGAGCATGAAATATCTCTCCATTTGTTTGCATTGCCTTTGATTTCTTTTATTAGTGTCTTACAGTTTTCTGAGTACAGGTCTTTTACCTCCTTGATTACGTTTATTCTAAGGTATTTTATTCTATTTGTTGCAATGGTGAATGGGATTGCTTCCTTAATTTCTCTTTCTGATCTTTCATTTTTAGTGTATAGAAATGCAAGAGATTTCTGTGTGTTAATTTTGTGTCCTGGGACTTTACCAAATTCATTGATTAGCTCAAATAGTTTTCTGGTGGCATCTTTAGGATTTTCTATGTATAGTATCATGTCATCTGCAAACAGTGACAGTTTTACTTCTTTTTCCAATTTGGATTCCTTTTATTTCATTTTCTTCTCTGCTTGCTGTGGCAAGGACTTCCAAAACTATGTTGAATAGTAGTGGCGAGAGTGGATATCCTTATCTTGTACTGATCTTAGAGGTAATGTTTTCAGTTTTTCACCATTGAGAATTATGTTTGCTATGGGTTTGTCATCTATGGCCTTTATTACCTTGAGGTTGGTTCCCTTTATGCCCAGCTTCTGGAGAGTTTTTATTATAAATGGGTGTTGAATTTTGTCAAAAAGTTTTCTGCATCTATTGAGATGATCATGTTGTTTTTATCCTTCAGTTTGTTTATATGGTGTATCACATTGATTGATCTGCATATGTTGAAAAATCTGCATTCCAGGGATCAACCCCACTTGATCATAGTGTATGATCCTTTTAATATGTTGTTTGTTTCTGTTGGCTAATATTTTGTTGAGGATTTTTGCATCTAAATTCATCAGTGATATTGGTCTTAATTTTCTTTTTTTGTAGTATCTTTGTCTGGTTTTGGTATCAGGGTGATGGTGGCTTCATAGAATGAGTTAGAGAGTGTTCCATCATCTGAAATTTTTTGGAAGAGTTTGAGAAGAATGGGTGTTCACTCTTCTCTAAATGTTTGATAAAATTCACCTGTGAAGGCATCTGGTCTTGGACTTTTATGTGTTGGAAGATTTTTAATCACAGTTTCCATGTCATTACTTGTGATTTGTCTGTTCATCTTTTCTATTTCTTCCTGATTCAGTGTTGGAGGGTTATACCTTTCTAAGAATCTGTCCATATCTTCCAGGTTGTCCATTTCATTGGCATATATTTGCTTGTAGTAGTCTCTTATGGTGCTTTTTATTTCTGTGGTGTCCATTATAAATTATCCTGATTCATTTCTAATTTTATTGACTTGAGTCCTCTCCCTCTTTTTCTTGATGAGTCTTGCTAGAGGTTTGTCAATTTTATTTATCTTCTCAGAGAACCAGCTTTTAGTTTTATTGATTTTTGCTATTGTTTTCTTTGTTTCTATTTCATTTATTTCTGTTCTGATCTTTATGATTTCTCTCCTTCTACTAACTTTGGGTTTTGTTAGCTCTTCTTTCTCTAGTTTCTTTAGGTGTGAGATTAGATTGTTTATTTTGGATTTTTCTTGTTTCTTGGGTGGGATTGTATTTCTATAAACTTCCCTCTTAGAACTGCTTTTGCTACATCCCATAGGTTTTGGATTGTTGTGTTTCCATTGTTATTTGTCTCTAGGAATTTCTTAATTTCCTCTTGATTCCATCAGTGATCTCTTGGTTATTTAGTATTTTAGCCTCCAAATGTTTGTGTTTTTTGCAGTTTTCTTCCTGTATTTGGTTTCTAATCTCATAGCATTGTGGTCAGAAAAGATGCTTGATACGATTTCAATTTTCTTAAATTACCAAGGCTTGATTTGTGACCCAAATTGTAATCTATCCTGGAGAATGTTCCACGTGCGCTTCAGAAGAAAGTGTTATTTACTGTTTCTGAATGTAATGTCCTATAGATGTGTATTAAATCCAGGTGATTTATTGTGTCATTTAAAGCTTGTGTTTCCTTATTAATTTTCTGTCTGGCTAATCTGTCCACTGGTGTAAGTGGGGTGCTTAAGTCCCCCACTATTATTGTGTTACTGTTGATTTCCTCTTTTATACTTGTTAGCATTTGCCTTATGTATTGAGGTGTTCCTATATTGGGTGCATATATATATTTATAATTGTTTTCTCCTATTCTTGGATGGATCCCTTGATCATTATACAGAGTCCTTTCTTGCCTCTTGCAACATTTTCAATTTTAAAGTCTATTTTATCTGATATGAGTATTGCTACTCCAGCTTTCTTTTGATTTTCATTTGCATAGAATATTTTTTTCCATCCCCTCACTTTCAGTCTGTATGTGTCCCTAGGTCTGAAGTGGATCTCTTGTAGACAGCATATATATGGGTCTTGTTTTTGTATCCATTCAGCCAGTCTGTGTCTTTTGATTGGAGCATTTAGTCCATTTACATTCGAGGTAATTATCAATATGTATGTTCCTATTACCATTTTCTTAATTGTTTTGTTGCTGTTTTTGTAGGTCCTTTTCTTTTCTTATGTTTCCTGCTTAGAGAAGTTCTTTTAGCATTTGTTGTAGGGCTGGTTTTGTGGTGCTGAATTCTCTTAGTTGTTGTTTGTCTGTAAAGCTTTTCATTTCTCCATTGAATCTGAAAGAGATCCTTCCTGGGTAGAGTATTCTTGGTTGTAGGTTCTTCCTTTTCATCACTTTAAATATATCACGCCGCTTCCTTCTGGCTTGCAGAGTTTCTGCTGAGAAATCAGCTGTTACCCTTATGGGAGTTTCCTTGTATATTATTTGTCATTTTTTCCTTTTTGCTTTTAATCATTTTTCTCTGTCTTTAATTTTTGTCAATTTGAGTACTATGTGTCTTGACATGTTTCTTCTTGGGTTTATCCTGCCTGGGCCTCTTTATGCTTCCTGGACTTGGGTGGCCATTTGTTTTACCATGTTAGGGAAATTTTCGACTATAATCTCTTCCAATATTTTCTCGTGTCCTTTCTCTCTCTCTTCTCCTTCTGGGACCCCTGCAATGTGAATGTTGGTGCATTTAACTTTGTCCCAAAGGTCTGTTAGGTGTCTTCATTTCTTTTCATTCTTTTTTCTTTATTCTTTTCCACATCAGTGATTATCACCATTCTGTCTTCCAGGTCACTTACTCGCCCTTCTGCCTCAGTTAATCTGTTATTGATTCTCTCTAGTATATTTTTCATTTCAGTTATTGTGTTGCTTATCTCTGTTTGTTTGTTCTTTAATTCTTCCAGGTCTTTGCCAAACTTTTCTTGCAACTTTTCAATCTTTGCATCCAGTCTTTTCTCAAAGTCCTGGATCATCTTCACCATCATTCTGAAATCTTTTTCTGGAAGGTTGCCTATCTCCACTTCATTTAGCTGTTTTTCTTGGGTTTTATTCTGTCCCTTCATCTGGAACAAAGTCCTCTGCTTTTTCATTTTCTCTATCTTTCTGTGGCTGTGTTTTTCAGTTCCACAGAACAAAATACTGCTGATACTGCTTGATACTGCTGTCTGCCCTCTTGTGGAGGAAGCTATCTAACAGGCTTGTGTGTGCTTCCTGATGGGACTGACTGATGGTGGGTAGGCACGGGTGGGCAAAGCTCAGTAAAAGTTTGCTTTGGAGGGCAGAGCTCAGTAAAACTTTAATTCTCTTGCCTGCCAATTGGTGTGGTTGTGTTCCCACCTTGTTGGTTATTTGTCCTGAGTCTACCCAGCACTGGAGCTTACAGGCTCTTTGGTGGGGCTAATGGTAGACTCCAGATGCACTCCAGGAGGCCTCAAGCCAATGATCACTTTCCAGAACCTCTGCCACCAGTGTCCCTGTCCCCATAGTGATCCACAGCTGCCCCCCACCTCTTCAGACAACCCTCCAACACCAGCATGTAGCTCTGATTCAGTTTCCTATGGGGTCACTGCTCCTTTCCCCTGGGTCCTGGTGCCCACACTATTTTTTGTGTGCCCTCCAAGAGTGGAGTTTATGTTTCCCCTAGTCCTGTGGCGGTCCTTCAATCAAATCCTGTTGGCTTTCAAAGTCTGATTCTCTGGGGATTCCTCCTCCTATTTCTGGACCCCCAGTTTGGGAAGCCTGACATCAGGCTCAGAATCCTCACTTTAGTGGATGGACTTCTGTGGTATAACTGTTTTCAAGTTTGTGAGTCGCCCACCCAGTGGTTATGGGATTTGATTTTATTGCAATTGTGCCCCTCCTACCATCTCATTGTGGATTCTCCTTTGTCTCTGGATGTGGGGTGTCTTTTTTGGTGAGTTCCAGTGTCTTTCTGTTGATGCTTGTTCATCATTTAATTGTAATTCTGGTGTTCTTGCAAGAGGGAGTGAGCACATGTCCTTCTACTTTTCCATATTTATACCCAGAATCACTTAAATTGGCCAGAGAGCTGCTGTATGCATGATTTGGGGAACACATCAGGGTGATAGCTGATCCTGTAGCAACCAAATTCTGGCAGTGCTTGTAGCATCTTCTTGCTCCATTCATGAGGTTTCTATCCATTTACTTTTTTTTTTTTTTTTTTTTGTCTAGTGAAGCTACCTTCTTTTTTGTTTTGTATACATTTACTTATTTATTTATTATATTTATTTATTTATTGTCTGTGTTGGGTCCTCACTGCTGCACATGGGCTCTCCCTAGCTGCTGTGATTGGGGGCTACTCTCCACTGTGGTGCACAGGCTTCTCATTGTAGTTACTTCTCTTGCTGTGGAGCATGGGCCCAAGGCATGTGGGCTTCAATAGTTGTGGCACATGTGCTCAAGAGCTGTGGCTCATGGGCTCTAGAGCACAGGCCCAACAGTTGTGGTGCATGGGCCCAGTTGCTCTGCGGCATGTGGAATCCTCCCAGAGCATGGCTTGAACCCGTGTCCCCTGCATTGGCAGGCGGATTCCCAACCACTGCACCACCTAGGAAGTCCTCCATCCATTTACTTTTAATCTGTATGCTTCTTTATATTTAAAGTGGATTTCTTATATACACATGCTTACTGTTAATCTGAACTTATCCTATGTTTATAACTTGGGGAAGCTTTTCTGTAAATAGAATTCTGCCAGTAGCCAGTGGGAATCCTTTAATCTATGATATCTCAGTCTCCTATAGAGGTTTTAGCTGAAAGTAGAAATCCCAAACCAAGAATTTATAAGCCTGAGTATACCATTTTATTTCCTTAAGTTCTCAAGTGCAGTCAGAAATAGACATCCAACCCATAAACCTTGTGTTCTTCATTCCAACAGTGTATCATAATACCACTTCATTACAGTCACCAGCGAAAATTTAAGTAACTATTTGCCATTGTCTGCTATGAACTAACAGTGGTGCATTCTCCAATAGTAACAAGATTTTCACAACATTTATACCCAATCAGGTCACATAACCAATCCCAGACTTTCAATCTTGAAATCTTATTGCCTGCAATTACTTTTAGTATCAAACACTTTGTCAAGGCTTGGTTTAGGTAAGAGAAACTATTACAAATATTTTAAGTAAAAAGGAAATTTATATAGTAAATTCAATATTTATGAGGTAATTGCAAGAGTTGGAGGATGAAGCTCAAGACTTTACTGGACCTCCAGTAATGGCACTTAGTACTCTTCAGAACAGATATATTAGAAGTACTAAAATTTGTCATCATAATCAGGAAGGTGGGGAGTCAGGAGGTGACCCCATAAGTTATGAACTTTAATATAACACCATTTTAGCCATGATCCAGGGATTAGGAAGACTGTTTAGGAAACTATGACTACTACTACAAACACTGCATGTGTTTGGACACCAAAATATGGAAACTAGAGACCATGATAGTCACTAATTTTCTCAATACTCATGATGCTAATGACTGGATTCAGAATGTTGAGTCTGGCCACTATTATTGTTGTAATTGCCACTTTCATGAAACTGGAAATTGAGTAATGACATCTCTACAGTCAATTTTTGCTAGCCAGAAAACTGAAAAGTCATTTTAGAGGGCCTATGCCTGACCTCTGCCTTCTAAAACTTATGTGAGTACAATTCATTAGCAAAACTTAATTTCACTAAATAGTTGTTTTCCATTGCTGCATAACATGTTACCACAAACTTGGCAGTTTAAAACAACTTCCACTTTTTTTTTTTTTTTTTGGCTCATAGTTATCTAGTTCAGAAGTCTGACATGGCACCACTGGGTTCTCTGCTGAGTATATCACAAAGCTGGAATCAAAATGTCAGCCATGCTGAGTTATGGTCTAGATGGTTTGGGAAAATATCTGCTTCTAGATCATTTAAGTTGTTGGCAAAATTTAGTTCTGTGGCATTGTAGGACTGAGATTCCCATTTCCTTAAAGGCTGTTAGCCAAGGGTCACTCTTTGTTCCTAGAAATCACTCTCTGGGTCTTGCATGGTTCTCTTCATCTTCTAAGACAGCAACAGCAAACCCATTAAATCCTTCCACCTGAAAACTCTGTAACATCTCTTTCTGCCATCAGCTGGAGAAAATTTTCTGCTTTAAAGGACTCAAATGAGTGAGGTCCACCCAAATAACCTCTGTTTATTAACAACAGCTGACTTGGGACTTCAATCACATCTGTAACATTCCTTCATAAACATACCTAGATTAATATTTAATTGAATAATCAGAATATGGGAATATTAGGATTGAAGTGCGGAGTTAGAGTCTTGTCTATTGCAGCCTCCATAACTCCAGTAACAAGAGAGTTCTGGATACTTATTTTTTAGCTAGTATTAAATATCATGCTAGGAGGAACTTAGAATTGTGTCATTTAAACACATCCAACCCAAGATATAGGTAATAAATAGAAGGTTTTTAAAAAGTAGCATGTATTGGAAACTACAAGAAGTTCAGTATGGTTAAATTGTAGGGTAGGTATATGAGGAAAGAGGTAAGAAATGAGCCTCTCAACATGGGCTGGGGAAAATTGTGAAGATCTATGTATGAATGTATAAGGATTTTAAACTTATTTCTGCAGGTGATGAGAATTTGTATAAGATGGAGTTTAAATCATAAATATTGAAATGGTACTGAGATTAATAAATATTGGTTTATATCCTGGTTTCAATATTAATGAAATTTATTTTCTAGTGCAAATTACTTGACATCTCTGAGCATCAATATCTTTATATGTAGATGAAGATAATAATAGTAATATATTATTTTAGGAGGATTAAAAAAAGACTATACAAGTTAAGTGAGTAGGCTATAAACAGCACTTTAAAGTGCTAGTTTTTATTGTCACTAAATGTATTGTACAAGATAGTTATGTGATTTAACATATTTTAGAAAGAAAACCCCCAAATCAATGTAAAAGATAGTTTAGAATGGAGAAGAGAACAGAGGCAGTTAGAGAAGTTAGCAAAGGTCCAAATAAGAGATGATACAAATGTGTAAAGTAAGACGCTGTTGATCAGAATGAAAAGGAAAAGAAGAACTGAGAATCATTTCAGAAATAGATTTATCTGTGTTAATTTATTTAATTCACAAGTGTCCTAAATTGGTCAATCACACTACCTGCTAGGTCAAAGCCATTCCCCTGCAAGAGGAAGTGACCCCTGGTTGTTTTTTGATTATGTCCTGCTCATGTGATGTCCCAGTTTATACTTCTCCACAACCAAAACTTAGCTATAGGTTATTAGACTAGGAATGGTCACTTGATTGTGACAAGTCATTCTCTAAACTCAGAAACCTATGAGGTGAGAAAATTGAACAATTCTGGACAAATAAGGATAAACTGGACCAATAATATTCTCTTTTAAAGAAATATAAAGTGGGAATACCAAGAGAATGATGTAGTTAATAAGGACAGTTGAGGCTAAAAACACACACAGAAGGATGAAAAGATAAGAAGAACCATAAAAAGAAGATTGAACTGAAGTTCATGGGTTGGTCAAAATTATAATCTAGCAGAAAATTTGTATAAGTTGGAGATTGTTTTTATAGGATGTCAATTTTACACACAAAGTTTTAAAAATTATAAAATAGAGTATTGGAATATAGTAAGTCATGCATAATAAATTTGGTTAACATCAGGGAAGAGAGAAAATATACTGAATAGATAGGTTAGAATAGTCAATGCAGAGAAGGAGGAGAAATAAGAAGAAACAAAGAAAACATCAAAAACCAAAAGGGTTTCATCCAACTCAATATCAAAAAAAAAAAAAAAAAAAAAAACAAAAAACAAAAAACAACCCAATCAAACAATGGGCAAGAAGACCTAAATAGGCATTTCTCCAAAGAAGACATATAGATGGCCAAGAGGCACATGAAATCTGCTCAACATCACTAATTATTAGAGAAATGCAAATCAAAACTACAAGTTATCACCTCACACCAGTTAGAATGGATATCATCAGAAAATCTACAAACTGTAGATGTTGGAGAGGGTGTGGACAAAAGAGAATGCTCTTGCACTGTTGGTGGGAATGTAAATTGATACAGCCACTATGAAGAACAGTATGAAGGTTCCTTAAAAAATGAAAAATAGAGTTACCATATGACCTGGCAATCCCACTACTGGGTGTATACCCAGAGAATACCATAATTTGAAAAGACACATGCACTCCAATGTTCATTGCAGCACTATTTGCAGTAGCCAGGACATGGAAGCAACCTAAATGTCCATCAACAGATGAATGGACAAAGAAGATGTGGTACATATATACAATGGAATATTACTCAGCTGTAAAAAGGAATGAAACTGGGACATTTGTAGAGACATGGATGGACCTAGAGACTGTCATACAGAGTGAAGTGAGTCAGAAAGAGAAAAACAAATATCGTATATTAACACATATATGCAGAATATAGAAAAATGGTACAAATCCACCCATTTGCAAGGCCAAAATAGAGACACAGATGTAGAGAACAAACATATGGACACCAAGTGGGGAAAGTGAGGAGGGTTGGGGGGACTGAATTGGGGGATTGGGATTGCCATATATACATTACTAATAAGAAAAACATTCCAAATTTTACACTCTAAATATATGCAGTTTGTTGTCTGTTAACTGCAATAAAAGTTCTTAAAAAAAAACTAAAAACAACAACAACAACAACAACAACAAAAGGGTAGCTGTGTAACATTAATGGTAGAACACTAAAGTGAAAATCCATGAACAACTGCTACAGGGGTTGACAGTCTTGACAGTCCATAACATAGTCTCAGAACTATGCTATAGTTCAGTCTGTGAAATCTGGCTATTGCTCTGCTCATCTTCTGGAATTTCCCTATCATAAGTTTTCCCATATTTCTCCTCATATTCATGTCCATAACTTGAACTCTTCTGAGAAAGACCATGTTCCTTGCAAATAGAAAAGACAGACATAAAATAAGGAAGCTGTTATCTGTCTGTTTTTTGTATGATGCTCCATTTGTTATTCTCTCTATTGCTTGAATTCTTAATATCTCCCAGTATTGGGTTTTCCTCTTATGTTTTCAAACATGGCTCAGGTCTCCCTAAATCAAAAATTTATTTACTACTCGATGATTGGTGATACCTTAGAGAGCCAGGACAGGGAGGGTGGGAGGGAGTTGCAGGAGGGAGGGGATATGAGGATATAAGTATAAATACAGCTGATCCACTTTGGTGTACCTCAAAAGCTGGTACAAGAGTGTAACGCAATTATATTACAATAAAGAGCTTAAAAAAACTTACTACTTCCTGTCACCTTTTCAAAGTACTGGCTTGTCTGTGTTTCTTACTTTCACATATCCTTCAGAGAAGATTTAATAATTGTCTTCATTTCCTTACCACCCATTCACAGTTTTAGTTCTTAAAATCAGTCTCTTAACACCACCGTTCTACAGAAACTGCTTTATTAGATATTAAAAATAAACTTTTGGTTTCCAAATTCATTCACCTACATCAATATTCATTTTTCTTGGCATTTCTGCAGTGTTTGATGGTGCTGACAACTCCATACTTCTAAGAAATCCTCCTCCTTTGGCTTCTGTAAAACTGTACCCTCCTTATTTCTACCTGACTCCTGTATCCTTTGTCTGTTTCTCTTATTCTTTCAGTATGCTAAATACAAACACCCAAATTTTACTATCTTATTATCCCACTGCTGACAAATTTATTTTGTTCCCTCTATAATCCCTGCCCTTATCATTTGTCACCTTTTGGGAATACCTTTAAGGACTCCACTCTCAATGTACCAGCATGGTGCCATTGGGTACATGGTCATCCCTGTCATCCAGCTAGGTTCAGTTTTCTAATTTTGATGGCTGCTGCTCTGCCTAGTACAACAGGCATTGATACAACGTTGTAGGTCAGTCTGTTGCCACTAACCTTTTCCTACTTTTGTGGATATTGTAATTTTCTAATTGATCTGCTTGACACAACATTTATCTCTTCCTGTTGCCAAAGGTAACAGGGTTTGCATGACAGTGCAATGGAGTGCAACTCCCTTCTCTTTCTTTTTCAATTTATTAAAAGAATCCCAAAGAAGTGTTCTTGTGCATCCATATCTTAAGGAACATTTAGTGAAATATCTCTCCACAGGTCTCAGACAATCCAACTGGAGCTGAGCCAGGAGAATAAAAATAACAATAATTAACATTTGTTGAGCACTTAATAAGTTTCAAGAGCTGTTCTATATACAGACACTTTAACTTCTTTTACTACTATGACTGACTTATAGGGTAGTATTATTTTCTCACTTATGCATTTGAAGGTACTGAGGCACAGAAAAGTTAAGATACTTGCCAAAAGCCACACTGCTAGTAAGCAGAAGGGCAAGAACTCAAACCCACACACTCTGGCTCTAGAGACTCTATTCTTAACCTCTGCCATCTGTCAAATCCATGCTGTGGACACAATATTTTTCTTAGATTGTTCTTTCCTAAATTAACCAAACTTCATTAATGGGACAAGTGCAGGATTTTAAACCTTCCTGCCAGGAGATTTGTGGGAAGGGCACACCAATTAGCTGCACATGCCTACCTGTACCTGAATTATTTAAAAAAAATCCTCATGCAATTTACCTTGTGGGCCCATGACATAAGTTACAGAGCTATTTGCATATCTTCCTTAATCACTTTAATCCTTAAGTTGGATCTTGCTAATTTTGTATATTGCTTAAGAGTCTATTCATGACCTTCTGGTCATTTGTTCTTTAGAATTCATTCCATCTACATCCATAGATTCAACTATCACTTCTATGTAAACAACCCTTATATTTATATCTTCAGTCCTAATATCTCTCTAGAACAGGAGACCTGCAGAGCTAACTGATATTTCCACCTCACTGGCATCACAAATTCAACATTTTCAGAATTAAACTTCTCATTTTCTTGCTCAAGACAATTTATTTTCCTGACATTTAATTTATTCCAACAGTTCTACTCAGGCTTGAAATCTCTATTTCACTTTTTTGAATCTTCTATTTCTTATGGTCAATCAGTGCTGAATTGTATTAAATTTAGTTTCCATGGGGTACCTTTTATCCTTTCTTTTCTGTCTGCTTCCTCTGCCAGTGCATAACTTCAGGCTTGGTTGACTCAGTCTTGAGCTTTTTATAAGACCGTCTTAGCTGGTCTTCATCTTTTCAGCCTCCTCACTTCCAAATTATCATACCCTCTTAGAAAAATATTCTTTCAGTAAAGTTTTATATATTTTATTTTCCTACTTAAGAATATTCATTGTTCCTCCCCAGTTAACTATCAAGTTAACTTGAAATTACATCACTTTGCATCCAAGACTCTCATCATTTTATTTCAAATTACCTTCTCTGGCTTTTATTTCTCTAACCTGCTAGATCATCTACAAATGATCACTCCACAGACATACGGAGATACTTATTGACTCATGCTTTGCTTCTTCCATGCTTATTTTAAACTATCTTTTTGGAATGTCCTCTATACCCACCCTGGAGTACATATTTTAAAATTCTGCAATTCTATCTCACCACCTCTTTAATTAAACTTTTTTGATCCCTCTAATTAGATGTGATCTTTCATTCATTTCCCCTCACACCATTTTGCACCTTTTTTAGTGTGTTTTTCACATCCTGTTTATTTTAGCTATTTTTCACTTATCTCCCTTCCATCTCCATCTTGCAACCCCACTCCTAACTTCATCTCAGCTTGTGTCTAAGCAATTTAAGAGAATGGAAAATATTTTTTTAATATTTGTTTCCCCTGTAGTGATTGACAGATTGCTTACACATAGAAAGTACTCAGTAAAAATCATTCAGTTAAATTAAAAATTCAAATAAATCAGAATTCCTAATGTATGTGGTGGGGATATAAAACATCTGTCAGTGCTCATGGAAAAGGAAATCTGCTAATTTCTTGAGTAGGGAAAGGATGACAACAAATATGGCTATACCAGAGGTGGCCCCCTAATAATTTTCAAAGTACCCCCCAAAATGCATCAGAGATCCTCATTACACATAAGTCACTAACTGTGAAAGAATGAACACTCAAAAATCTAGAACAGTTTGTGAAGTCTCTGAGGGCAGCAAAAGTCTTTATTTTCCTTACCATTGTATTCTTCATGACTGGTGAAATATTTGATGCATAATATGCCTCACATATTTATAGAATGAATATATAAAGGAAAAAAAAATGAATGATGGAAGTGGGAGAATACCATGAGGGAGGTGGTTTCCTTTGTCAATCTGTTTAAATGTTGTTCTTAGCTTAGTGAGAGGCTAAATTGGGGTATGAACCTCTGAGTAGAGAGAAAGTAAAGAAGGAAACCATAAGGTAACTTTACACACAGTGATTATGAGGACTTTAAAATTTACTGATATGCTTGGTAATCCGTATTCAAATAAACTCTCTACCTAAATATAAAACTGTACTAATATCTATTATAAAATGCACGTGTGCATATTTGAAATTTTTCATTCTACCAAATGTAGAAAAATGGAGAAAGGAAACAGACCTGCTAGTTTCTGGTCCATCATGTAAGGATCTTGGAAATTAATATTCTGTCCTAATAACAAGGAAAAAGCTGAACGAACTGAAAAATCAACAACTCAACTTAGATCCATAAAAGAAGTGAGGTCACAGGGCAAACCACTGTCCCCAAAATTGGAGAGACAGACAGGTAAATACAGAGACTCACAACTTATGAGAACAGAAACCCATGAATAGAAACCTCCATGGAAACTTGTGCTGGGGTAGGAAAACCTGAGCTGTAATTGATGAATTGCTGGAGGCTCAGAGTGGACAATTCTGAGAGTCAAAAACTCCGGAGTGACCCAGTCACAGGAGGGTGAGTTTTACCTCTAGGAGGTCACAGGTTCTTGCAGTGAATATTTAAAGAAAAAAAGCACTTCAGGCAGAAGGAGGGAAATGGTAGCCATTTTGAAATACACCAGAGCAATCTGTTCTTCTTAACAAGGCCTACTACATTCAGGAAAAACTATTTAACCAGGACCTAAGTTACTGGGGCTTTATCAGAGTCTAACTGACCTGAGGGAAGGGAAATAACAAGCTCCAGCTCTCTCTATCCTTCCATGCAGGGGAAGGCAAGTATTAAATTCCAACCCACTCTAACCATTCTGTTCCAGCTAAGGTGGGGGGCACTGAAAAGTACTTGTGAAATTCACAGTCCAGAGGCACAAGCTCACTAAAAGACAGAGATCTAATCATAGACGTATAGAATGCTTCCTCTCCCCACACATCTTACCATTACATTATTAAAGACCTATTAATAGTAGCTTCTTTTTTCCCCATACATTATGTCTGGATATCAAAAGAAAATTACAAGGCATAACAAAAGGCAAAAACCACACTTTTAAGAGACAGAACTAGCACCAGATTCAGACTCAGTTATGACAGAAATGTTGGAATCATCAGACTACCAATTTAAAACAACTATAATTAGTAAACTAAGGGCTCTAATAAATAAAGTAGACAGCATACAAGAATAGATGAGCAATATAAGCAGAGAGATGAAAATTCTAAGAAAGAATAAAAAATAAATGCTAAAGTTCAAAAACACTGTAACAGACATTCAGAACACCTTTGATTGGTTTATCAGCAGACTGGACACAGCTAAGGAAAAATTCTCTGAGCTTGAGTATATCTCAATCGAAACTTCCAAAACTAAAAAGCACATAGAAAAAGACTGAAAAAAAAAAAAAAAAAAAAACAGAGCAGTGTATCCAAGGTCTGTAGAAAACTACAAAAGATGTAACAAACACATAATGGGAAAACCAAAGAGAAGAAAGAGAAAGGGACAGAAAAAAATTTTGTAGAACAATAATGACTGAAAATTTCCCCAAATTAATGTCATACATCAAATCACAGATCTAGGAAAATCAGAGAACACCAAGCAAGATAAATGCCAAAAAATATTGTATACTGAGACATGTCATATTCAAATTGCAAAAAGTCAAAGATAAAGAAACAATCCAGAGAAAGGCCAGAGGGTAAAAAACGGTATACTCGTAGAGGAGTAAGGATAAGAGTTACAACCTCAGAAATCATGTAAGCAAGAATATATGGAATAAAATATTTAAAATGTTGAGAGAAAAAACTCACCACCCTAAAATCCTGTATCCTGCAAAATTATCCTTCAAAAATGAAGGAGAATAAAGATTTTCTTAGGCAAAGAAACATTGAGGGAATTTGGTGCCAGTAGACCTGCCTTGCAAAACATGTTTAAAGAAATTGTTTTGAAAGAAAATGATATATATTAGAATCTCAGATCTACATAAAGAAAGGAAAAGAATTGGAGAATGAATGTGAAGGTAAAATAAAAACTTGTAAAGCATTTTTAATGGACAAAACAGGTAATAATTTTTGCAAAATAATAACATTAACAATATAATATATTCAATTACATATTCAAATATATGTGTGTGTATGTATATGCTTATGTATTAATGAAATGAATGAAAGCTATGATAAAAGGGATGTGAGGGAAGAATTAGGATATTTTGTTATTATATGGTACTTGCATTACCTATGAAGTAGCATAGTGTTATTTGAAAGTGGACTTAGATTAGTTGTAAACATACATAGCAAACCATAGGAAAATCACTAAGAAAAGAAAAATAAAAGAAGGAGTATAACTTACAAGCTAAGAGAAGAAAGAAATTGGAATTACATAAAATGCTCTTATAAAACCACAAAAGGCCAAAAAAAAAAAAAAAAGTGGAAGACAAAAATAGGAACAAAGGAAAAGGGCAACAATTAGAAAACAGTAACAGATAAGGCAGATATGAATCCAATTATATCAATAATTATTTTGAATGTCAATAATTTAAATGTACCAATTAAAAGACAGAGATTGTCAGAGTGATTAAAGAAAATAAGACGCAACTGTCTTGGTCAGTTTGGGCTGTTAAAACAGAAATACCATAGACTGGGTGACTCAAATAACAAACATCTATTTCTCACAGTTTGGAGGCTGGAAAGTTCAATATCAAGATGCTGGCAGATCTGGTCTTTGCTGAGGACTTTCTTCCTGGTTTTCAGCAGGCCATATTCTCATTGTATCCTCACATGACAGAGAGATAAGAGAGGAAGCAAACTCTCTCAGGTCTCTTGCTTTATAACCACATTTATGATGGCTCCACCCTCATGACCTCATCTAATCATGTCTTCCATTTCCTAATACTATTACATTGGGGAGTAGGATTTCACCGTGTGAAATTTAGGGGGGAAAACAAGCATTCAGTCTACAAAACCAACTACATATTGTCTACAAGAAACCCCCTTTGAATATAAAAACATATATAAATTTAAATGGATTGAGAAAGGTATTCCATACCAATAACAATAAAAATAAAGCAGGGGTATCTATATTATATATATTTTAACATTTGGAAATCAATTAATGTAACCCATCACATCAAGAAGCTTAAAGAAGAAAAATCACATGATCATATCAATATATGCAGAAAAGCATTTGACACAATCCAATACACATCCATGATAAAAAATAAAAAATAAAAACCTCTCAGTTTATTAAGAATGGAGGGGAATTCCTCAACTTGATATAGAATATTTATAAAAATGTACAGATAACATCTAACTTAATGGAAAAAATTGACAATTATCTCCTAAGGCTACAAATAAGGCAAGGATATCCCCTCTCACCACTGCTTTCCCATATCATACTGGAAGTTCTAGCTAATGCAATAAGACAAGAAAATTAAAAAAAAAAGATATAATGATAAGGAAGGAAGAAAAATTGTATTTATTTGCAAACGACATGATTGTCTATGCAGACGATCCAAGAGAATTGACAAAAGAACTCCTAGAACAAATAGTACTGGTTTGGCCAAAAAGTTCATTCTGGTTTTACATACGATGTTACAGAAAAACCTGAATGAACTTTTTGGCCATCCCAATAATTATAGCTGGTTTTCAAGAAATAAGGTTAATACACAAAAGTCAACTATTTTCCTATACACAAGTAATGAATTACTGGAATTTAAAATAAAAAACCACATTCCCATTTACATTAGCATCCAAAAAAAAAAAAAAAAGAGAGGAGCATTTAAATGTTATGAACTGAATTTATGTCTCCCCAAAATTTGTTCCTTGAAGCCTTTAACCCCAATGATGGTATCTGGAAGTAATTAAGGTTAGATGAGGTCATCATAGTGTGGTCCTCATCATGGGATTACTGCTCTTAAGAAGAGACCATAGAACTTTCTCTCTCTCTCAGCCATATGATGGACACAGAAAGAAGATGTCTATCTGCAAGCTAGGGAGATGATCCTAGCCAGACACCAAATCTCTGAGGACTGATATTGCTGTGAAAGAATTGTTAAAAGTGATTATGATGAGGACTCAGAAAGAAAAGGGATAAGCTATAGAGAAAACATCCATATTCTTCAAGAATACATAAATAATTATGTAGAGAATACTAGTAGAAATATGGACAGTTAAGGTCATTCTAATGAGGTCTCAGATAGAAATTAAAAACAGGTGATTGAACAATGGAGGAAAGTCAATTCTTGTTATAAATTAGCAAATAATTTGGCTGAATTGTTTGTTCTTGTGTTTTGTGTAAAGTGGAACTTCAGAGTGATTAAAATTTGATATTTAGCTGACAAAATTTCTAAGCAAAGTGTGGAAGAAGCATCTTGGTTCCTCCTGACTGCTTATAGTTAACTACAAGAAAAGAGAAATGAACTGAAGAAATAATTGTTAAACAAAAGTGAGCTGAACTTAAAGATTTGGAAAATTTTCATCCTATCCATATTGAAAAAAATTAGAAAGTGTGTCTTCAGAAAGGAATAACAAGCAAGGGTGGTGCTGAGCCTTTGAAAAGGAGATTAATATAGTTGTGAACCATGGACCTAAAGAACCACTCGAGCAGGAACACTGTCCAGTTTAAACTAAAGGGGATGTAAATGGGACAGAATGAAGGAAGGCTGTTGAACTTCTTTGATCCCACAGGACAGGATGATGAAGCTATTTGGCTGTGATCTTGTACTATTCTCCAACAAAAGGAAAGGATGGCCCCAACAGCAATTCAGAGATCATCAGGACAATTGCCACAGTTTCAAAAGGCAATACAGTGTCTACCTGAAGCCTAGAGGCTGGGCAACCCAGAACCCTGGGAGTGAGAATCTTATCCAGTAGAGCCCTGTAGGTGGGAACCCCACTCTGCAGAGTCTGTCTTGGCTCTCTCTGAGGACCCTTCCCATGCCACAGTTCTGCCATGCAGAGAAGGGGGTGCACCCCACCAAGCAGTGGGAGTGACATTGACACCTGAGTGGTACTAGAAGGTAGAACATCAAAACCAAAAAGGATTACCCACTCCTTAAGATCAAATGGGATTTGTCTTGCTGGGTTTTGACTTGTCAATCTTATGCCTGTTCCACCATTGTATTCTAGAAGCACATAACTTGTTTTCTTTCAGGGGTTCACTGCTGGAGAGGAATTTTGCCTCAGGATTAATCTCATCTCGAGTCATACTGATTTCTTATTTACATGTCACTTAGATGAGACTTTGAACTTTAGACTTTAGAGTTGATGCTGGAATGAATTTAGGCTTTTGAGACTATTGAGTTGGAATGTGTGCATTTTGTATATGAGAAGGAAAGAAATTTTGAGGGACTAGGGGAGGAGTCCTATAGATTAAATATGTACTGATGAGATTCATATATTGAGCCTCGAAGCACCAATCTGATGGCTTTAAGAGGTAGAGCTTTGAGAGGTAATTATGTTTTGATGAGGTCATGAGGGTGGAGTCCTCATGATGAAATAAGAAGAGGCCAGAGAATTTGATCTCTGTCTATTCACAATCTGAGGACACAGCAAGAAGATGGCCATCTGCAAGCCAGGAAGATCACTCTCACTAGACACTGAATCTGCCAGTACCTTTTTCTTAGACCTCCCTGTCTTCAAAACTTTGAGAAATAACATTTATTATTTAGACCACTCAATATATGCTATATTGTTTTAGCAGTCCCAGCTAACACACTTAAGTGTAAATCTAACAAATATGTGCAAGATTTATATGAGGAAAACTATAAAACTCTGAAGAAAGAAATCAAAGAAGAACTAAGTAAATATAAATATATTCCATATTCATGAATAGGAAGACCCAATATAGTCAAGATGTCAATTATTCCAAAGTTGATCCATAGATCCAATAAAATTCCACTCAAAATTTCACCAAGCCATTTTGTGGATATCAACAAACTGATACTAAAGTTTTTAGTAACAGACAAAAGACACAGAATAGACAACACAAAAAGGGGAAAAATGAAATTGGAGGACTGACACTACTCAACTTCAAGACTTACTCTAAAGATATAGTAATCAAATGTGTGATATTAGCCTAAGAATAGACAAACAGGTCAATGGAAGAGAATAGAAAGCCAAGAAAGACCCACATAAATGTAGTTAACTGATCTTTGACAAAGGAGTAAAAATAATACAAGGGAGAAAAGATAGTTTTTTCAACAAATGGTGCTGGAAAAATTGGACATCCTCATGCAAAGAAATGAATCTAGACACAGACCACAATTTTCACAAAAATTAACTAAAGATGTATCACAAATATAAATGTAAAATGCAACACTATAACTACAAAAATAAATCCTAGAAAATAACATAGGAGAAAATCTACATGACCTTAGGTTTTAGTGATGACTTTTTAGATACAGCATCAAAGGTACAATCTATGAAAGAAAGTAATGAGAAGCTGGACTTCATTAAAAATAAAAATTTGCTCTCTGCAAAAGGTACTGTCAACAGAATGAAAAGACAAGCCACACACTGGGAGAAAACATTAGAAAAAGCTACATCACATAAATTATTGTTATCCAAACTATGCAAAGAACTATTAAAACAGTTAAAAAAAAGAACTTGATTAACCAATGGCCCAAGACCTTAACAGGCACCATACCAAAGAAGATATATAGATGATAAATAATCATATTAAAAGGCACTTCACATCATTTGTCATCAGGGGAATGCAAATTAAAATAACAAGACATCGCTACACAGCTATTAGGTCAAAATTTGGAGCACTGATAAATTCAAATTATGGAAAGAATATGAAGCAAGAGTTACTCTCATTCATTGCTGATGGGAATGCAAAATGCTACCACCATATTGGAAAACATTTTGACTGCTTCTTACAAAACTAAACATATTCTTATATGATCCAATAATCATGCTTCTTGATATTTACCCAAAGGGGTTGAAAACGTATGTCCATGGAGAAACTAGCACAGATGTTTATAGTAGCTTTATTCATGATTGTCAAAACTTGGAAGCAACCAAGAAGTCCTTCAGTAGGTGAATAGATAAACACACTGTGGTTCCTCCAGAAAATGGAATATTATTCAGCTCTAAAAAGAAATGAGCTATCAACCCCAAAAGACATGGAGGACACCTAAATGTGTGAGGAAGAAGCCATTCTTAAAAGGCTATATACTCTGTGATTTCAACTATATGACATTCCGGTAAATAAAACTATGGAGATAGTAAAAAGATTGGTTGTTGCCAGGAGTTAGTGCAGAGGGAGGGATGAGGAGGAAGAGCTCAGAGGATTTTTAAAGCAGTGAAGTTATTCTGTATAATACTATAATGGTGGATACATGTTATTATGAATTTGTCCTAACCCATAGAATGTACAGCAAGAGTGAACCTTAATGTAAACAATGGACCTTGTTTGATAATGATGTATCACTTGTTCTTCAATTGTAACAAGTGTACCACTCTAATTGAGCGTCTTGATAGTGGAGGAAGGTATACATGTGTAGGGGCAGGGATATACAGGAAATTTCAGTACCTTCCTCTCAATTTTGCTGTGAACCTAAAACTACACTAAAAAATAAAGTCCACTCTTAAAAAAAATGGAGGAAGACCACCAAGCATATCAAAGAGCAAATCAGTAGAACTTGCTAAACTAGAAACAAAAGAGGATCTCTGCCTTAGACCATTTATAGTTTTCAGTGTTGTTTAAACCTTAGCCCTTCCAACAGCACTGAACAATGCTGTATCTTTTAATAAACTTGGCATCTCTAAAATTTACTTTTCAAATAATGCAGAGAAAAGACATAAACAAATCAAATATATTTCTTCTACAGAAGACACAAATACAGTGTATCTAAGTTTAAACATGGCAAAACTAGGAAAGATTATTTTTTCTTCAATGATGTTTCTATTTAGGTGGCTTTTCTTTCAGGGAAAGAATAAGTAAATATATTTAATGCTTTTTATTCTGAGTTGCAAATTATAACTTTGATTTATGTAGAATTACTCAAGAGGCAAATTGTATGCAAGGTAAAACATGAGGAATCAGAAGATTTTCTTCTTGGGACTTTCTGTGATATATCAAAGATTGTACCACAATAGTCAGATAAATGAAAGCAATATAAAACAGCAGGTTTAAAAATTATTTTGGTTTGTTTTAAATAACGATTGTATCAGTTATAGGTCAATGTAGAAAGAAAAAGTAAGGTATATATAAAAGAATTGACTAATTTTTAAGTTTTCCTTTGTAATTAATCTTTTTAATGTTATTATATAAATACCAATCAACACTATAAAGTGATCTTTTATCTTCATTTTATCTAGAAATACAATAGTCTCTGCCTTTCCTTTTTGCAAAGAGTAAAATAAGCTATGGAAGGCAGCTTTTTGTGGTTTATCACAGGGTAGGAGATTATCTGAACTTAAAAAACAAAACACCTGTAGGAAAACTTTTTTTATAAGATGTGCCTGTGCAACAATGAAATTGCCAGAATCATCTCTATCATTACACATGAAAATAAACATCTATGAAGACATATACCCAATAAGATCTTGACCAAAAAGAAAGAAGATGAAAACGGCTCAGCTATAGATATTGATTACAACTGAGATGAGGAAAACACAGGAATGAAAATTACATTTAGATTTTATCAGAATGTGAATTTCTTTACAGCTTGCTACAAATAAAATTCTGAGGTTCTTTAAGAACATTTCCTTTCTATTTTTTTTTTAATGATTTCCCTTTCATTTGGTAAAAGCACCTTGCCTTTCTTTTGGAAGATAACTCTTTCCTCAATCTTTTTTTTTTAATTGAAGAATAGTTGATGTGTTAATTTCTGCTATACCATACAGTGATACATTTATACATATATATACATATTATTTTCCATAATCTTTTCCATTATGGTTTATCACAGGATGTTGAATATATTTCCTTGTGCTATACAGTAGGACCTTAACTATTATCTATGTATAATAGTTTGCATCTGCTAACCTCAAACTCTCACTGAGTAAGAGTGAACTATGTTTAAATCCCTGCTTCACCACTTTCTAAGTTATTGGGAATGTTATTTAAACATTCTCAAACAATCATAGGAATGTTATTTAAACTTTTTAAGCTTTAGTTCCCTCACTGTGAATAATGGAATCTACTTTGCAAGTTGTTGTGATGATAAAATCAGGTAAATAAATTTTATTCACACACTTAGGTGTTAAGCAGTCCTAAAGATGTATCACCACTTGCCTTAAATTCCTTTTGGCTGAAACTTGTATAAAAGATATTGAAGGAAATAACTTCATTTAGAGGTTTTTTTTTTTTTTTTTTTTTTCTGTCAAGGAAATCTACATTTCCTAAATAGTTATAATACTTGATCCTGTCTCAATGATTTTTTTCTGACTGTATAACTTTTGATAGAAAATTAGTTTTAAAGACTATAGTCTCCAACACTCCTAGCCATCTATAATTTCCACATTTACCTTCATGTTATTCATAGAACTTTCCTTTGGAATCTAGAGCAATAAGTATATGCCTCTTGATGATGTCAGATTCAGTCCATTGTCTCAGCAGACTTCAGCTGTATCTCAAACAGTATACAGTTCATAATTTAAACATGAATAATAGAAAAAAGAAAACAAACACTCCACTTACCCAAAAAGTAAAATAATATTGAATAAATAAGAAAATGGAAAATAGTCCAAATATAACAATAATGGTAGAATATTCATTTCCTGTATCAAAAGAAAATTGGAATAAATCACAACTCTAGCCATATACTGGCACCTGGAAAAGCCACTTTTAGAAAAGTATAAAGTAGAATAAAAGATGAGTTTGTGATATATTTTTAAATAGCAAAAAAAAAAAAAAAAAAACCTAAGTAAAAATTATGATGTCTAAAGAGGGGTGTAAATAAGGAAACCCCATTCAAGAAGAAAATTTTGGTAAAAGCCATAGTAAATATTTTTTTTAATTGAGTATATATATTGGAAACAATACAGCAACAAAATATATACAAGGAAAAAAATGATAAAAATGTATGGAGAAAACAATGGAAGCAAAATTTCAGTCAGATATATTTATACAGCACTAATGAGCTAAAAAATATACTAAAATAAAGAGGACAACTAATAAATAGGTAACAGATTTGTGTTGTGTACTAAATAGAAAAATAACCTATATTTCCTGTAAAACATACATATATATTTTTTTGAAATGACACAATAAGCTGTCATTAGAGGCTGTCATTAGATTTTTTTTAATGAGAACTTTACTCTTAACCTTTTTAGATTGAAAGCTATAAATGAACAAAATATAATCAAATTATTTAAATATTTGGGCTTTTCAATGTGCTCTTTCAATAATAACAGCCTCAGGAATGAAATCATAATACAACAACAAAATACATTTGTAAGTAAAAAATTGAAAACAGGGGTTGGTTGGTTAATCCAATACACATTCATTCACCATTCTTTTGATATATTGCCAGTGCTTATTTTGTTTTTATAATTTTAAGTATGGAGCAGTAACTGGGGTCTCCCTTATATCACCTCTCCTATCTAAATCTTATCCATTGTGCAAATTCTACAATTTCCTCTTTCATTTTTTTTTAACTGGAGCAATAATTTGTATATCCTTGTGGATCAATCTGAATATGAAAATTTTTAAATTGTTCTGATTTGTTCTCCAGTCTTTTAAGGTTGTCTTAACTGCACTTAATTATATAGCAGTTATTTTTAGCATCTCTCTGGTATTAAGTCTTACTAAAGCATTCACTTTCGTTTCTATAGAAACACTTCTTTTTTTGGTATTCATATTTCCCAACTTTGCATGGTATTATTTATGTATACAACTTCAATAACAAATATTAGTAGTGTAAATAAGTTTGACAATAAACTCAACTCACTCTATATAAACATAATTTAACTGCCAATCTGCTCCCAGACACTTCTATAGCACTTTTAGAGGGACCCAGAAAATCTTGATTATTTATCCTGCATCACAGGAAGAGTGTTTGGGATTCTGTTAGGTTGCTGTTACCTCCATCCACTTAGACTCTCTCCTCACTCATATTAGTGGCCTACCTTTACCAGTTAAGAATTCATTTAGCTACAAACAACAGACAGCCACACTAATTGTGCCTCAAGCAAGAAAAGGCTTTCTTATGTAACAAGAAGTCTGAAGTTAGGCAGCCCAGGACCTTTGCAATTCAGAAAGAATGTCATCAAGGGCCCAGCCTCTTTACTTCATGTTTTACCATCTTCAACATGTGGCTTTTGTCCTTGTGTTTTCAATATAACTAATACACCTACAAAGAGGAAGAAAGGTGAAGGGCAAAAGGCAAAATGTCAATGAAACTGCTGAGAGGTTGAATACACAAGTGGAAAATGGCCAGACCATATATAAAAATTGGACTCTGACCCAAAATCTTCAGCAAGCAGCTTGGAAAGCCAACTCATTATCTATGCTAGCCATTCCAGGAAGTCAGTCTACAATATCTAGCAAGCAATTTATGAAGTCAAATAATAACCCCTGAAACAATCAGCCCCAAATGGTCTGGACTTGGTTAATGACTGACAACTACTGAATTTTTGATCCCTTTCCAATTAGAAGAAGTTAAATATGTACCCTTAATGAATCATATAGGATCCCCCACTTCTAGTTAGCCTGCCTACTCTTTCCCCAATGCCAACAGCCTCCAATCAGAGCATACCTGAAATCTTCCCTTTTTACCACTATAAAGCTCCCCCATTCCTCTGCTTATCTTTTTTTAAACTACTATTTATTTATTTATTTATTTATTTATTTATTTTTAAAGTTTATAATGGAATATAATTGCTTTACACTGTTGTGCCAGTTTTTGCTGTACAACAAAGTGAATCAGCTGTATTTATACATTTATCCCCATATGCCCTCCTTCCCTTTCCCAGCACTCTAAGTCATCATCCACCATCTAGTTGATTTATGCACAGCTTCCCACTACCTATCTATTTTACATTTGGTAGTGTACATATGTCAATGCTACTCTCTCACTTCACCCCAGCTTCCCCTTCACCCCCTACCCTGTGTCCTCAAGTCCGTCCTCTACATCTGCATCTTTGTTCTTACCCTGTCACTGGGTTCATCAGTACCGTCGTTTTAGGTTCCATATATATGTGTTAGCATACGGTATTTATTTTTCTCTTTCTGGCTTAATTTGCTCTGTATGACAGACTCTATGTCCATCAACCTCACTACAAACAACTCAATTTCATTCCTTTTTATGGCTGAGTAATATCCCATTGTATATATGTGCCACATCTTCTTTATCCATTCATCTGTTGATGGGCATTTAGGTTGCTTCCATGTCTTGGCTATTGTAGATAGTGCTGCAATGAACATGGTTTCTTTTGGGATTATGGTTTTCTCAGGGTATATGCCCAGGAGTGGGATTGCTGGGTCTCATGGTAGTTCTATTTTTAGATTTTTAAGGAATCTCCATGCTGCTTTCCATAGTGGCTGTACCAATGTACACTCCCAACAACAGGGCAGGAGGGTTCCCTTTTCTCCATATCCTCTCCAGCATTTACCGTTTCTAGATTTTTTGATGATGGTCATTCTGACTGGTGTGAGGTGATACCTCATTGTGGCTTTCACTTGCATTTCTCTAATGATTAGTGATGTTGAGCATCTTTTCATGTGTTTGTTAGCCATCTGCATGTTTTCTTTGGAGAAATGTCTATTTAGGTCTTCTGCCCATTTTTGGATTGGGTTATTTGCTTTTTTGGTATTAAGCAGCATGAGCTTATCTTTGAGCCTCTGCTAAATAGAAATGATGTTGCCTGACTTTCTATAACAAGCTCTGAATAAATAGTCTTTGTTTGTTCTCATTTGAGTGGTCTTTGTTCATTTCCACATAGCCCTTGATCCTGTCCCTTTCAAAAGAATTTTAGAATTCATTTCTAAGCTTCTTACCCTTACATTTTATTATCTGCAAAAGAAAGAATTTGAAAAGGTGAATATTTTAGGTTTCTAGTCAATAAAGTAAAGTAGAAGTGAGTTTTAAATGGCTTTGAATAGTCATTATGCTGTATCTGCCACACTACTCAACATTTAGTTATCTACATGGAACACAGGACAATTATACAAAGTTTGCATTCTCCTGGATTACAAACTAAAATATTTATTTTTCCTGGGAAAATTCTTAATTAATTAATTAATCTGAGATTTGTGACCAGGTTATTTTTAAATATCTAAAGATAAGAACTGTTTTAAATTGTAATCGTAATAACACTATCACATATAAAAACAAATCATAAAAATTGCTATTCTGTCAGTTCAAATTCCCACCAATTCATATTTTACAGATTATTCATAAAAGAATGCAAGTAATTTTCATACATTTAAATTGTATTTTTTCTCCCTTATATTGTCTCTTTTAATTCATACATTCCTCTTTTTTTTTTTTTTCTTTTCTTATTTCTTTTTTTTTCAGGGTTAATCATATAAATCTCCTTAAGGCATATTAACAATCCTGAAAAAGGCTGGCCACACAGTGATCTGTTGATTCTCAGGGAGCAGGTAACTATCAGTTAATATGTGTTTCCCTAGTCAATAAGGCCACCAAATGGCATAAAGGGTTAAATATATTGTGCTGAAATAAATTTCTATGCCCAAGATGGAGCCACTCCTACCCGGAGTGCCATGTCAGCAAACCAAACTTTTGTATTCCTATAAATGCTCCACTTGACCAGAAATGCAGTTGATCAAAAATGTGGTACAGTTCACCCTTGAACAATGTAGTTTTGAACTGTGTGAGTCCACTTATGTGTGGATTTTTTTCAATAAATATGTACTACAGTACTACATGATCAGAGGTTGGCCAAATCTTCAGATGTGAAACTGTGGATTGGGACAGTAAAGTTATACTTGGATTGCACCCCTAACCCTTGCACTGTTCAAGGGTCAACTGCATGATCAATCAGCCAACCACAAAATGCCAAGCCAACTCTGGGCTTATACTTACTTTCTTTTTCCTTGATCTTTTTAAATAAGTCAGATATGCAACCCCAGACAATTACACCCTGTTTTCACATTGCCACTTCTAATGCTGTTAGAAAACTCTTGCCCAAAATCCCTCCGGAAGAGTGCACCACTGCTTGTGAGGCACTTTTCTGCCCCTGTCTGTAGACTTTTTTTCCCTAGGATAAAGGGCATCAAGCTTGTTACTCAATTGTTTTAGTTTGGTCATTTGTCAGTTTGTTGAGTCTTCATTTTTCTTGATTCTGTGAGAGTATGTGGAAATCACAGGGACTGCAGCAGAGGACTAGCAGCCTGCCTGCTTCTAAACTGCCAACACAAGGGGATATATTTAAAGTGCTTCTGCCTTCCCCCTTTGCACAAAAAAAAAACAGTGGTTAGAATACTCCAGCAACCATACCTAAACTACAATGAGCTAATGAGTTAAATAATTCATTTAAAGTATCCAAACTGACAGAAAGAAGGTATCAGCAAGAATGCACAATACATTCATAAGAAAGAAAACTTGCTGAAGGAGATACATGAAGACTGAAATAGAAAAAAAAAATAATAATAAAGGACACTTGAGGAGCTACAATCATAATTTTCCAAGTTAAGAATTCAGTAAACAAATAGAAGATGATGACCAGTGCTGAGATTCCATAACTGGCATAATTATTTTAAAGTTTAAATCAACATTATTGGGGTATAATTTACTTTTCAAGAATAAAACACAGATATTAAGAGTTCATTTCAATTTGTTTTGGCAATTGTGTATAAACTTGTGTACTTACTACCCAAAACAGGCTACAGACTATTTCTATCTAACTTAAAATGTTCAGCTGTGCTCTTTTGCAGTCAGTCCTCTCAACTTTTGGTCCGAGCAACAACTGATCTGTTTTCTTTCAATATAGATTACTTTTGCCCATTTTAAAATTTCATATAAATGGAATCATACATAGAGTTTGCACTGTTTTGTGTCTGGTTCCTGTTTTTGTTTGCATACTATTTTTGAGATTCATCCATGTTATTGCATGTATGGGTGTTCCTTTTAATTTTCAGGTGCACTCAATTGAATGGATATATTGCAGTTTGTTGATCTATTCTCCTTTGATTGATTTTTTATTTTTTTTTGTTGTTGGCTACTATAAATACAGCTGCTATGAATATTTTTCTGCAACTCTTTGGATGGATGTAATTCCCCATTTCTCTTGTGTAAATACCTAGGAGTGGAAATGCTGGATGGTACAGCTAGTATAGGCTTAGCTTTATAAGAAACTGTCAAACTGTTTTCCAACATGACTGTACAACTTTTTGTTACTACAACATATGAGAATTCTAGTAGCTCCACAACCAAACAAATGTTTGATAAAATGAGTATTACTACTTTAATCAGTCTAGCGAGTATGTCATTGTCATTTTAATTTTAATTTTTCTGATGTTTAATGATTTGATTACCTTTTCATGTGTTTATTGGCCATTTGTATATCTTCTATGATGCATTTACATGTTTCACCCTTTTTTGAGTGGTATATCTTTCATTGTAAGAGTTCTTCATATAATTTATTTGACAGATATACATATTGTGAGTTTTTTTGCAATCTCTTGCTTTTGTTTACATTTTAACAGTGTCTAATGATGAACAAAACTTGCTATTTTTTATGAAGTACAACTTATAAATTTTTACTTTTAATTTTTACTTTTTGTTTCCTATCTAGGAAAGCATTGTCTATGCCCAGATCATGAAAGCTTTTATTTTCATATTGTTTCCAGAAGACCTATGGGGAACTGCAGATCTCAGCAGTGTCTTCAGCTACTCAGACATCTCTTGTTCATTGCTTTTGCATGTTAATGTTTTATCCTCCTATCTGATTCAAATTCTTTATATTTTGAGGGAGTTTTAAAAGAATTGATTATCTTATGTTTTCCAGATACAATATAAAATCCCTACCTATAGAGATAGTTTAAATTCTTCCTTTCTAATTCTTAAGCCTCCAGTTGTTTCCTGTTATCTAATTGCATTTCCTTATACCTCAAACACAATGATAAATAGTATTGGAGATAATGAGCGTTTTTACTTTGTTTCTATCCAAGAGTGAGAATGACTCTGGTGTGTTCACTTAATTTAGACACCAGTTTCAGAGAGAAAAATATACATATTACCATGTTATAAAAAAAGTGCCCATTCATTTTTGAATTAAAAGTTTTCATCAGTAACCAGTGTTAGAACTTAGGCATTCTGTTTCCAGTGACAAATGAGAAAAAAAAAAAAGAGTTTACTTTTCCAGCTTATACAATAAAAACATACACTAAATTAATTAAACAATGCTGTACAGCCATTGAACAATAAGCAGTACAGGACAGTGATCACTGGGAGGAGACAAGCAAAAGAGATGAGCCTTATCATTGACCCAGTTTCCAGGCTGAAGCACATTTAGAGCAGTCCCATAGACAGCACACTGGTCTCCCTGAGTTGAAGAGACATAGTTGAGAAGTCAAGGAGAGCAAACTAGGTAGAAATGACAACGAAGACTACCAAGGGAGCTGCACAGAAAAGGGACTCTGGAGGGTTGAAGAGGATTCCCTTGAGGGTGCAGTTTATCACTTATTAGTGCAAAACAGGTTTCTAAATTACTGGAGAACAGAGAGAGAACTACCAGAAATTAGCAGGGAGAACAAATCCTAAAGCACACACAGGGTTGGGAATAGTTCCTGCTCTTCACAGAAATGAGAAACCTCTTCATACACACATCAGATAGAGTTATCTGAAGAACATTGCATCAGCAACCATGCCAAACTAGCCCTAAAGACTGTTCTGGCTTCACATAACAAAGCTTGCAAGAGAGCCTTAAAATGATTAAACTATTTTCAAGTAACTTAGCTTCATCTCAGAACAAACCTCAAGATTATTGAAATGAATTTTAAAATAAAGCATAAGGACCCAAGAATGTAAAATTCACAATGCTTGACATCTGATGACAAAATTCTCAAGCATGGAAAGAAGCAAGAACATTTGACTAGTAACTTTGAGAAAACTCAATAATAGAAACAGATGAAAAATATGATAAAATTTGTACTGGAGAACATGTAATAAATATTATTAACATATTTCATATGTTTAGGAAGTTAGAGGAAAGAATAGGTATGTAAAAGACACATGGAAGATGTAAAAAAAGATGCAGAATGAACTTCTGGAAACAAAAAAATTAAGCCATTGGAGATGAAAAATACACTGGTTGAGATTAAATGCAGATTGCAAACAATAAATGCTGAAGAAGATATGAAGAAAATGGAACCCATCTACACTGTTGGTGAGAATATAAATTGGTACAGCCACTTGTATGACCCAGCAATCCCATTCCTGGGCATACACCTGGAGAAAGCCATAATTCAAAAAGATACATGCACCCTAATATTCATTTACAATAGCCAGGACATGGAATAACTTAAATGTCCATCAGCATAGGAATGGACAAGGAAGTTGTGGTGCGTATGTACAATGGAATATTATTCAGCCATATAAAAGAACAAAATAATGCTATTTGCAGCAATGTGGATGGACCTAGGGATTGTCATACTGAGTTATGTCAGACACAGAAAGATAAATATCATATATGATATAGCTTATACATGGAATCTAAAAATACCAAAAAAAAGGGGGGTACAAATGAAATTATTTACAAAACAGAAGCAGAGTCAGAGGTGTAGAAAAAACTTATGGTTACCAGGGGATGGGGGTGAAGGATTAATTGGGAGATTAAGATTAACATATACACACTACAGTATATAAAATAGATAACTAATAAGAGCCTACTGTATAGAACAGGGAACTCTACTCAATACTCTGTAATGGCCTATATGGGAAAATAATCCAAAAAAATGAGAAACAGTGGATATATGTATATGTATAACTATTCACTTTGCTGTACACCTGAAACTAACACAACATTGTAAATCAACTATAGTCCAATTTTTTTTTTTTAAAAAAGAAAGCAATCATAATAAGAAAGCATAATAAGAAAATAATGTAAATTACTATTTACATTAAAAAATAAAACAAGCAGAGGAGAAAAAAATAAAATTAGGCAGTTTGAATTCTTCACAAATATAATTTTAAGAAATTTGTCATGTTTGTGTTTGTAGAAAAGAAACTGCATATAAACTATGTTTACTATTCTTGAAAGAAATGTCTCCTCTAGGGGATTTATTTTCAAATGACAATTGAATTGAAGATAACTAACAAATAATTGTTAACTAAATCAATTTTAGGGCTTTACATTTCATTAATAAATTGGGTATTTATTAGGTTTCTGTGAGGATCTTCTAATTCCTTTTTATCTGTGTTATAATTTTTGGCAATTATAAATAGCATAGAATATAGAATGTAAAGCCTAGGAAGTATCTTACATAATTTAACCCAATAAAAATTGGGAAAAAGCAAAAAAAAAAAAAAAAAAAAAAGTAGATTAGACAATGCAAAAGAAGAGATTAGGAAAGTTGAAGGTGTTACAGCAGGCAGGTAGCTAGATATAAGCAGAGAAATGGGGGCAGGTGGCAAGAAATCATGCATCTTGTATACAGCAGGGGTCCATGGACAGGCAAAGAAAAGTAGGAATCTTCACACTGACAGTAAATGAAACATTTTGGGTGATGTGTCCTGGAGGCAGCCAGAGGAAGGTGGGGGAAAGGCAGGAATCTCCAGCATCCTAATGTAACCTGTTACTTATTATGCTCTCATTACAGTAAAATTAGCCTTGCAGAAGTACCCATCATCCACTGATGACATGACACTTCTGATCTAAGCTAAATAAGGACAAAAATCCTTCATCACATCAGAAAGATGAAGGTGGGATGAAAATCAGGGAATATGACCCCCAAACTCCTCCTTCCCCAGTGAATATTCCACACTATTTTGTTGGGACTCATGGTGGTGAGACCAAATCTTGGCCACCATCGTTCACCACCCATCTCTCTCCTGGTGTTTGGCTGGCCCCCTCCAGGATCCACCCTGATCCCACCCCCACCCCACCCTGTTGAGGTGGGACAGGCAATTCACACTGGGTGGGTCTTGCACATGGCTGTGCCCTGGAGATATATGCCTGGGCAATGACTTGCATTTTCTGTGCTTGCCTTCCACAGGGTTACATGATTGGGAGTGTCCTTCCAGGGTCCCAGGGCACTCTGTCCCCCAAGTGCAGACACAGTGCCTCCACATCAGCTGCCATATCTGCCCCTGCACCCAGGCCCACTGCCTGCTGGCTAGAGCACATGTGGGAAGGGGTGAGGGGGAAAATGGCACTGAGGCCCTAGGGGCACCTCTCACAAAAAGGAAGGGAGAATTCTTAGATGGGAGCTGGGAGCTTATTTAGAACTATCAACTTTGGCTAAAAAAGGCAGAGACCTGCTCTGGGGTTCACGCCTAAAGGAAAAGAGACTTTAAAGACTTGTCCTCAAATACAAATTCTCTCATCAACCTTTATTTGATGTTTCCTCATGATTAGATTGAAATTATGCATCCTTGGTGGAAAAAACCACAATCCCATCCAGGATACAATATTACATGGAGTTGTCATTTCTCCTTAGGCTCCTCTTGGCTGTGATAGTTTCTCAGACTCTACTTGGTTTTCATGACTTTGGCAATTTTGAGGAAAACTGTTCAGGTTGGAGAAAGATGGTGGCAAAGTAAAAGGACGTGGATTGCACCCCTCTCCATAGATGCATCAGGAATACATCAAAAGATGCAATAATTCCCACAGAAAACCAGCTGAACACCAGTAGACCTCAGACACCAGAAAAGACTGCAAAGATCCTGACATAACTGGGTAGGGCAAAGGTAGAAAAAGAAAAAGGAGAAAGAGGAGTAGAAGAAAGGAAAGGGATGGGTCCCACACCCTGGGGTGGGGGTAACTGAAACAGAGGGGAAATTGCCAAATTCAGGGAAACATTCCTTATCTGATGGGGAAACCCCTTCTCCAATGGGTAATGTCATTGGGTCAGAAGGAAGGCATTTGGGACTGTTGAAAGAGGGTGAAGTGGCTGATCTGTGGCAGATGGGAAAGAGTGAGAAACACACAGAAGGTCTGCACCACAACTAAGCGAGTCCAGATTGAGATGAGGGTTCACAGCTGAACAGGGTGGCTGGGAGCCGGAACCAGAGAACTGATTCAGGGTGCAAAACATTGTTGGTAATTGGGAGATGGACTGAAGGGACGGGGGAAGAAATCTGCAGCAGAGAATGCCTACCATGGAAAGCTGGGCAGCCATGGTGGCAGTTTGATACTGCTAACTCATGAGCAGGGGGGAGGAGCCACCGGTGTAGTCTCTCTCTCAGCTCAACACACAAAAGGAGGCCCCCTCTGGGACAGGCTATCGCAGTAGACAAGGGATAACAAAGGGCCCCTGATGGGGCTGGCCTGGAGTGACTGCAGCCGAGAGCCAAAAGTCCATAGAGTCGCCAAGCTCTGGAAACATTCTGTTTACACGTGAGCCGCTGACATCCCTCTGCAACAGGAACCACCACTGCCACCCAGGCTCACATGACTTAGGCAGGGTGCTACTATGGAGTCATACACAGAGGTGAGGAGCTGCAGTTTTAGCCTCTCTTGCAGCCTGCGCCACCAGCCTCCCTCTGCAATAGGCATGGTCACCGCCACCCAGGCCACCGTGACCCAGGCAGGGTGCTACTGTGGAGTCATATGCAGGGGGAAGGAGCCACGGTTGTAGTCTCTCTCTAGGAGCTTGCGAGGAACAAAGCATTATTTCCTCTGGGCCTGGCTATCACATTTGACAAGGGATAACAAAAAGCCCCCAGACAGGGCTGGCCTGGAGTGCCTGCAGCCAAGATCCACAAGTCCAGAGAGTGGCACAGCTCTGGAGACATTCTCTTTATACCTGAGCCACAAGCTTCCCTCTGTGATAAGTATCACCACTGCCCCTCAGGCTCCCACAACACAGGCAGGGCACTACTGCTTACTCACTCCCAGGGAAAGGAGCCACTATTGTACCCTCTCTCTCCCCACACACCAGCACTTACAAATGAACAATCAAGGAAGCTCTGCTGGTCACAGAGTAATACAAAAAGCCCAAGGCAGGTAGAAGGACACTTACAGCTGAGACCCCAAGGAAACAGAAATATTAGTATTAATTACATTGATCTGGTCCATTCTGGGATAGTTCTAGTTTTTTTTTTTTTTTTGTAATTAATTATGATCTTAGTCCTAAGGGATCTACACATTTTATAATGTATTTTTTATTCTATTTTCCTTCTATTTTTATTTTTAGCCTTTTTATGTATTTCTATTTCTAGCTAAGTTTTTTGTAGTGCTGACTTTATCTTTCCAACCTCCTTTTATTCTCTATCTTTTACACATTTCTAGCTTTTCTTTTTCTTTTCATATTTCCAATCACACTATGCTCCTCCATTGCCCTGTCTTCTATCCTTTTTTAGTTTCTTTTATCTTAATATACTTATAATCAATATTTTTGCTATGCTCTGTTTCCTTGCTTTATTCTCCAGATGACACACTATTTGGGTTTTTATTATTAGGTTTGTCTTTATCTTAGTTCTAATTATAATTGTCTGATTTTGTTTTGGGAATTTTTAGTCTGTCTGGTTGTACTCTTATTCTTTATTATATTTGATCCAAACTTTCAAAATTTCCCTGGATTTGTGTTTGTGTATGTGTGGGGTTTTTTGTTTGTTTGTTTGTTTTGTTATTTTGGTTTTGAATTTTTGTTGGTTTTCTCTTTGTTTGTCTGATTGCATACTGGGGTTCCTCTGTCAGGTCTTTCTACAGCCTTATGTTCTATTGAGTTCAGTATTAGTGTGTCTTGTACATGTATATGTTTCCTTGATTTAGGATTTGTTTGACTCAACACTGAGCCGTTAGTCTAGGGCTTGGACAGTCTTTTTTAATTCCCTTTCTTTCCTGGACAGGCAACCTCTGAAGCCTGAACTACATAATCAGAAGTGAAGTAGAAGGCCCAGGGGAGGGAGCACTGAGTTGAGGATGCTAGACCACTAGGGAATCCTCAGGCACAGTGAAGATTAACTGCAGAGAACTCTCCTGTAGCCATGTATCACAGTCTAAGACCCAGCTTTGTCCAACTGTCTGCAACTGCCAGTGCTGGATATCTCAAACCAAACTACAAAGAAGACAGGAACACAAACCCACCCAACAGCAAACAGCCTACCTAAAGCCATATTAACCTCACAGATACCCTAAAACACACCACCTGACCTGGCCCTGCACATCAGAGAGGAAAGACTCAGAGCCATACAGCAAGAAGCAGGCACTAGGTCTTCCCACAAGGAAACTACTCAAAACACTGAACAAACACGACCACAGCGGGGCAGGGAGCAGAACCAAGAGGAATTACTACTAGGCAACATAAGGAAAGGAGACAGCAAATCCTATAAATTAGACAAAATGAGAAAACAAATAAACACTTTGCAGGCAAAGAAAGAAGAAAAAACCCCACAAAATCAAATAAATGAAGAAGAAATAGGAAAATTGCCTGGAAAAGAATTTAGAGTAATGATAGTAAAGATGATCCAAAGTTTTGATAACAAAAGAGAGAAAATACAAGAAACAGTTAATAAGGACTTAGAAGAACTGAAGGGCAAACAAACAGTAATGAACAACACAATAACTGAAATTAAAAATACTCTAGATGGTATAAACAGCAGAATAACTGAGACAGAAGAATGAATAAGTGAGCAGGAAGATAGAATGGGGAAAATAACTGCCACAGAGCAGGAAAAAGAAAAAAGAATAAAAAGAACGGAAGACAGTCTCAGAGACCTTAGTGACAATGTTAAGCACAACAACATTCGAATCATAGGCATCCCAGAAGAAGAAGAAAAAAAGAAAGGGTCTGAGAAAATATTTGAAGACGTTATAGTGGAAAACTTCTCCAACATGGGAAAGGAAATAATTACTCAAGTCCAAGAAGCACAGAGAGTCCCATACAGAATAAACCCAAGGAGAAATACACAGAGGCACATATTAATCAAACTGATGACTAAACACAAAGAAAAATATATTAAAAGCAGCAGAAGAAAAGCAACAAATAATACAAAAGGGAAAACCCATAGGAATAATGGCTGATCTTTCTGCAGAAACAATGCAGGCTTGAAGAGAGTGGCGGGATATAATGAAAGTCCTGAAAGAGAAAGACCTACAGCCAAGAATACTCTACCCAGCAAGAATCTCATTCAGATTCGACAGAGAAATCAAAAGCATTACAGACAAGCAAAAGTTAAGAGAATTCAGCACCACCAAACCAGCCTTACGACAATTGCTAAAGGAAATTTTCTAAGTAGGAAACACAACAGAAGGAAAAGACCTACAAGAACACAGCCAAAACAATTAAGAAAATGGTAATGGGAACACACATGTCAAAATCACCTTAAATGTAAATGGATTAAATGCTCCAACCAAAAGACACACACTGGCTGAATGGATACAAAAACAAGACCCTTATATATGCTGTCTACAAGAAACACACTTCAGACCAAGGGAAACATATAGACTGAAAGTAAAGGGATGGAAAAAGATATTCCATGCAAATGGAAGTTAAAAGAAAGCTGGAGTAGCAATACTCATATCAGACAAATTAGACTGTAAAGTAAAGACTATTAGAAGAGACAAGGAAGGACACTACATAATGATCAAGTTATGAATCCAAGATGAAGATATAACAATTGTAAATATCTATGCGCCCAACATAGGAGCACCTGAATACATAAGGCAAATGCTAACAGCCATAAAAGGGGAAATAGAAAGTAACAGAGTAACTTACATCAACTTACATCAACTTACATCAATGGAAAGATCATTCAAACAGAAAATAATTAAGGACACACAAGCTTTAAATAACACATTAGACTATATCGACTTAATTGATATTTGTAGGACATTTCATCCAAAAACTACAGAATACACTTTCTTCTCAAATGCACATGGAACATTCTCCAGGATGAATCACATCTTGGGTTATAAATCAAGCCTTGGTATATTCAAGAAAAGCGAAATGGTGTAAAGCACCTCCTGAGACTAGATGTCAATTACAGGAAAATAACTGTAAAAAATATAAACACATGAAGGCTAAACAATATGTTAGTAAAAAACCAAGAAATCACTGAAGAAATCAAAAAGGACGTCAAAAAATACCTAAAAACAAATGACAACGAAAACACAACAACCCAAAACCTATGGGATGCAGCAAAAGCAGTTCTAAGAGGGAAGTTTATAGCAATACAGCCCTAGCTCAAGAAACAAGAAAAATATCGAATAAACAACCTAAACTTACACCTAAAACAATTAGAGAAAGAAGAAGAAAAAAAACCCCAAAGGGAGCAGAAGGATAGAAATCTAAAGAGCAGAGCAGAAATAAATGAAAAAGAAATGAAGGAAACAATAGTAAAGATCAATAAAACTAAAAGCTGGTTCTTTGAGAAGTTAAACAAAATTGATAAACCAGTGGCCAGACTCATCAAGAAAAAAACAGAGAAGACGCAACTCAACATAATAAGAAATGAAAAAGAAGAAGTAACAACTGACAATGCAGAAATAAAAAAAAAGATAATGAGAGATTAGTATAAGCATAACCTGGAAAAATGGAAAAAATCTTAGAAAAGCACAATCTTCCAAGACTGAACCAGGAAGAAATAGAAAATATGAACAGACCAATCACAAGTATGGAAATTGAGACTGTGATTAAAAATCTGCCAACAAACAAAAGCCCAGGGCCAGATGGATCCACAGGCAAGTTCAATCAAACATTTAGAGAAGGGTTAACACATCCTTCTCAAACTCTTCCAAAATATTGCAGAAGGAGAAACACTCCCAAACTCATTTTATGAGGCCACCATCATCCAGATAGCAAAACCAGGCAAAGATGTCACAGAAAAAGAAAATTAGAGGCCAATATCACTGATGAATATACATGTAAAAATCCTCAAAAAAATACTAACAGAATCCAACCGCACATTAAAAAGATCATACAACATGAGCAAGTGGGATTTATCTCTGGGATGCAAGGATTCTACAATATATGCAAATCAATCATGTAATACAGCATATTAACAAATTGAAAGATAAAAACCATATGATCATCTCAATAGACACAGAAAAAGCTTTTGACAAAATTGAACATTCATTTATGATAAAAACTCTCCAGAAAATGGGCATAGAAGGAAATTACCTCAACATAATAAAAGCCATATATGAGAAGCCAAAAGACAACATCGTTCTAAATGGTGAAAAACTGAAAGAATTCCTTTTGAGAACAGGAAGAAGATAAGGGTGTCCACTCTCACCATTATTATTCAACATAGTTTTGGAAGCTTTAGCCACAGCAATCAGAGAAGAAAATGAAATAAAAAGAATCCAAGCTGGAAAAGAAGAAGAAAAATTGTCACTCTTTGCAGATGACATGATATTATACATAGAAAATCCTAAGAAGCTACCAGAAAACTGCTAGCACTAATTGACGAATTTAGTAAAGTAGCAGGATACAAAATTAATGCACAAAAATCTCTTGCATTTTTATGCACTAACAACAAAAAAGCAGAAAGAAAATTAAGGAAACTTTCCCATTTACCATTTCAACTAAAAGAATAAAATACCTAGGAATAAACCTGCCTAAGGAGGCAAAATACCTGTATGCAGAAAACTATAAGACACTGATGAAAGAAATCAAAGACTATACAAATAGATGGAAAGACATACCATGTACTTGGATTGGAGGAATCAACATTGTGAAAATGACTATCATACACAAAGCAATCTACAGATTCAACGCAATCCCTATCAAATTACCAATGGCATTTTTCACAAAAGTAGAACAAGAAAACTTATGATTTGTACGGAAACAGAAAAGATCCAGAATAGCCAAAGCAATCTTGAGAAGGAAAGATGGAGCTGGAGGAATCATGCTCCCTGACTTCAAACTATACTAGAAGGCCACAGTGATCAAGAGAGTATGGTACTGGCACAAAAATACAAAGGAATATCAATGGAAAAGAAGATAACCCAGAGTTAAGCCCAAGCACATATGGGCACCTTATCTTTGACAAAGGAGGCAAGAATATACAATGGAAAAAGACAGCCTCTTCAGTAAGTGGTGCTGGGAAAATTGGACAGCAACATGTAAAAGAATGTAATTAGAACACTTCCTAGCACCATACACAAAAATAAACTCAAAATGGATTAAAGACCTCCATGTAAGGCCAGACACTATAAAACTCCTAGAGGAAAACATAGGCAGAACACTCTATGACAAAAGGCAGAGCTAGATCCTTTTTCACCCACCTCCTGGAATAATGGAAATAAATCAAGAATAAGCAAATGGGACCTAATGAAACTTAAAAGCTTTTGCACAGCAAAAGAAACCATAAACAAGACAAGAAGACAACCCTCAGAATGGGAGAAAATACTTGCTAACGAAGCAATGGACAAAGAATTAATCTGCAAAATATATAAGCAGCTCATGCAGATTAATCCCAAAAAAGCAAATAACCCAATCCACAAATGGGCGGAAGACCTAAATAGATATTTCTCCAAAGAAGACACGCAGATGACTAACAAACACATGAAAAGATGCTCAACATCACTAATCATTAGAGAGATGTAAGTCAAAGCCACAATGAGGGGTCACCTCACACCAGTCAGAATGGTCATCATCACAAAATCTGGAAATAATAAATGTTGGAGCGGGTGTGGAGAAAAGGGAACTCTCCTGCACTGTTTGTGGGAATGTTAGTTGGTCCAGCCACTATGGAAAACAGTTTGGAGGTTCCTTAAAAAACTAAAAATGGAACTACTATATGATTCAGTAATCCCACTACTGGGCATATACTCAGAGAAACCATGATCCAAAAAGAAACTTGTACCATAATGTTCATTGCAGCACCCTTTACAATAGCCAGGACATGGAAGCAATCTAACTGCCCATCAACAGATGAATGGATAAAGAAGATGTGGCACATATATACAATGGAATATTACTCACCCATAAAAAGGAATGAAATAGAGCTCTATGTAATGTGGTGGATAGACCTAGAGACTGTCCTACAGAGTGAAGTAAACCAGAAAGAGAAAAAAACAAATATTGTATGCTAACTCATATATACGGAATCTAAAAATGGTACTGATGAACTCAGCATCAGGGCAAGAATACACATGTAAATGCAGAAAATGGACTGGAGGATACAGGTTTGGGGTGGGGTGAAGAGGAAGCTGGGACAAAGTAAGAGAGTAGCATAGACACATATACACTACCAACTGTAAAATTGATAGCTAGTGGGAAGTTGCTGTATAACAAAGGGAGATCAACTTGATGATGGGTGATGCCTTAGAGGGCTAAGACAGGGAGAGTGGGAGGGAGTCATGGGATGGAGGGGATATGGGGATATGTGTATAAATACAGCTGATTCACTTTGGTGCACCTCAAAAACTAGTTCAAGAGTGTAAATCAATAATATTCCAATAAAGAGCTAAAAAATAATGATATTTCATTACATAAAGATATTTTTTAGATCCTAGAAATGCAGAAGCTGAATTTATTTTTAGCTCAATCATTGTCTAAGGTTGCTGAGAAGAGAGTGATTGAAGCATGTCTCGGTGGTGTTTTTCCTATTTAAATTTTTTCTCTATCTTATTAAAGTGATTGTTATCACAAAAAGGTGGAAATATAGAAAGGATAGAGAGGTTACATTTCTGGGAGCTAGCCATAGACACCAACTCTGATTAGATTATGCAGAAGGGAATTTATGGGAACAATATCAGGTAACAACATCAAATATCAGATGACAGTCTATGGGCAATGTCTTTTGTCTGGTTTTGTCAAGACCTGTTTCCATTCTTCTGCTTATGAAGAGTTGGTGAAATGTTCTAGAAGGCAGCACCAAGCCTACATACTGTTACTTTCTCTGCACATCCACATCTCTGCACCCACCAGGATCTTCCCCCAGCCCATCCCACAGTGCTGGACCATTTTATAATCCTTTAATATCAAGTGATATTTTCTTGTGACAGACTTGACTTTCATGTAAGTTCTTATTGCCTTCTTTTTACTCCATGTTTATTATTCATAGACTATAACCTGAGAACCTTCCTTTTATAATAATTTAAACATCCTAGTAAATAGTCAAGCTTTTAGTAAATTTGTTATAAATAGCATATTACCTAAAATTCATAGTGCCTAGCTATTTTATGTGCATTTGCCCAGATGTATTATTATGGAGATTTTTAGTACTGTGGTAAAAAATATTACTTTATTTCAAAACCCTCAAAAAAAAAAAAAAATGAAGGGAAAAGGGAAGTTTTTCACAAACCATCTCCCTTAATGGCCATGCCTGTTTTCTGAAATTTAGCACCATTTTAGAGAAAAAAATAAAAGGCTGGGATCTAAATAGGTCCTAGAACCATGAGGATGTCCGTTGCAGAGGAACATATCCCAGAACACAGGGATTAATCTATAGAATCTATAGAGAAGCCTTCAGGAAGGTCACTCCTCCTGGGTACTGAAGATGCAAGGATAGGACACAGGCCCCTGGATGCTGGGGTCAGCAGGACTGCCACCTGGGGGAATAGTTAACCCCCATTATGGATAAGGTCAACAGGACTAGGTGGTCGGTAATGTCTGGAACCAGTCCTGTCTTAGAGAGTCCCCAAGGGACCTCCTAACACTAGTGTTCCTCTCTGTTACAAGAGCATACTCTCCCTGAAAGAACAATGGGAAATACCTCCTCCATCCCCAAGGACTCACACCTCAGGTGCATTTTGAGTCACTGGGTAAATTTTCTCTAGATTCTTTAAAACAAAGAAAAAACTCATTTTCTTTCATAACAAAGTCTGGCCCCTATATAAACTTGAGGATGATGAGGCCTGGCCAGAAAATGGCAGCCTCAACTTTAATATCATCCTACAGTTAGACATCTTTTGCAAAAGGCAGTGGAAATGGACAGAAGTTCCTTATGTTCAGGCTTTTATGGCCCTAAGAGAGAACCTAAGAGCTATGAAAGTGCTATGTCAGGGAACCTTGTGAGCTGGGACCCATTCAGGTTACACAAAAGCCCTCTCTAGTGGCATCCCTGGAGGAACAGGAGACCCAGACAGAAGATCCAAACCCCAAAGCTCTTTCACCATCTTCAGCCTCTCCATTACCCTATAAGCCTCTTTACCCTTCAGTATCAGAAATGCAGCCAGACCCTCTTTGCCCCCTTCAGGAAGTAGTAGGTGGACCTCAGGATATTGCCAGATTCTCAGAGGACCCTAGTCAGTTCATCAAAGAATTCCAGGAACTGACTCTCTCCTTTGACCTTACCCAGGAGGACATAAATATTGTCCTTACCCACTGCTGCACCACTGAGGAAAGGGCCTGTATTTGGGTGCAAGCTGAAACATATGCTGATGGATTACACATTGCCCAACCACATCTATACCCTGTGAGCCTAATGGCAGTGCCTCTAATAGATCCCAATTGGCACTATTAACCAGGCCAACCTGGTATCACTAGAAGAGATTACATGATTCTTTGCCTCATTGAAGCTAGGAAATGATGTATAATTAAACCTATTAACTATGATAAGGTTAAAAAGATCGCCCAAGGCCAAGGTGAAAATCCAGCCCTATTTGAAGCCTGATTTGAAAATGCCTTCAGAAAGTACATCAATGTAGACCCAACTACTTTCAAGGGACACAATATATTTGCAACACACTTAACTAGCCAATCAGCCCTTGACATCCATTGAAAGTTTCAAAGGCTTGCCATGGGCCCAAAACCCCTCTCAACATTTTTCTTGACACAGCCTTCAATGTCTTTAACAATAAAGACCAGGTTGAGGAGGAAAAGAAGGAACAACATGACTTCGGGAAGGAATGATGGCAAGTCAGGCTTTTGGCAGCTGTCATGACAAAACCTAATCCACCTTGTAGTCACCCCAAAAGTACTCCCAGAAGACCTCTGCCAAGAAAGGAAGCCTGTTTTAGCTGTGGGAGCCCCAAACACTGGAGCAAGGAATGCCAGGGAACAGGTCCCCACCTGCACCCAAAATGCCATGCCCACTCTGCAAGAAGATGGGCCACTGGAAGGGGGAATGCCCCCAGTTCCAAAAGGAGCAAGGAAATTCCCCCACACCAGTCATGGCAGTGGTTGATTGACTGGACCCAGGACCTCCCAAGGTTCCCAAGAAGACAGTCATCTTCACATGGGAAGAACTGCAGGTGACTATTGACATGGCAGGTAAACTTGTCCAGTTTCTAGTGGACGTGGGAGCCACTTACTTTGTGCTAACTTTTCATGCTGGGTCACTTGCCCCTGAAACCTGCTCTGTTTTTGGGGTCCAAGGAAAGCCAAAACTAAAACATTTCACCACCCCTCTAACTTGCACCTGGGTAAAGACTCTTATTACTCACAAGATTCTTGTCATGCCTGAATGTCCCAGCGCATTATTGGAAAGGGAATTTCTCTCAGCCTTGGGAACAACTCTTATTCTCCCTGAAAACCAAAGCCAAGGAATGTTTTTGGCTGGACTATGTATTGTACAAGACACGGACAGTCCAACCCAAAATATTCCCACAGAAATTGAAAAACTTATAGATCCACAGGTCTGGGATCATGGAATCCCAGGAAAGGCAAAGTTTGTCACTCCTATAAAAATCACCTTAAAGGAAACTAATAACTTTCCTTCCAGGTCCTAAGTCCCCATAAAACCAGAGGCTTGATGTGTCCCCCAACCCCTAATCTTAAAATTCATTAAATATGGGTTTTTGATGTCATGCCATTCTCCCTGTAATACTGCAGTCCTTCCTGATCTCAAACCAAATGGAGACTATAGAATGGTCCAAGTTCTCCTGGCTGGCTTGCCAAGATATTCCCAGTGAGTTTAAGGTTCTTGCCTCATCGTGGTAAGAATTTGGAGATGAGACAGAGAGGTTAAGAAAGTTGTTAGGATTTACTTAAACAAGAATTTGTTCTCAGAGGGAGAGTGGCAGACAGATGAGTATCTGCTATCTTGGGTTTCTTTGGCAAGCCAGTTATAAGGGGCATACAAATGAAGGGGCAGAATATCCACTGGGGAATGAGCAGTTTGGGGGTTGTACCCCCTGATTTTCATCCCACCTCCATCTTCCTGAGGGGAGGAGGGATTTTGTCCTTATGTATCTTAGATCAAAAGTGTCATAGTATTGGTGCATGATGGATACTTCTTATCTGTAAATCTAATTTTATTGTAATGAGAGCATAATGAGCAACAGGTTACATTTGGATGCAGGAGAGTCCCACCTTTCTCCTACAATTCTTTGTCTGCCTCCAGGACACTTATCACCCATAATGTTTTGTTTCCTGTCAGTCTGGAGGTTCCTGCTTTTCTCTGTCTGCCCATGGACCACCACTGTTCACAAGATGCATGATTTCCTGCCATCTGGCCCCTGCCCCCATTTCTTTGTTCATATCTAGCTATCTGCTGCCATAACAAAGGCATATCAATAAAGCTATCCAAAATGAGCACAGAGGGAAAAAAAATACTTGTGTAATTTGAATTCCAGCAGCGAAGAAGAAAAAAATCTTTGAGGAAATAATCATGAAAAATTTTCCAAATTAGATGAGAATTTTGAATGAGGGTTTCTCAATAGCAGTGCTATTAAAGTTTTGGCTAGGATAATTCTTTGGTAGGGAGGACTTTACTTTGCATTTTAGGGTGTTTGGCAATATCCCAGTAGATATCAACACCCCCACTTATGTAACAACCAAAAATGTCTGCAGACATTGCCAAATGAACCCTGTGGGGTAAAGTTATCCCTGGCTCAGATATCCAAAATATATAAAGAACTCCTGCAACTCAATATCAAACACACACACACACACACACTCACACACACACACACACACACACAAACTGATTAAAAAATGGGAAAATGACTTGAATAGACATTTATCCAAAGAAGATATACAAAAGACTAATGAGCACATGAAAAGATGCTCAACATCTTTAAATCACTAGGAAAATGCAAATCAAAACTTCTAAGGCTACCACTTCACACTCACCAGGAAGACAGGTAATCAAAAAATAGAAAATAACAAGTGCTGGCATAGATGTGGAGAAATTGGAACCCTTGTGACTGCAGAACAACAAAATTCATCTGATCTACACAACAGAGGGAAAAAATACTTTGAAAAAAAAGATAAAAACTTCTTAGTAGAATTCTAGAAGGAGGGGATATGCAGAGTGAAGTTGAACAAGTATTTGGAGGACTAATGGCTGAAAACTTCTGAAATTTGGCAAAAGATAAAAACCTACTGCTCCAAGAAGCCAACTGAACCCCAGAGTAACTTCAAAGAAATCCATGTCAAGACACATCACACTATTAAACTTTTGAAAACTGAAGACAGAGAATGAATTTCTAAAGTAGCCAGAGAATAACATCATATTGCCTATAGGGGAACAGCAAATCAAATGAAAGCATATTATTTATCTTAAACAATGGAGACCAGAAGGAAATGGGACAATATTTTTCAAGTGCTGAAAGGAAAGAACTGTCATTCATGAATTCTATAGCTGGTCAAATTTTCTATTACAAAAGAAGGGGGTATTAAACCATTTTTAGATAAAAGAGAAATAAAAGAATTTGTCATTAGCAGAACTACCATAATCCAGGGGAAAAAATGAAAAAAAATGAACTCAGAGCAAGAAAAATGTACAAAGTTATATACATAATATACACAATAAAATAGTGCATAAAATAAATACGTATGGATGTTAATTAAATTGAAAAAAGAAAAACAATTAAAAAATGTAATGTATAATTTGAAAAGATCAATAAAATTAACAGACCTCTAGTGAAGATGACAAAGAAACAAGAGAGAGAAGATCAAAATTATTAATATCACAAATGAAACAAACAGTATTACTACAGACTCTGCAAACATTTTAAGACTAATAAAGGAATAGTATAAAGAATGATAAACACAAAAATTTGACAACTTAGATGAAATGTACCAATTCCTAAGAAGGCACAAACTACCACTACTCATCCAATATGAAATAGATATCCTATAACAAAGTGATTTAAATTATAATTAAACAGTTTCTCAAAAAGAAATCTGTAGGCCTAATGAATTCTCTGGTGAATTCTACCAAACTTTTAATAAAGAATTAATATAAACTCTACTGAGTATTTTCTACATGTATCTCTTGTGAGTATAAAGCAAAAATTGTTAGGAAAATAATAACAAATTGAATTCAGCAATATGTAAAAAGAATTATAAAACATGAACAAATGGGCTATTCCAGGGATAAAGGCTGGTTCAGTATTTGAAAATCAACTATGCCATCTACCATGCTAATAAGTTGGGGAAAATTACATAATCCTATCAATTGATGCAGAAAAACATTGACAAAAATCTAAAACCCACTCATGATAAAAATCTTTCAAGAAGTTGGAATAGCTGGAAAATTGCCTTTACATGATAAAGAACAGCTACAAAAATCCTACAACTAACATTATTAAAAAAATTATTTGACAAGTCCAACACCTTTTTAGGATAACAGCTTTCAGAAAAATAGTAATAGAGGGATCTTGATAAAGGGCATCTACAAGGAATGTACAACTAACTTTACACTTAATAGTTTAATACTGTGTGCTTTCCACTTAAGATCGGGAAAAAGGAAAGAATGTCCACTCTCATCATGCTTATTCAAGATAGTACTGAATGTTCCAGCTGGTGCAAAAGTCAAGAAAATGAAATAAAGATTATATAGTTTGGAAGGAAAGAAAAACTGTCAGTATTACCTGATGACATGAGAGTATACACAGAAAAGCCCAAGCAATCTACTAAAACCTTCAAAAACTTTTTCATAAGTTTAGCAAGTCTTCAAGATACAAAATCAAAATTTAAAATAAATTGCATTTCTGTATACTAAGAATGAACATTTGGAAACCAACATTAAAACCAAAATATAACTTTAATCATTACAAAGAAAATTCGATGCTTAACTATATACTGAAAAAAAAAAAAAAAAAAAAACACACACACACACATTTTGAAAATCAACCAAAAAAAGACACTTTAATGAAAGAACTCAAAGAAGGATTAAATAAATGCAAACACATATATATCCATAAATTGGAAGACTCAACATAATCACAATGTCAATTCTCCCCAAATGGATCTGTAGGTTTAATGCAATTCTTATCAAAATCAGAGCAAGGATTTTTGAAGACATAAGTTTATTCTAAAATATATATAGAAAGGCACACGACATAGAAAAGTTAAAGTAATTTTGAAAAGAAAAATGAAGTGGGAGGTATTGTCCACTCTATATTAAGGTGTATTATGTAGTTACAGTGATCAAGACAGTGCACAATTGGTATGGAGGGTTAGACACAAGAGTAATGGAACAGAATAACTCAGAAATGGACCCATTCGATATGCCCAAATGACTTTTGACAAGAATTAAAAAGTGATTCAATGAGGAAAAATAACCTTTTCTGCAAATGGTCACAGAGCAATTAGACACCACTACACATACACAAAAATTTTTTAAAGAATTCAAAATGGATTGCAGACTTAAATGAAAAATGGAAAACTATAAAAATTTTGAAAAATTAGAGGAGAAGATCTTCATGATTTAGAGCTGGACAAAAAGTTTTTAGACGACATCAAAAGTATGATCCACAAAAAGATAAGTTAATTGGACCTCATCAAATTAAAAAAAATATGTATTTAAACTTATTTTATTAAAAACATTTTTCTTTTGCAAAAGGCCACATGAAAAGGATAAAAAGACAAGCCACGGGTTTGGGGAAAACATTTGCAATCCACATATCCTACAAAGGACTAGTGCCTAGACTACATAAAGAATTCTTGAAACTAAATATTTATAAGAACTGTATTAAAAATAAGCAAAATACATGAACAGAAATTTCACTAAAATGGGTATATAGATGTAAAATAAGCACATTAAAATATGCTCCACAACATTAACCATCAGGGAAATACAAGTCAAAAACTATAATAAAATATCACTACACATTTATTAGAATAGCTAAAATAAAAAATAGTGACAATACCAAATTCTGATGCACCCCACATCCAGAGAAACTGGAGCATTCATACATTGGTAATATGAAATGATAGAACCACTCTAGGAAAAATTTGGCAGTTTCTAATAAAACTAAACATGCAATTACCATATGATCCAGAAATTCCACTCTTGGGCATTTACCCAAAGAAATGACAGCTCATGTTCACACAAAAGCCTATACATAAATGTTCATAGCAGCTTTATTTGTGAGAGCCAAAATTTTCAGATGTCATTCAACTGGTGAATGGTTAAACAAAATGTGGTGCATGCATAACATAAAATACTACCTCAGCAATTAAAATAAAGTATTGATGCATACAAATAACTACTCAGCATCTTAAACAAATAAACATACTATTTCAACTTAGTTGAATCATATTGGAGTTACGTGGAGTGAAAATATCAATCCCAAAATGTTCCATACCATATGATGTCATTTATATACAATTTTTAAATAACAAATTTTAGAAATGGAGGACAAATGGAAGTTTCTAGGGGTTGGGAACAGGAGGGAGGGGAGAGGAGGTGGATGCAGTTATAGAAGGGCAATATCAAGGATTCTTTTTGATTGAAATGTTCAGTATCTTAACTGGTGGTGGATTCAGAATCTTTCAGGTGTGGTAAAATGTTGTAGAAATAAATACAAACACACACAAACACACACACACCTCACAGATGTGTACAAGTAAACCTGGTGAAATCTGAATAAGATCATCAGGTTTTATCAATGTTAATATCCTGGTTGTGATATTGACATAATTATGATTTTGCAAATGTTACTACTGGGAAAACCAAGTCGAAGATACACAGTGAATTTCTCTATTTTTTCTTATAACTGCATGTGAATCTATAATTATCTCAACAGAAATTAATTTTCTTTCTTCTTTGAAGAAAATAAATCTCAATTTCTAGTTTTAGTGTTAATGGTGGAAGATTAAAAGAAAGAATTATACAGAAGAAAAACAATCTAGGGAAATACTGAAAAATTTATCCTGCTCTATATATGTAAGCCAATTAGCATTGTGTCCTCTTGCAACACAGAGTGAGTACTCAGTATTACCTACTATGCACAATGACCCTACCTCAGTGAGGGAAGAATTATTCCTGAAAGTCTAATTTGGAACTCTGAATATTTTTTCCATAGAAACTTTGTTAAACATAATATAATGTTTTTTGCTACAATCTGTTTAGAACAATACTCAAGGGACCTTAGAAGTTAAATAAGGTTTTATGGGACTGCTGTAGATATCTATTTGCCATACAAGTATTCTCTAGGAGAAAAATAATTTCCAAACAAATTAAATGCAAATTAACTTTACACCTGTCTCATAAATTGTAAACTGTTACTATATTTACAGGGATTTAAAAAATAGTTTATTGTCATGCAAATGTAATTTTCATATCCAAATATATATATAAATTTTGTTTTAAGAATTATCAGTACCATAGTCATTGTTTATGCTGCCAAGAAAAATCTGATCTATCTTTCAAGAATGCACCAATTATTTTTATACATGTAATTTTAAACTGATTTTCTTTCCATGTATCTCTATTCTATATTTGTTTTCATCAATTGTTCTCTTTCTCTTTTTTCAACTCCTTCAAATCAAGACTCTGATATCTATGAATAAAGTGTCTAGATCTGAAGAGAGAAATTATTTCACAAAAAGCTATTGAATATTAGAAAAATCTGAAAAAAATAAAGAGATGAATGTGCAGACACCAAATAATTTACAGGAACATTGTGATGAAAATCCAAGCTAAAGTTAAAATAAGAAATGCCTTAAAATTCTGCTTGTGATTATTTCACTTTCGGGGATGTGTAAAGGAGAACAAAATCAAGCTTTTTTTTTTTTTTTTAATGACCCACAAGTATCATAACAAAGCAAAACAAACATTGTACACTAGCCATTGCTTATGTGGCGTAAAGAATATTTTAGTTACTAGTATTAAACTTTATCTCATTAAACAACATAAAAGTTGAATCTCTAAAACTTGGGCATCTACTTCTTTTTTTTTTTTAATTTTATTTTTTTGGGGGTACACCAGATTCAATCATCTGTTTTTATACACATATCCCCTGGGCATCTACTTCTAATTAGGGCAATTTAAATTTAACTAATCCAATTAAAATTTGGCCCTTGATTCTGATATAACAGCATTGGGAGTTATGGATCAAAGAGAAGTAGGCCCTACTTCTAACAAAAGGAACGGAGGGACAGAGGGTAGGTAGCCTAAAAACAATGACAACTTTAAGACATATTCTGCTAGTATGTCAGATACCTTGAGACCTAACTGAAACTCAGCTTCTCCATTTTGTATTAGAAACTAAAGATGTGGGCCCAGCTGCAGCCAAGATGTACTCCAAGATGACTTCATATTATTGCAACAGCGGCTACACACATCAATTCAATGGAAAATACATTGGACATATGTGAACCCAGAATCCTTTCTGGATTTGAAGGTGGAAGAATAAAGGGCAGATGATTTTGGCACAATATCTTTCATTGCCTAAATTACTTAGATTAGCTTATTCTTTTTAAAAGTCTGGCATGCATGATGGTTTTGAAGATCGCATTTAAATGAGTTAGGAATAACTGTTTATTTCTCCCCTTAATATTTCTAAATAACTGTAAAGCCAACTAGAATGGTTGGTAATCAACATTATGTATAATCTCTCTTAGGGCACGAATGATTCTTATGCATATCTCTCTTAATTGAGTAGATAAATTGTCTGACTAAAATGTAACATGTTTAGTATATCTAAGATAAACATACTAATATAATGTTAATTTGAAAAAAAAAAGGAAACACAAGTACAGGTGGTTCAGAAAATTCAAGAGGATTTTGAAATTCACAGTTTTCCTGATATTGTGCCATTAACATACATTGAGTAGAATTATTTTTATCATAGCAACCAATTTAAATTTTGAAACTGTGAAAAACTACCAATTTAATGTACTAAACTAAATTGATTCCTTATATATTCTTCCTTTTTTTCTCAAGGTAGAGTTTGTTTTGGTGTGACAAAGAATTATTAATGCATTTACAGATTTTCCCTTCCCATATCCCTTATTCATACCAAAACCATCCCTCCCCCAGGAAAATCCCTGTGTTTATCTGTAATGTTAAACTTTGGGACACGTTGTACAAACAGGATAATGTGTAAAGAAAACACATGAGTGAAGTCCAGAAGTACTACAATGGCCTATAACATAGTATATTGAGGTACAATTGAGAGGAAGAGGAGCAGACTGAAATTTAAAAATCTATAGTAATTCTTGTGAAAGTTGAGGTGTTAGTGGATATAGAGGAGTTTGAGAAATAGCATTGTGAAGAGTTAGACATTGACATGAGACGTGAGTAAATTTAGTACATTTAGATGTGTATCACGCACATGGATTCCTCTGAAATTATTCAATGATGACAAATTTTTTTCCTGGACTTCGTAGTCATTGACATTGGGTTTCTGTCTAATATCATGTGATAAGGATGACCTCAATGACTCATGCAGATTTGGATTATGCATATTTTAATTTATGCTATTTTAAAAATATTTTTTTAAGTATGGAAGTCATACCTGCTCATTCTACTAAATGAAAACAATACAGAAATGTAGAAAGTCAAAGTTTAAGGAAATATATATTCTCATACAATTCTGATAGGAGTGTAAAATGTTAAAACTAAGTTAGTCTGTTAATATGATGAAAATCCTTACATAAATTATACTATACAATGCTTAAAATGATTAAATGATGGATTGACATGGGTAAATCTACAAAGCATGATAACCCAAAAATGTTGCAGGAAAGTATGCCTTGTATGATAATGATGGTGATAGGCAGCCACTGAGATCACCTCTAACAATTCCCACTTCCTGATATATGTCCTTGTGTAATCCTCTCCTCATGAGTGTGGGCTGAACATAATAACTTGCTTCTAATGAATAGAAAAGACTCTGGCTTTGGTCTTGCTTACCCTTTCTTGCTCTCTTACTTTGTAGCTCTGATGGAAGTCAGCTTCCATATTGTGAGCTGCCCTATTGGGAAGTCCATGGGTCAAGAAACATAGGGGAGGTGTGATGGTTAATTTTATGTGCAAACTTGAGTGGGCCAAGAGATGTCCAGATAGCTAGTAAAATATTATTTCTGGGTGTATCTGTGATTCTGTTTCTGAAAGAGATTAGCATTTGAATTAGTAGACTGAGTAAAGAAGAGTGCACTCACCAATGTGGGTGAATATCATCCAGACCACTGAGGGCTTGAACAAAACAAAATGTGGAAGAAGGGACAATTTGCTCTCCTTGCTTGAGCTAAGACATTCATCTTCTCCTGCCCTCAGAGGTATGCATTCTTGGTTCTCAAGCCTTCGAATTCAGTCTGGGACTTGCACTATTGACTTCCCTGTACAGGAGGCTTCTGGTCAATAACAAGTGAGGAACTGAGGCTCTCAGTTCAACAACTCAAAAGGAACAGGATTCTACTAACAACCATGTCAGTGAACTTGGAGGCAGATTTTCCCTCTGTTGAGCCTTCAGATGACACTTCATCTGTGAATAATATCTTGATTTCAGGCTTGTGAGAGACCTTGAGGCAGAGGCACCCAGTCAAGCCACACCTATATTCCTTATCCACAGAAACTGTGAGATAATAAATGTCTTTTTCTTTTAAGTCACTAAGTTATAGGGTAATTTGATGTACTACAAAGATAACTAATAAAATATCATTTATGTAAAATTTAAAAGCACAGTGCATTACATTTTATGAACATGTAAAAAAACATGAATAGGAATAATAATGACAACTTTTGGATAATACTTCTTAAAATAGGGGAGGGGAAAGGTGGTGAGTGGAGGTGGTCAATGGCAAGGCATAAATGAGTTCCAACTGTAACATTTTATTTACTAAAAGTATTTAATAAGTAAATATATTAAATATAGGTGGTAGGTAATTGGAGTATTATCTCATTCTCTGTTTTTTTCCTTTATATTTTGGAAATACTTCATAAGTTAAAAAAACAACAGTAAAAGAAATGTAAATATTATAAATAATTTGTTTATAAATACTTACCATCCTATACTATTATTTTATGCAACTTCAATTTGTACTTAAAAATATAAATACCTTATAACGACATTCTGTCTTATAGTTGCAGAGTGGTCCATTATGTAAAGACACTATAAATTAGACATCTAAATAGGCATTTTTATTGCTTCAAATACTTTATTAAAATGTTGTCTGAATATTATATGCATTTGTACAAATGTTTGTTCACAAAAACACTGGACAAATAGATTTTATAATTCAATGGTTTTGTAGAATTTACATTTTAATTAATATTTCTATGGTCCTCTGAATATGTTCCATAAATTTATGCTTGTACCAACATTATATACATATGCTCTTGCTATCACTAAATGTTTTCTATATTTTAAATCTTTGAAACAGTGAAGAGAACATGTTTTGATTTGCATCTGTTTGATTAGTAAGTTTGAAGTTTCTTTTCCTGTGTTTGTTAGCAATTTGCAATCCTCATTGTGTTTTCTAATTTTAAATGAGGTATTTGTTTTTTATTGGTTTATAAATTCTCAAATATTATAGACATGACTTTTTTGTTTGTCACATATACTTGTAAATGTGTTTCCCAGTTTGTTACCTGTTCTCTATATTTGTTTATAGTGTCTTTTGTCACATAGATTAAAAAAAAAATTTCTTCATTCAAACTTGTCTAAATTTCTCTTTTAAATTTTTAATCTTTGAATCATGTTTATATACATATCCTCTAATATTTTCCTTTAAAACTTTAACAATTTTTAAAATCATTCTTTTGGTTTACATTTAGATCTTTCCACCCTCTGAAATCTATTTCTGGAAATAGTGATGTGAGCTAAATATTTCACTGTATTATTTTCCCAAATGGTTAATTATTCTAACATAATTCATTAAATAAGTCATCCTTTCTCTCCAATTACTTGAAACATTACCTTTTCTATGCAAATTCTTGTTTATGTTTTATTTTGCATCTGGACTCTTCATTTATCAAATTTTCTACCTCAGTTCAAAACTCTTGAATCTTAGAGATTTAAAGTAGGTTTTGAGGGACATCCTTGGTGGCTCAGTGGTTAAGAATCTGCCTGCCAATGCAGATGGCATGGGTTTGACCTGTGATCCAGGAAGATCCCACATGCCACAGAGCAACTAAGCCCATGCACAACAACTACTGAGCCTGCGCTCTAGATCCCACAAGCCACAATTACTGAGCCCTCATGCCACAACTGCTGAAGCCCATACACCTAGAGCTCATGCTCATCAACAAGAGAAGCCACTGCAATGAGAAGGCTGCACACTGCAAATAAGGGTAGACTCTGCTCTCCTGAACTAGAGAAAACCCGCCCACAGCAATGAAGACCCAATGCAGCCAATAAAAAAATAAAGTAGGTTTTGATATATTTTAGTGAAAATCATAAAAATATTTTTCTATAAATCCCTTATCTATTCCTACACTTTCATTAAGCTATTAATTCAATAAATATTTGAATTTCTAACATGTATCAGGCACTACTCTAGGTGTTAGAGATAAAGAAATGGACAAGATAGATGTGGAATTTTCTATGTAGTTATCTGGTTAATATTACATTAGTTAATTTTCATTTGGTTCCTAGCATAGAACCTTGCACATCATAGACAGTCAAATGTATATCAAATATAGAAGGAACTTTTATTCCTTACAACAGTGAGTCAAGGCTATTAAATTTTTTTCTAAATGTATCATGTCATTATCAGCATTACTCTAGATTCATAAATGATTTGGGTGGTTTCCTTCTGTCTGTATGTTATGAGCTGGTTTAAATAATATATGAATTATTTATTACTTGAAAGTTGGGTACAATTTATATTCAATTTAATCTAGTTCCACAATTTCAGTCTTTGACAAGTTTTCAAATACTTAGCTACTTGGGCAGAGTTCAAAACCAGCTCCACTATTTATGAACTCTGTGCTCTTGAGAAAGAATTTCTTCCTTACCTCTAAAGTACAGAGAATGATAGTATCAAGCTTACAGGGTTCTTTATAGTATTATACATGTGAAAAGCACTTACCAAGTGTTTGGAAAAAAAGTAATTTTCTTTGTGACTTCTACAGAGGATCATTATTTGAAATGTGCCATAAACATTTGAAGACAATGTACATTTTCTGTGTAAAAATACCAGATAGATGATTAGATGATAGATAGATAGATAGATAGATAGATAGATAGATAGATAGATATGAGAGAGAGAGAGAGAGAGAGAGAGAGAGAGACATGCTTTGCCATGGTCTCTTCTGCAACTGAATGCATCTCTTCATGTAATTTTTGGCAATTAAAACATCCTAGAATACTGAGAAATTATTCTTTTTGGGTGGAAGTCAGCACTCGATTTTTAAGTGTATTCAAAAAATAAGTTGGCACACGATTATTTTTTCAGATCTTTATTGGAGTATAATTGATTTACACTTTTGTGCAAGTTTTTGCCGTACAACAAAGTGAATCTGCTGTATTTATACATATACCCCCATATCCCCTCCCTCTTGGGTCTCCTTCCCACCCTCAATATCCCATCCCCTTAGGTAACCAATCATCAGGTTGATCTCCCTGTGTTATGCAGTTGCTTTCCACTTGCCATCTATTTCACATTTCGTAGTGTATGTGTCAATGCTACTCTCTCACTTCTACCGAACTTCCCTTCCTCCACCCAGTCCTCAGGTTCGCTTTCTACATCTATTTCTTTGTTTTGCCTTGCCACTGGGTTCATCAGTATCATTTTTTAAGACTCCATATGCATGTGTTAGCTTACAGTATTTGTTTTTCTCTTTCTGACTTACTTCACTTTGTGTGACAGACTCTAGGTCCACCCAACTCACTACAAATAACTCAATTTCATTCCTTTTTATAGCTGAGTAATATTCCACTATAAATATGTGCCACATCTTTATCCATTCATCTGTTGATGGGCAGTTAGGTTGATTCTATGTCTGGCTATTGTAAACAGTGCTGCAATGAAGATTGGGGTACTTATATCTTTTGAATAATGGTTTCCTCAGGGTATACGCCCAGTAGTAGTGTTGCTGGCTTCTAAGGTAGTTCTATTTTTAGTTTTCTTTTTTATGAAACCTCCATACTGTTTTCTATAGTGGCTGTATCTAGTTATGTTCCCACCAACTGTGCAAGAGTGTTCCTTTTCTCCACAGCCTTTCCAACATTTATTGTTCCTAGAATTTTTGATGATGGCCATTCTGAGCATTGTGAGTTAATACATCATTGTGCTTTTGATTTGCATTTCTCTAATGATTAGTGATGTTGAGCATCTTTTCACGTGTTTGTTGGCCATCTGTATGTTTTCTTTGGAGAAATGTCAATTTAAGAGTTCTGCATATTTCTGGAATTTTTTTGTTGTTGTTGTTACTGAGCTGCATGAACTGCTTGTATACTTTGGAGATTATTTTTTTAATTTTTTGTTTTATAAGGGTGTATAATTGATTAACAATGTTGTGTTAGTTTCAGATATATAGCAAAGTGATTCAGTTATACATAGAGATTAACTCTGTCAGTTGCTTCCTTTGCAAATATTTTCTCCCATTCTGAGGGTTGTCTTTTTTTCTTATTTATGGTTTTCCTTTGCTGTGCAAAAGCTTTTAAATTTCAATAGGTCCCATTTGTTTATTTTTGTTTCTATTTCCATTACTCTAGGAAGTAGGCCAAAAAGGATCTCATTTATATCATAGTGTCCTGCTTGTGTTTTCCTCTAAGCGTTTTATACTGTCTGGTCTTACATCTAGGTCTTTAATTCATTTTGAGTCTATATTTTTGTATGGTGTTAGGGAGTGTCATAATTTTATTTTTTACATGTAGCTGTCCAGTTTTCCCAGAAACACTTATTGAAGAGACTGTCTTTTCTCCATTGTATATTCTTGCCTCCTTTGTCATAGATTAGGTGACCATAGTTTATCTCTGGGCTTTCCATTCTGTTCCATTGATCTATATTTCTGTTTTTGTGCCAGTACCATACTATCTTGATTACTGTAGATTTGTAGTATAGTCTGAAGTGAGGGAGCCTGATTCCTCCAGCTTGGTTTTTCCTTCTCAAGATTGCTTTGGCTTTGTGGTCTTTTGTGTATCCATACAAGTTTTAGGATTTTTTTGTTCTAGTTTTGTAAAAACTATCATTGATAAATTGATAGGGATTGCATTGAATCTGTAAATTACTTTAGGTAGTGTAGTCATTTTCACAATCTTGATCCTTCCAATCCAAGAACATGGTATATATCTCCATCTATCTGTGTCATCTTTGATTTCTTTCATTAGTGTCCTATAATTTTCTTCATAGAGATCTTTTGCCTCCTTAGGTAGGATCATTACTAGGTATTTTATTCTTTTTCTTGCAATGGTAACTGGAAGTGTTTCCTGAATTTCTCTTTCTGATTTTTTGTTGTTAGTGTATAGGAATGCAAGATATTTCTATGCATTAATTTTGTATCTTGCTACTTTACCAAATTCTTTGATTAGCTCTAGAAGGTTTCTGGTAGCATCTTTAGGATTTTCTATATATAGTATCATGATATCTGTCAACAGTGAGAGTTTTACTTCTTTTTCAATTTGGATTCCTTTTATTTCTTTTTCTTCTCTGATTGCTGTGGCTAAAACTTCCACACCTTGTTGAATAATAGTGGTGAAGGTGGGCATCCTTGTCTTGTTCCTGATCATAGAGGAAATACTTTGTTACTCACAATTGAGGATATTTCTGGCTGTGGGTTTGTCATATATGGCCTTTGTTATGTTGAGGTAGGTTCCTTCCATGCCCACTTTCTGGAGATTTTTTATCAAAAATGGGTGTTGTATTTTGTCAAAAGCTTTTTCTGCACCTATGGAGATTATTAAATGGTTTTTATCCTTTGGTGTGTTAATATGCTGTGTCAAATGATTGATTTGCATATACTGAAGAATACTTGCATTCCAGGGAAACACCCAACTTGATCATGGTGTATGATCCTTTTAATGTACTGTTGAATTCTGTTTTCTAGTATTTTGTTGATGATTTTTGCATCTATGTTCATCAGCTAAATTGGCCTGTAATTTCCTTTTTTGTGTGTTTGATATTTTTGTCTGGTTTTGATATCAGGGTGATGGTGACCTCATAGAATAAGTGTGGGAGTGTTCCTCCTTCTGCTATATTTTGGAAGACTTTGAGAAGGATAGGTATTAGCTCTTCTCTAAGTGTGAGAGAGAATTCACCTGTGAAGCCATCTGGCCCTGGGCTTTTATTTGTTGGAAGATTTTTAATCACAGTTTCAATGTCAGTGCTTCTGATTGGTCTGTTCATATTTTCTATTTCTTCCTGGTTCAGTCTTGGAAGGTTGTACTTTTCTAAGAATTTGTCCATTTCTTCCAAGTTGCCCATTTTATTGTCATATAGTTGCTTGCAGTAATCTCTCACTATCCTTTGTATTTCTGCAGTGTCAGTTGCTACTTCTCCTTTTCATTTGTGAGTCTGTTGATTTGAGCCTTCTCCTTTCTTTTCCTGATGAGTCTAGATAATGGTTTATCAATTATGTTTATCTTCTCAAAGAGCCAGCTTTTAGTTTTATTGATCTTTGCTTTTTTATTCCTTCATTTCTTTTTCATTTATTTCTGAACTGAGCTTCATAATTTCTTTCCTTCTGCTAACTTTGGGGGTTTTATTTTGTTCTTTCTCTAATTGCTTTAAATGTAATCATAGGTTATTTCAGATTTTTCTTGCTTCCTGAGGTAGGATTGTATTGCTATGAACTTCCCTCTTAAAACTGCTTTTGTTGCATCCCAAAGATTTTGGGTTGCCATGTTTTCATTATCATTAGTTCCTAGGGATTTTGTGATTTCCTCTTTAGTTTCTTCAGTGATCTCTTGGTTATTTAGTAGCATGCGGCTTAGCCTCCATGTGTTTGTATTTTTTACAGCTTTTTTTTCCTGTTATTTATATCTAGTTTCATAGCATTGTGGTTGGAAAAGATGCTTAAGACAGAAATCTCTTGCATTTCTATACAGTAACAAGGAAAGATCAGAAAGAGAAATTAAGGAAACAATCTCATGCACCACTGCAACAAAAAGAATAAAATACCTAGGAGTAAACCTAACTAAGGAGGTAAAAGACCTGTACTCAGAAAACTATAAGACACTAATGAATGAAACCAAAGATGACACAGACAGATGGAGAGATATACCATGCTCTTGGATTGGAAGAATCAAAATTGTGAAAATGACTGCACTACCCAAAGTAATTTACAGTTTCAATGCAATCCCTATCAATTTATCAATGATAGTTTTTACAAAACTAGAACAAAAAAATCCTAAAACTTGTATGGATACACAAAAGACCATGAAGCCAAAGCAATCTTGAGGGTAAAAATCAGAGCTGGAGGAATCAGACTCTCTAACTTTAGACAATACAGTAAGGCTACAGGAATCAAGACAATATGGCACTGACACAAAAACAGAACTATAGATCAAGGGAACAGGATAGAAAGCCCAGAGATAAACTATGGTTAAGTAATCTATAACAAAGGAGGCAAGGATATACAATGGAGAAAAGCTAACCTCTAAAATGAGTGGTGCTGGGAAAACTGGAAAGCTACATGTAAAGAAATCAAATTAGAACACTCCCTTACACCATGCACAAAAATGAAGTCAAAATTGATTAAAGACCTAAATGCAAGGCCAGACAGTATAAAACATCCAGAGGAAAACATAGGAAGAACACTCTTTGTCATAAATTGCAGCAAGATCTTTTTTGACCCACGTTCTAGAGTAATGGAAATAAAAACAAAAATAAATGTGGGACCTAATGAAACTTAAAAGCTTTTGCACAGCAAAGGAAACTATAAACAAGATGAAAAGATAACCCTCAGACTGGGAGAAAATATTTGCAAACAAATCAACAAACAAAGGATTAATCTCCAAAATATATAAACAGTTCATGCAGGTCAATATCAAAGAAACAAACACCTCAATCAAAAAATGGTCAGAAGACCTAAATAGGCATTTCTCCAAAGAAGACATACAGATGGCCAAGAGACATATGAAAAGCTGCTCAACATCACTAATTATTAGAGAAATGCAAATCAAAATTACAATGACATATCACCTCACACTGGTTACAATGGGCATCATCAGAAAATCTACAAACAGTAAATGCTGGAGAGGGTGTGGAGAAAAGGGAATGCTCTTGCACTGTTGGTGGGAATGTAAATTGATACAGCCACTATGGAGAACAATATGGAGGTTCCTTGAAAAACTAAAGATAGAATTACTATATGACCCAGCAATCCCACTACTGGGCATATACCAGGAGAAAATCATAATTCAAAAAGGCACATGCGGGTGCCTGGGGTCTTCTGTGTCACCACGGGCACAGCGCCGCTCACACCATGGCTTGGGTCCTGAATGCGCCACAGCCTCTCGAGAGACGTGGATCCTCGGAGCCTCTCTAGTGCTGGAGCTTGGGCCACAGGCAGCTCCGCGGCGGGGAAATAACAGAACCTCTGGAATGGATGGACTCTTCCAGAACAGCTTTGCTAATTTCCAGCAGCTGGACAATGTTCCTCATTAATATCTGTCTGTCAGCATAATCGTCACATCATTTCACTCTGGTGGCAGGGACTCAGCTCCGAATTCTGTACAGAAAAAGCACCTGGATCCCAGTCTTTCAATGGCTTTGAGACAACCAGAAGTGCCTGCTCTTGAGCCTAGTGGGCCTCTAGGCAAGATGTCCCTGCCCATCGGGATGTACTGCCAGGCATTCAGCTATGATGATGCCCTTGAGGACCCTACGCCCATGACTCCTCCTCCATCTGACATGGGCAGCATCCCTTGGAAGTCAGTGATTCCAGAGCGCAAGTATCAGGACCTCGCCAAGGTGGAGGAAGGAGAGACCAGTGTCTCCTCCCGTGCCCCGCCCCCACTATCGGCCACTGACAGTGCGGACAAGGTCCCCGTGGTGAAGGCTAAAGCTACCCATGTCATCATGAGTTCTCTGATCACAAGACAGACCCAGGAGAGCATTCAGCATTTTGAGCAACAGGCAGGACTGAGAGATGCTGGCTACACACCCCACAAGGGCCTCACCACCGAGGAGACCAAGTACCTTCGAGTGGCAGAAGCACTCCACAAACTAAAGCTCCAGAGTGGAGAGATAACAAGAGAGGAGAAGCAGCCGGCCTCCACCCAGTCCACCACAAGCAGCAGCCCCCACTCTTCCCCTAAGCAGAAGCCCAGAGGCTGGTTCATTTCTGGTTCTTCCACAGCCTTATCTGGCCCCAATCTTAGCACCATGGATTCTGGAAGTGGGGATAAAGACAGAAGCTCGGCAGATAAATGCAGCCTCTTTGGACCAAGATCCCTCCAGAAGTCTGATTCAGGAGGTTTTGCCATCCAGGCCTACAAAGGAGCGCAAAAGCCTTCTCCAACGGAACTGATTCGCACGCAGGCCACCCGAGTGGCCGAGGATCCGGCAACGTTCAAACCACCCAAGATGGACATCCCAGTGATGGAAGGGAAGAAACAGCCACCGCGGGCCCATAGCCTCAAACCCCGGGACTTGAATGTCCTCACAACCACTGGCTTCTAGAGCTCTGGCTATTCCGGGGACTCTGGGTACAGGGTGTCTTGAGCCCAGCCCCCCTTTACCTTGGCTCTGACATAGGAAAAGTTTTGTCTTTTTTAAAAATCTTTCACACTGAGGCTAGAGCTGGAGACATAATTGGTTTTTGAGAAACATTAGTGCAAAGCTTGCGCTTGTGTGGAAGAAGCCCTTTTGTGTTTTCATTTAAAGCTAGACTGAACCTCGGCAGTGGTGTATGGGGGTCTCATTACCTATTCTGCTATCATTCACCCCAGCCAGGGACTGTGATTGTTGTTCACTAGGTAAATAATGTTTGTGTTGTTCCAGACCCAAGGCTCCTTGATTCCTTTACCACTGTCCATGTGCACATGGGAAGATCACACATGGAGGCATTCATGGACTAGGTTAGATGACTTTGGCCCTCTTGGCTGGCACTCTGTGCTCCAGCCTTGTCGGTTAGGGGGACCCAAGGTCTGTCTGAGATCATGGGTACAGTTAAGAGCCAGCCATGGTAGGGATCCCCCTTGGTTTGGGGCTGAAACTGGAGTCTCCGTGCTTTCCAGTGGACCTCATGGACCACTTTGTCCTGCAGCCAATTCTTACTGTAGTACCTCTTGGGCCAGTGCTGCTGGAGGGATGCTTCTCTTTGGTGTGACACAGAACAGACACTAGTCTTACATATCCTTTCTTGCACTTTAAAGTGAGATTAATTTAACTCCCATTTGGTTGAAAACTTCCTAAGGGATAAAATTTAGAGTACTGGTCTGGTATAGATAAACAGGTGTTAAACTTTTTTAATGAAGGCGACAGCAGCAGTTCAAGTATAGTCTTGAGGTTCACATGAAACTAGTGTCACCCTATTTTGATTTTCTTGTTCAGGACAGGGCCTGAAAATTTTTTTCCTGGGTGGTGGAAGAATTAAAAAAATTTCTGTATGCAATCATTTCCCCCCCAAATGAGCCTCATACCTTTATAAACATGTACCTCACTGAGGAAAGGAACTAGGGAAACAACCTTCTCATTTCTTCTCACTGTGTACTTGTTCAATCATTGTCTTGAACACTGTCTCAAATTCCTGCTGTCTCTTGCTTTGGACAGTATGGTGTCTATACAAGGAGCTGAGCTGACCTTCCCACAGAGACACCCTGGAGTCTAAAATGATCAGGACAATTAATTTATTTGTGTCTTCTGTTGTGTTTGTATCTCTTACTTGTTTTGACAATAAAAATCCTTACTACTTTCTCAAAAAAAAAAAAAAAAAAAGACACATGCACCCCAATGTTCATTGAAGCACTATTTATAGTAGCCAGGTCATGGAAGCAACCTAAATGTCCATCAACAGATGAATGAACAAAGAAGATGTGGTACATATATACAATGGAATATTACTCCTCCATAAAAAGGAATGAAATAGGGACATTTGTAGAGACATGGATGGACCTAGAGACTGTCATACAGAGTGAAGTAACTCCAAAAGTGAAAAACAATTATTGTATATTAACTTATACATGTGGAATCTAGAAAAATGGTACAAATCAACTGGTTTGCAAGGCATAAATAGAGACACAGATGTAGAGAACAAACATATGGATAGCAAATGGGGAAAGCAGGTGGGAGGTGTGGTGGGATAAATTAGGAGATTGAGATTGCCATATATACATTACTAATAAGAAAAAAATATATAACATTGTACACTTTAAATATATGCAGTTTATTGTATGTGAATTATATCTCAATAAATTTTCTTAAAAAAAAACAGAAAAGATGCTTAATAAAATTTCCATTTTCTTAAATTTATTGGGGCTAATTTGAAACCCAAGATGTTATCTATCCTAGAGGATGTTCTGTGTGCACTTGAGAAGAAAGTGTATTCAGTTGATTTTGGATAGAAAGTTCTATAAATTTTGATTAAGTCCATCTGGTCTAATGTGTCCTTTAGAACTTGTGTTTATTTAATTTCTGTTCAGATGATTTGCCCATTGGTGTAAATAGGGTGTTAAAGTCTCCTACTATTATTGTGTTACTGTCAATTTCCCCTTTTATGGATGTTAGCATTTGTCTTATGTATTGAGGTGCTCCTGTGTTGGGTGCATAAATATTTACAATTGTTACATTTTCTTCTAAGATTGAGCCCTTTATCATTAGGTAGTGTCCTTCCTTGTCACTTCTAATAGTCTTTATTTTAAAGTGTATTTTGTCTGATATGAGTATTGATACCCCAGCTTTCTTTTGATTTCCATTTGCATGGAATAGCTTTTTCCATCCCCTCACTTTCAGTCTGTATCTGTCCCTAGGTCTGAAGTGGGTCTCTTGTAAATAGCATATATACAGGCACTGTTTTTGTATCCATTCAGCCAGGCTATGTCTTTTGGTTGGAGCATTTAATCCATTCACATTTAAGGTAATTATCAGTATATATGTTCCTATTACCATTTTCTTAATTGTTTTGGGTTTGTTTTTGTAGGTCTTTTCCTTCTCTTGTGTTTCCTCTCCAGAGAAGTTCCTTTAGCAATTGTTGTAGAGCTGGTCTGGTGGTGCTGAATTCTCTTAGTTTTTGCTCGTCTGTAAAGCTTTTGATTTCTTCATAAAATCTGAATGAGATCCTTGCTGGGTAGAGTCACCTTGGTTGTAGGTTTCTCCCTTTCATCAATGTGAATATATCCTACCACTCCCTTCTGGCCTGCAGAGTTTCTGCTGAAAGTTCAGCTCATAACCCTATGGGGATTCCCTTATATGTTATTTGTTGCTTTTCCCTTGCTGATGCTAATTTTTTTTTGTATTTAATTTTTGATACTTTGGTTAGTATTTCTCTCAGCATGTTTCTCTTTGAGTTTATCCTATATCTGACTCTCTGCACTTCCTGGACATGATTGACCAATTTTTTTCCATGTTAGGGACGTTTTCAACTATAATATCTTCAAATATTTTCTCAGACCCTTTTTTCTTCTGTTCTTATTCTAGGAGCCCTATAATTTATATGTTGATGCGTTTAAGGTTGTCTCAGAGGTCTCTGAGACTGTCCTCAACTCTTTTCATTATTTTTTTCTTTATTCTGCTCTATGGCAGTTATTTCCAGCATTCTATCTTCCAGGTCTCTTATCTGTTCTTCTGTGTCAGTTATTCTGCTATTGATTTATTCTAGAGTATTTTCCATTTCAGTTATTGTGTTGTTCATCACTGTTTGTTTGCTCTTTAGTTCTTCTAGCTCCTTGTTAAACATTTATTGTATTTTCTCCATATGTGCACCCATACTATTTCTGAGATCTTGGATCATCTTTACTATCATTATTCTGAATTCCTTTTGATTTGTTTGGTCGTGTGGGTTTTTACACTTTTCCTTCATCTGCTGCATCTTTCCCTGTCTTCTCATTTTGTTTAACTTACTGTGTTTGGGGTCTCTTTTCCTTGAGGTGCAGGGTCGTAGATCTTATTAACTCCATTTTCTGTTGCCATTGGGGAGGTTGGTCCAGTGGCTTGCATAGGCTTCCTGGTAGTGGAGACTGGTGCCTATGTTCTCATGTGTGCAGCTGGATCTTGTCCTTCTGATGTGCAGGGCCATGTCTGGTGGTGTGTTTTGGCATGCCTGTGAGCTTAGTATGACTATAGGCAGTCTGTCTGCTAATGGTTGGTGTGGTTCCTGTCTTGCTAGTTGTTTGGTATGAGGTTTCCAGCACTGGAGCTTGCTAACTGTTAGGTGGAGCTGGATCTTCATGTTTAGATGGAGACCTCTGGCTCAGCTCTTGCTCATTATTATTCAATGGGATCAGGAGTTCTCTGGTGGTCCAGTATCCTGGACTCAGCTCTCCCCTCTCACAGGCCCAGGTCCAACTCCTGGCCAGGGCACCAAGACCCTGTAAACTGCACAGCCTGGAAGGATAGGAAGAAGATAAAAATGGAATGAAAGAAAAAGAACAGACAAAACCCCGAAACAAATGATGAAAGCAAAGCTAAACAGACAAATCACATAAAGAGATGTACACACACACTCACAAAAAGAAAGGAGAACAAAAAGAGAAAAAAAGAGAAAAAATGAGAGAAAACAAAGAAGAGAGCAACCAAACCTATAAACAAACCCACATACAAAATATACACTAAAAACTAAACTACCAAATACATAGAACCAGAAACAAGTCAAAAGCGGAAAGCAAACCAAGAAGTCCTCCAATACATCTAGGTAGGTCTCTGCACCTGCTGTGGGCACTGTGGTGTCAGATCAGACTCTGAACTGGCCTTACTCCCACATACACTAGCCCCCAAAGTCCACAGTTACCCCCAAATTCCACAGATGCCCCCAAAGTCAATGGCCTCGATTGTAGGAGCACTCATCTGTTCAGGTAATCCACAGAATCAGGGTCTACCAAACTGATTGTAGGCATTTAATCTGCTCCTCCTGCAGCTATACAGAGAGGTTTTCCTTTCTCTTCTTTGGTCCTACAGTCATCAGGGTTCAGTTTTGGTTTTGATCCCACCTCTGCATGTGGACTGCTCTTAGATGTCAGTTCCCTACTCAGGGGGTGAAAGCCATTGCTAATTAGGGCTCACTTACTCAGGCCAGGGGGAGGGAGGAATATGGCAGTCTAGTTGAAATGTGAGGTGGGGTGCCTGCAGCAACAGAGGTCAGCATGAACGTGAGGTGTACCATGTGTTCTCCCAAGGAAGTTGGTCCTGGAATGCGGGATCTTTCATAATGGTGGGCTTCACCTGCTGCTGGGAGGGTGTGGACAGTGACCTGCCTTGCACGAAGGACCCTTGGACGCCACAGCACTGGGCTCTGTGTTCTGACATAACAGCTGTGGCTCTTGGTGGTGCTCATGTAGGCATTACCCTTCTGCCTGTGTGTGCGTGGAGCAGGAAGCACCTATGGTAGTCCACCTCCTGAGCACCCTGAAACAAATGTCTTCTGTCTCTCCAACAGGCCCAGGCTTTTCCCCAGACTCTCCTCTGGCTAGCTGTGGTGCACTAGCCCCTCTAGGCTGTCCTCACACAGCCAATCCCAGTCCTCTCCCTGGGGTGTGACATCTGAAACCGAAGCCTCAGTGCCCAGCACCCACCTACCCCAGTAGGTGAGCAGACAAGCAACTCAGGCTGGGAAGTGCTGGTCGGCACCAATCGTCTGTGAGATCTCTCCACTCTGTCCTCCATGCACCTGTTGCTGCCCTCTCCTCTGGGGGCTCTGAAGCTCCCCCTGTCCCTGACAGTGATGGGGCTTCCTAGTGTGTGGAAACTTTCCCCCATCGCAACTCTGTCCCAGAGGGGCAGGTCTCCTCCAGGTTCCTTTGTCTCTTTTTTTCCCTTTTTTCTTTTGCGCTACCCAGTTACATAGGGATTTTTTTTTACCTTTTTCGAAGTCTGAGGTCCCCTGCCAGCATTCAGGAGCTGTTCCACATTCAGCTGTATTCTTGATATATTTGTGGGAGGGAAGCTGATCTCTATGTCTTACTCCTCCACCATCTTCCTGTCTCTCCTACACTCGATTTTTAAGTGTATTTCAAAAGATTTTTTTCAAAGCTTTCTCCTTCTTTTTTCTATGAAGCATCTTAACAGGTTGATCCATTTGACCTGAACTAATAATTTAAATTTTCTCTTTTGAGCTACTGATATACAGATATATCCAGTGATTTTATTTTTTTATTCTATTCCACATCAATAAACAATATACTGGGGCCTATGGTTTGGTCCAGTGGATTTACTTTCATGTTCACCAGACTCCCCATAATCACTTAATATTTTCCACCCAAAGGGCTTTACATAGTTACATTTCTCAATTGTTTTCTGATGAGTTTGCTACTCCTGGTCTAAATGAACCAGTGTTGTTAGCGGGTGTGAGCTCCTTCCAAATGTATATACACTTATTTTTCACATTCTTCTTGGAAACAGATGATCAGTCGATGAAACCTCCTCCCTTATATACTTGGGAATGAATGGAAATGGGCCAACTAGGGCAGGTGGAAGCTTAAGGGTATTTGCTTCACTCAGGTAGTGATGGGACTGCACATTATTCCTTGCAAGCTTGGAGGCTTTTCCACAAATAGATATAAATGCCTGTACATGGCTAACTAAACAACAGGACATGATGAGTCATTTTCCAGCAAGTGTATCTGTGTGCTTTGATGTGATGTGCTGCATGTCTATTCCAGGAGGAGTAAAGGTCAGGAGCAGACAGGCCTCCTCTTACTGTGTGGCTGGGAATAAAGTTCCCCAAATGAGACACTTTTGGGACATCTCATCATGCAGTTTCTATAGCTTTCTTATTTAGAAAGGCTGCTACTAGCTGCCTGAGAGATGGGATCCTTTCAAGCTCTCTATGTGACTTTTTCATACAGTTATTCTGATTCATTCCCAGGATAAAGTCATTCTGCATGCTTTGCTGTTGTCTACAGGAGTAGAACTTCTGACAGCTGCTGTTCACAATGCAGAGTAGACTCTGAGGCCTACAGATAAGAAACAAAGTGTATTAGGACATTCTGCAAAACAAAAGTTTTGTCTATTGAGGGATCATACTTAGACCATACAAAACTGCAGTAGATTTGAGATTACAGTTATTTTCCATATATGCAATTCAAATTCTTAGATGGGACTCCCTTCTCATACCAAATATTTTTGCTTTTCTTTTCCCTGTTCAGAGAACATGGGAAAAGAACCTCAGGCATGATGGGTGTTTTCCTAGTTTTATATGTAAATAAAGACAGATGGAAAATACATGTAGATATAGAAATAAACACCTAGGGTCAACTCTGTAAGCTTTTGTTACCTAAAAAAATCAGAACTAGGTTTACGTGGTTCAAAAGATTTATTTGCTTAGCATTTATTATTGTCTGCTAAACAGCCTTGAAAATAATGGGAGTTGTGAGCAGTGAATGCTTGCTTGCCCCTTAAGCCTTAGTGAATAAACTACACCAAAAAGGCAAGCAAGAATCTGTAAATGTAGCTCCAGGTTCCTCCAGCCTGTTAGCTCCTGATTCCTTGTCTTTCCCTTATGCTTTAGGACAAACAATGCTGATGAGAAATAACTTTGCAACTCCTTGAGATGATTTTAAAACAATAGTATATAAAGTATTTCTAACCTGTTTTTTTATGAGAGTATTTCCCAATTCCTCAAGAATTGATCAAGCTTGAAAAAAGAGAATATCCATTTTCAAAGTTTGATTGTCAGCAATTTTAACCTCCAAATAAAAATAATCTCTGGAATAATTATGCTTACTTAAATTTGCAGGAACTGGGGTATGGGGAAATGGGGAATTTTGTTGCTCAATGGGTACAAATTTACAGTTATAAAAGATGAATAAGTTCTAGAGATCTGATGTACAACATAGTGCCTATAGTTAACAATATGTAATTGTGCACTTACAACAAAAGTGTGCACTTAAAATTTTAAGACAGTAGATCTCATGTTGTGTTATTACTTCAATAACAAAAATGAAAAATAATTCTACAAAATTGTAAATTCTGCAAAAGTTCATAAGGTCTTTCCTAGATGTATGTTAAGTATATGGCAATGCAAAATTTGATTCTAGAAAATAAGGATATGATAAATAAAGTTGTATGTCTTCATTGACTATTTTTCACTATCCTTTAAGTGTTACCATTTGTATAATCATTTGCATTTTTTCTGACAAAAGGATTAAATATGTTTGTCTTAATTAATTTTCACATTTTTGGAAAAAATTCAAGTAATGCAACTTATGTAGCAACCAGAATAAACAAATGAAAGACAGAAGTCTAGGGTATGTAATTCAAATAAGGCAATATCTAGCAAAATGTGTAGAGCTACTTAAGAAACAATTTTGCTTTGAACAAAATTCATCTTTGTCAATAGCTTTATTTTTTCATATAAGCAAAATTTTTATTTCACTTTTCCATTTCAGATCTAGTTATACTACAGGTGAGGCAAAATATAGAAGGAATAACCCACTTATATGTTCATTCATTTCTACTAATACATCAGTGAACAAATAAAGCAAATAAATATTAATTCCCTAAAATAAAACTTTTTACATAATTGGCTTGGAGGTATATTGCTTCAACTATCTATTGCTACATAACAGTTTCATGATACAAAACATTAATATATTATTATTATTGTTATTATCATCATTTATGGTTCAGAGGATTGAATTTGATCAGGTAGACAACTCTTTTTTGTGGGTCTCCCAGGTTAAAATCAGTTGATGACTGGGGCTGGAGTCATTTAGAAGGCTTCCTCACTCACATGTGGCAGTTGATGCTGGCTGCTGCCTGGGACCTCAGTGATGGTTGTCAGCTGAAGTATTTTAATATGGCTTCTCAGTGTGGTTTGGGCTTCCTTACAGCCTGGCAGCTGAATTCTGTTAGCTACTGTCCCATGAGGAAGACAAGTAGAGGCTCTACTTTGTTGTCAAAGATATGAACCCTTATCAAGAATATAACCTATTCTTGAACCTCATATACAGTAACATTACTTACACTATATTTAATTAATATCACTTCCATCAAGCCAGTAACAACGACCCACCCAAGTTCAATAAGAGGGAATATGGATTCTCTCTCTTCATAGAGTTGTTTGTGAGAATATGGAAGAGCATGTGGGACTGTAAATATTGTCACACTCATTGAAAAATACTATCTGCTCTAGGAATCTAAGGAAAGAAACATAAGAGAGTAGTTAAGTACAGTTCACTCTCTGACAATTATCACAAGTATGAGCTTAGGTAGGAAATTGTTCTACCTTTCTAAGACATGGTTTTTTCATCAACAAAGTAGGGATAATAACTTCTAATTTACAGGGCTAATGTGAGGATTAAAGGGGATAATGCACTTAAAGTGCTTGGCACATTGTGAATGCTTAATAAATGTTAGCTACTACTACTAATATTATTTTTAAGAACTTCTATTGAGATATAATTGACATACATAAAGCTGCATATATTTGAAGTGTACAGTTTAATATTTTTTTTCTTATCAGTAATGTATATATGGCAATCCCAATGTCCCAATTCATCCCACCTCATACCCCCACCTTGCTTTGCCCCCTTGGTGTCCATATGTTTGTTCTCTACATCTGGGTCTCTATTTCTATCTTGCAAACTGGTTGATCTGTACCATTTCTCTATATTCCATATACATGCATTGATATACCATATTTGTTTTTCTCTTTCGAACTTACTTCACTCTGTATGACAGTATCTAGGTCCATCCATGTCTCTACAAATGACCCTATTTTGTTCTTTTTATGGCTGAGTAATATTCCATTGTATATATGTACCACATCTTCTTTGTCCATTCATCTGTTGATGGACATTTAGGTTGCTTCCATGACCTGGCTACTGTAAATAGTGCTTCATTGAACATTGGTGTGCATGCATCTTTTTGAATTATGATTTTCTCTGGGTATATGCCCAGTAGTGGGATTACTGGGTCATATGGTAATTCTATCTTTAGTTTTTCAGGGAACCTCCATATTGTTCTCCATAGTGGCTGTATCAATTTACATTCCCACCAACAGTGCAAGAGCATTCCCTTTTCTCCACACCCTCTCCAGCATTTACTGTTTGTAGATTTTCTGATGATGCCCATTGTAACCAGTGTGAGGTGATATGTCATTGTAATTTTGATTTGCATTTCTCTAATAATTAGTGATGTTGAGCAGCTTTTCATATATCTCTTGGCCATCTGTATGTCTTCTTTGGAGAAATGCCTATTTAGGTCTTCTGACCATTTTTTGATTGAGGTGTTTGTTTTCTTGATATTGACCTGCATGAACTGTTTATATATTTTGGAGATTAATCCTTTGTTTGTTGATTTGTTTGCATATATTTTCTCCCAGTCTGAGGGTTATCTTTTCATCTTGTTTATAGTTTCCTTTGCTGTGCAAAAGCTTTTAAGTTTCATTAGGTCCCACATTTATTTTTGTTTTTATTTCCATTACTCTAGGACGTGGGTCAAAAAGATCTTGCTGTGACTACTACTATTATAATTCATTATTATTGTTATTGTATGATGTAGAATCACTTTATCCAATAGCATTTGCTTCATTAATGGAAATTTTCATTTTTCAGTACGGTAGCCTTTAGCCACATATGCCTATGGAATTCTTTAATGGTGACTAGTGCAAATTAAGAACTAAATTTTAAAATTTTATTAAATTTAAATTTAAAATAGTCACTTTTGGGAGAAAATTTTCCATGAACCTCTTGAGTTTCTACATCTATTTTCAAGGAGATACTAACTCTCTCTTGTTTTGAACTAGCTTTTCAAGGATGTTTGTATGGAGAAGAGCCTTCAAAGACAGAGGTAGCATCTCCCTTCAGAGAAAAGAGCAGGCATACTTAAAGCCCATTATAAAATATATGAGTTCCATCAACTCAAAATTCATCATCTATAATACATCCCATTGTGTGTGCAGGTTTCAGATGGGTATGTTTGTTTCACCCTATGGGAACTGAGGCTCAGGAAAGCAGTGCAAAATGTGATACTTTTGCTACTGTTATTGCTGGGTGTAATGAACTACCCTTTGTCTCTGATCCAGGATTTACAGAAAGCTGAATAGCACTGTATTGTAAATGTGTATATAACACATTTTCTTTACCCATTCATTTGTTGACAGACATTTAGATTTTTTTCATATCTTAGCTATTGTGAATAATGCTGCAGCGAACATGGGAGTGCAGATATGTATTTGATATCCTGATTTTAATTATTTTGGATATACTGTATATACAGAAGTGGGATTGTATTCAAGTTCATTGATCCTCTTTCTTGCTTGATCAAGTCTGTTGTTGAAACCCTCTAGTGAGTTTTCCAGTTCAGTTATTATATATTTCAGCTCCAGGATTTCTGTTCAGTTCTTTTTTATAGTTTCTCTTTGCTGATATTCTCATTTTATTCATGTATTGCTTTCTTCATTTTGTTTAGTTGTATATCTGTATTCTCTTATAACTCACTGAACTTCTTTAAGATGATTATCTTGAATTCTTTGTGAGATGATTCATAGCTCTCCATTTCTTTAGAGTCAATTACTAGACATTTTTACTGTCATTGTTGTTCCTTTATTGTATCATGTTTCCCTGATTCTTCGTGTTCCTTGTAGCTTTGCTTTGATGTCTGTACATTTGAAGAAACTGCTGCCTCTTCCAGTTTTTACAGACTGGATTGACAAGGAACACCTTCACCAATCATCCTGGCTAGACATTCTGGGAGCCACCCAAACTTTTTCTATGAATGTATCTTCTTTGAACTTGTGCATGTAAGTTGTGAATTAGAGTGATTACTGGTTTCTCTTTACCTTTCTTTCTTTCTTTCTTTCTTTCTTTCTTTCTTTCTTTCTTTCTTCTTTCTTTCTTTCCTTCTTCCTTTCATTTTCTTCAAGACTCTGTAATCTCTTGCTCCTCTGAACTTCTGGTGTCTGACTGCTATACTATGGGATAGGACATTAGAGGGATGCTCTACTTCTCTTTCTCCTTCCTTGTGGAGGAGCCTTAAGATCTGCCCCTTCTCCCAATTTTTCAGAGTAGTGCTAGGAACAGCAAACCTCTCTTCACTTTTCCTTCTTTTTAATTGCCACCATAAAACTAGGTTGGTTCAATCAGGGTCCTGTGTGAGGTGACAGAAACCAGCCTCTATGGCAGCCTAATGAAAGGCCAGGATGTTGGAGGCTTTCTCCACTCCTCTCCCTCCCTCAGGGGAGAAGTTTCAGGTTCTGCACTTGATTGCAGTCTCACAGAGCAGTGCCAGCCACAGTAAGCTGTCTGCCCATTTCCTTTTTTCTTAACTGCCCCCTGGCGTCTGAACTATGCCAGTTTTACGAGCACTACATTTGAGGCAAGATAGAAACCACCTTCTCCAGTATTGTAGGTAAAAACCAAGATGTTTGAGGCATGTTCCATTCTAGTTTTTCCCTGATTGGAGAAGTTGCAGGCCCAGGTTATTTCTAGGTACTGAGCTATGCCAACTTGAGGAAAGGGCTGGCTCAGGTTAAATAAAACTACTCTTCTTTCTCATTTCAATGTAGCTGTTCTTTGTTTTGTGCTCAACTGGAGTACTGCAACTTCCTAACCGAATTTGAGACATCTCATAAAGGTATTTTGGTCCAATAATACGAGGGTGAGTCAAAAATTATCTGGGCTCTGTCTGTAGAATTTATTTTAATTAACTTTTAGAAAAGACAATTACATCATTTTTTGACATCTTTGTTTTTCAATACACTTTGTCCATCTGTCAGCAAGCTTTCGCATTCCTTCATTAAAAATGTTTTAGGCTAAGCTGTGAGCCACAAATGCACCACTCTCTTCACTTCTTCATCAGAAGTGAATCTTCATCCTTGAGGGAGTGCTTTCTAGGGACCAAATTGGTGAAAGTCTGATGAAGCAAGATCAGGACTATAGGAAGCATGCTTTAACACCTAAAAATGAAGTAATCCATGACAGACTTAGGTTTTGAAAAGTTTGTGTGAGATGGGTACCGAAACAGCTCATGGAAGAGCATAAACAGAAGCATTTGGATATCTGCAAACAAAATTTGGACCGGTACTCTAAGGAATGTGAAAGTTTCTTAAAGAAAATCATTACTGGTGATGAGACATGGATTCATCACTGTGAGCCTGAGAGTAAATGGCAGAATATGGAATGAAAACATCCTCAAAAGCCAACCAAGAAAAAGTTCAAAAGTCAACCATCAGCTCGAAAATTGATGCTTACAGTTTTCTGGGATTCTCAAGGGCCATTGTTGGAACATAATCAGGAAAAATGTTCAACAATCAACAGTGCTCATTACAGTGAGATGCTTATTGAAGAGCTGAAGGCTAATCTTCAGATTAAACACAGAGGACTGCTATCCAAGGGTGTTGTAATTTTGCATGACAATGCATGTCTGCACACTTCTACCCACACTGTCAACACTCTGCAAAAACTTCGTTTTGAGGTGTTAAAGCATCCTACCTATAGTTCTGATCTTGATCCATCTGATGAAGAAGTGAAAACAATGGTGCATTTGTGGCTCGCAGCTCAGCCTGAAACCTTTTTTTTTTTTATGATGGAATGCGAAAGCTTGTTGACAGATGGACAAAGTGTATTTAAAAGCAAGGAGATTATGTTGCAGAATGATGTATTTGTATTTTCTAAAAGTTAATTAAAATAAATTCTATGGCCAGAGTGTGGATAATTTTTGACTCCACCTCATATATCATTGTTAAATTGGTGTTTCTGTCAGGGAAGGAGGACTGGCCTTCCTATTTTGGCATGTTGCTAATGTCATTCCTTTGTTGTTTTAATTGATGACATATTCCAGTTTTCCTCAAAAGTCAGAATTTATTCCAAAGGTAAGAATCAGAAACTAAAAGCTATTTTGAAGCTATGCATAGATTGATGGGGCTTGCTTACTGATGAGCTTAGTGAGAGCTTTCTTAGGTTGGACTGAGATTTGGCCATTATGTTGGTGGATGCCCATATGTTAGAACTTGGAAAATTTCACTCCAGGATAGTTCAGTTTTTTTGATTAGAAAAATTGATTGTGTCTGGGAGACAGACTTTGGGAGGTAGCAGTTCTTCTTTAGGAGAGGGAGTGCAAATGGGAATTTTACTCTTCAGTATTCAGTCTTTCAATCAATTTCCTATTTTCATCTCAATATTTTTTTTTTCTAAAACTCTTTTTTCTAGTAGAAAAGGTAACAATAGGCACTGCAGAACTCCAAAGAGGTTGAGTACATAGAAAGAGCACACATGATGGTGTGGAACTTTTCTACCTGACAGAGAAATGGAAGATTATGTACAGGTACTCCAATAACTTCTTCAACTATAGATGTGAACCTAGGCACTCAGAGATATTTTCTAATTTTGAATGACATGATAAAATTTTTGCAGGTTTGCAGAATTTGTTGTGAAAGAAAGGGTTGTTTACAAATTTGAAAGAAAGAATGAAAAGAGAAATAGAGAATCTTTACAGAAATGGGATTCCTATCATGGATGGAATAGTTAGACCTTTTAAAGGATGGAGGAACTGTTTTGTTGATGAGTGGATTATATGCAGATGAGTGGATTATAATTATAATAGTGCTAGCAACAATTATTGTTTGTCAAGCAATATGATTTGCATTATTCAAATAATTTAATCCCCACAGTAACCCTCTATTTTATTATAACACAAAAAGCTTATAATTCTGATGTTATTTTTGTCTTCAGTATAGTGGGATTCAACTAATTTTGTAACTAAAACTGATTAAGCAATTAACTAATAACAACATAAACTCCATTAAAATACATTTAACATATTCATTCCATAGACTGGGGGCCTCAGGCAAAAAAAAAGACCAAGCATAAAAGTAGGTTTCCTCTAATCCTAGATTCCTATAGACTAATGTAGCTCTGGTATCTCATAAGTGTGACAGACTAAATCAAAGCATTGTCATTAATATGTAGCATTTTCAGAAGGCCAGTTTTCAAGTAGTCATTGAAAGCACCAAGAATTAATAAATATCACTTAATACAGAAAATTATCACATTGTCATGGCAATCTTGATTGAAGTGTGGCTAAAGGTACGGAATGGGACGCTTTGGAATCTGACCTTTTGAGGTTCAACCTAGCAAAATAACCTTTTAATGTCAAGATAACTGACTTTCTATTTTGCATTTGGTGCAAATTTTCCAATTTATAAGACATTCTTTTCATTTTAATTAATAAAGAATGCACTGCTAAATATTTCATATAAGAACCTGACTGGTACCTTGTTAAAGTGTAGGTTAATGTGAAGAGTGATCCCTTTTGTTGCATTTTGAATAGAATATTCAGAATATTCTATTTGAGTACCATTTGTATAATTTTAGTTTCTTTGCATAATTCAGATGCATTCATTTATTCTTGATTAGTGAATCAAGATCTGAAAAAGAATGTATTTTACTTTATGACATGTAGCATTAATAATTTATTACTTCACTCACAAATCTTTCTTTCAGGAAAGCAGTAGGAAATAGTCAGATAAAGTAATACTCAGAATCATAGATGTACTAATGCCAGGTAGCTAGCCACAGCATGATATGAAGAGCAATCTTGATGGATTTGATAAGAGAAGTTAGTGTTCCGACAAGCACAGCCATATAAAAATACCCCTTTTCTATAATTTTAGGATGAAATCTTTCCCCTGGATTATTTAGGTACCTACATCTGGGTAAAATGTCTTTGAGATTATGGTTTATCCTCATAGTACTCTCAGACACAATTCAATGTTACTATGCCTTCTTAATACTTCTCACATATTTGTACTTCTATGAATAATTAGTCACACTAAATGAAAAATAGCCAATTTGGTGCTCTTAGACACCTTAGTAAACAATTACAAGACCTTTATAATGAACAGATTATGTTGAATTCCATCACTAAGATATGGACTCTCAATGAGTCTTGTGTGCCACAATCCCTTCCCAATGCATTGCCAAATATTTGCCAAAGTGTAAATTTTATTTTTCTTACAACAGAGTGTATGTACTTCATGGCAAAATCTGTCAGAGGAAATACTGAGCTGAGCAGTTGTGAGATACAACATAAGAAGGAAGAGGTATAGCAAACATCAAGCTGTTGTCAGATAAAAATCTTTTATTCTGTGAAGTGCTAGTGAAATCTGCATCATGAGTGTGTAAAAGGGTAAGGTCAAGTCAGTAAAAAAAACTGTAATGATTTAACTAAAGTTAACACAAAAGTGAATACAGTGATCAATGTTGATGATAGGGTATACCTTCCGAGTCAATGTTGTACTGTAGTAATGATTATTTTATAACTACTCTTGATTTGTGATTGTTTTGATACTTTTAATTTCTACAGTTCTGTCACCCAAACTTCTAACATTTTAAATGTATTCTGAAGTTCCTGATCAAAACTGAACACATATACTTGTTTTCTTGTTCTCCTGAGGAAATATTGCCAGGAGATTCATGAGTCTCTAAAAAGATTCTACCTATTCTTCAATGAACATATTAGAAGTCCAAGGTTTGAATAGCTGGAGAAGGCCCTGGATGTCCAAGGAGCAGAATATTTTAATTCATGAGGGCTTCCCTTCAAATTGTACTAATCCATTCCAAATTTACAACAAAAATATTTCCTTTGAAAGCCAGTAATAAATGAATCTATTGATTTCATATGATTATACTTTTTTCATTGTTTCAAACCTATACAAAGTAAAGAGAATGTTCTAATGAAGCCACATTATCTCATCACTAAACATAAAAACTATTTACCTATTCAAATTATTCATCAACAATTCATGTCTTAACTTGTTTAATCTATACATACACCAAGTCCCCTGCCCCACTCAAATCTGATATTATTTTGAAGAAAATCACACAATTTTTTCATACTTAAGTATATGCTTCTGCAAGTTAAGATTTTTATTTATTTATTTTTTATTTATTTATTTATTTATTTATTTTTTTGGGGGGGGTACACCAGGTTCAATCATCCGTTTTTATACACATATCCCCATCTTCCCTCCCTTCCTTGACGCCCCCCCCCAAGCCCCCCCCACCCTCCCCGCCCCAGTCCTCAAAGGCATCTTCCATCCTCGAGTTGGACTCCCTTTGTTATACAACAACTTCCCACTGACTATTATACAGTTGGTAGTATATATATGTCTGTGTTACTCTCTCGCTTCATCTCAGTTTCCCCTTCACCCCCCGCCCCCTCCCATACCTCGAGTTCTCCAGTCCATTCTCTGTATCTGCATCCTTGTTCTGGTCACTGAGTCCAACAGTACCATTTTTAGATTCCGTATATGTGAGTTAGCATACAATATTTGTCCTTCTCTTTCTGACTTACTTCACTCTGTATGACAGACTGTAGTTCTATCCACTTCATTACATATAGCTCCATCTCATCCCTTTTTATAGCTGAGTAATATTCCATTGTATATATATGCCACATCTTCTGTATCCATTCATTTGTTGATGGGCATTTAGGTTGCTTCCATGTCCTGGCTATTGTAAATAGTGCTGCAATAAACATGATGGTACAAGTTTCTTTTGGGATTATGGTTTTCTTTGGGTATATGCCCAGGAGTGGGATTACTGGATCATATGGTAGTTCTATTTGTAGTTTTTTAAGGAACCTCCAAATTGTTTTCCATAGTGGCTGTACCAATTTACAGTCCCACCAACAGTGCAGGAGAGTTCCTTTTTCTCCACACCCTCTCCAACATTTGTTGTTTCCAGACTTTGTGATGATGGCCATTCTGACTGGTGTGAGGTGATACCTCATTGTGGCTTTGACTTGCATTTCTCTGATGGTTAGTGATGTGGAGCATCTTTTCATGTGTTTGTTGGCCATCTGTATGTCTTCTTTGGAGAAATGTCTATTTAGGTCTTCTGCCCATTTGTGGATTGGGTTATTTGCTTTTTTGGTATTAAGCTTCATGAGCTGCTTGTATATTTTGGAGGTTAATCCTTTGTCCGTTGTTTCATAGGCAATTATTTTTTCCCACTCTGAGGGTTGCCTTTTAGTCTTGTTTATGGTTTCTTTTGCTGTGCAAAAGCTTTTAAGTTTCATGAGGTCCCATTCATTTATTCTTGATTTTATTTCCATGATTCTAGGAGGTGGGTCAAAAAGGATGGCGCTTTGATGGATGTCATATAGTGTTCTGCCTATGTTTTCCTCTAGGAGTTTGATAGTGTCTCGCCTTACATGTAGGTCTTTAATCCATTTGGAGTTTACTTTTGTGTATGGTGTTAGGAAGTGTTCTAATTTCATTCTTTTGCATGTTGCTGCCCAGTTCTCCCAGCACCACTTATTGAAGAGGCTGTCTTTTTTCCATTGTATATTCTTGCCTCCTTTGTCAAAGATAAGGTGCCCATATGTGTTTGGGCTTACTTCTGAGTTCTCTATTCTATTCCATTGATCTTCCTTTCTATTTTTGTGCCAGTACCATACTGTCTTGATCACTATGGCCTTGTAGTATAGTTTGAAGTCAGGAAGCCTGATTCCACCAACTCCATTTTTCCTTCTCAAGATTGCTTTGGCTATTCGGGGTCTTTTGCGTTTCCATACAAATCATAAGATTTCTTGCTCTAGTTCTGTGAAAAATGCCATTGGTAATTTGATCGGGATTGCACTGAATCTGTAAATTGCTTTGGGTAGTACAGACATTTTCACGATGTTGATTCTTCCAATCCAGGAACATGGTATGTCCCTCCATCTGTTTGTGTCATCTTTGATTTCTTTCAGCAATGTCTTAAAGTTTTCTGCATACAGATCTTTTGCCTCCTTAGGCAGGTTTATTCCTAGGTATTTTATTCTTTTGGTTGCAATGGTGAATGGGAGAGTTTCCTTAATTTCTCTTTCTGCTCTTCCGTTGTTAGTAGATAGGAATGCAAGAGATATCTGTGCATTAATTTTGTATCCTGCTACTTTACTAAACTCATCAATTAGTGCTAGCAGTTTTCTGGTAGAGTCTTTAGGGTTTTCTATATATAATATCATGTCATCTGCAAAGAGTGACAATTTTACTTCTTCTTTTCCAATTTGGATTCCTTTGATTTCTTTTTCTTCTCTGATTGCTGTGGCTAAAACTTCCAAAACTATGTTGAATAATAGAGGTGAGAGTGGACACCCTTGTCTTGTTCCTGTTTTTAGGGGGAATTCTTCCAGTTTTTCTCCATTGAGAACAATGTTGGCTTTTGGTTTTTCATATATGGCTTTTATGATGTTGAGGTAATTTCCTTCTATGCCCATTTTCTGGAGAGCTTTTATCATAAATGGATGTTGAACTTTGTCAAAAGCTTTTTCTGCATCTATTGAAATGATCATATGGTTTTTATCCTTCAATTTGTTGATATGATGTATCACGTTGATTGATTTGCGTATATTGAAGAATCCTTGCATCCCAGGGATAAACCCCACTTGATCGTGGTGTATGATTTTTTTAATGTGGTGTTGCAGTCTGTTAGCTAGTATTTTGTTGAGGATTTTTGCATCTATATTCATCAGTGATATTGATCTATAGTTTTCTTTTTTTGTGACATCTTTGCCTGGTTTTGGTATCAGGGTGATGGTAGCCTCGTAGAATGAGTTTGGGAGTGCTCCGCCTTCTGCAATATTTTGGAAGATTTTGAGAAGGATAGGTGTTAACTCTTCTCGAAATGTTTGAGAGAATTCGCCTCTGAACCCATCTGGTCCTGGGCTTTTGTGTGTTGGGAGATTTTTAATCACTGCCTCAATTTCCGTACTTGTGATTGGTCTGTTCATGGTTTCTATTTCTTCCTGGTTCAGTCTTGGAAGATTGTATTTTTCTAAGAATGTATCCATTTCTTCCAGGTTATCCAATTGATTGGCATATAGTTGTTTGTAGTAGTCTCTCATGATCTTTTGTATTTCTGAGGTGTCCGTTGTTACTTCTCCTTTGTCATTTCTAATTCTGTTGATTTGCATCTTCTCCCTTTTTTTCTTGATGAGTCTGGCTAATGGTTTATCAATTTTGTTAATCTTCTCAAAGAACCAGCTTTTAGTTTTATTTATTTTTCTTATGGTTTCTTTCCTTTCTTTTTCATTTATTTCTGCTCTGATCTTTATGATTTCTTTTCTTCTGCTCACTTTAGGGTTGCTTTGTTCTTCTTTCTCTAGTTGTTTTAGGTGTAAGGTTAGGTTGTTTATTCGATCATTTTCTTGTTTCTTAAGGTAGGACTGTATTGCTATAAACTTCCCCCTTAGAACTGCTTTTGCTGCATCCCATAGGTTTTGGGTTGTTGTGTTTTCGTTGTCATTTGTTTCTAGATATTTTTTGATTTCCTCTTTGATTTCTGTAGTGATTCCTTGGTTGTTTAAGAGTGAATTGTTTAGCCTCCATGTGTTTGTCTTTTTTGCAGTTTTTTTCCTGTAATTGATATCTAGTCTCATGGCGTTGTGGTCTGAGAAGATGCTTGATATGATTTCAATTTTCTTGAATTTGCTGAGGTTTGATTTGTGACCCAAGATGTGATCTATCCTGGAAAATGTTCCATGTGCACTTGAGAAGAACGTGTAGTCTGTCGTTTTTGGATGGAATGTCCTATAAATATCAATTAAGTCGAGATGGTCTAATGTGTCATTTAAAGCTTGTGTGTCTTTATTTATTTTCTGTTTGGATGATCTGTCCATTGATGTAAGTGGGGTGTTCAAGTCTCCCACTATTATTGTGTTCCTGTCGATGTCCCCTTTTATAGCTGTTAGCATTTGCCTTATGTATTGAGGTGCTCCTATATTGGGGGCATAGATATTTACCATTGTGATATGTTCTTCTTGGATGGATCCCTTGACCATTATGTAGTGTCCTTCCTTGTCTCTTGTAATAGTCTTTGCTTTCAAGTCTAATTTGTCTGATATGAGTATTGCTACTCCAGCTTTCTTTTGACTTCCATTTGCATGGAATATCTTTTTCCATCCCTTCACTTTCAGTCTATATGTATCCCTTGGTCTGAAGTGGGTTTCTTGTAGGCAGCATATAGAAGGGTCTTGTTTTTGTATCCATTCAGCCAGTCTGTGTCTTTTGGTTGGAGCATTTAATCCATTTACATTTAAGGTGATTATTGACATGTGTGTTCCAATTACCATTTTCTTAATTGTTTTGAGTTTGTATTTGTAGGTGTTTTCCTTTTCTTGTGTTTCCTACTTAGAGAAGTTCCTTTAGCACTTGTTGTAAGGCTGGTTTGGTGGTGCTGAATTCTCTTCACTTTTGCTTGTCTGGAAAGCTTTTGATTTCTCCCTCAAATCTGAATGAGATTCTTGCTGGGTAGAGTATTCTTGGCTGTAGGTTTCTCTCTTTCAGGACTTTCAGGATATCCTGCCATTCCCTTCTGGCCTGCAGAGTTTCTGTGGAAAGGTCAGCTGTTATCCTGATGGGTTTTCCCTTATATGTTGTTTGTTGCTTTTCTCTTGCTGCTTTTAATATTTTTTCTTTGTGTTTAGTTGTCGTTAGTTTGATTAATATGTGTCTCGGTGTATTTCTCCTTGGGTTTATTCTGTATGGGACTCTCTGTGCTTCTTGGACTTGGTGAATTATTTCCTTTCCCATGTTGGGGAAGTTTTCCACTATAACCTCTTCAAATATTTTCTCAGACCCTTTCTTGTTTTCTTCTTCTTCTGGGATGCCTATAATTCGAATGTTGGTATGCTTAATGTTATCAGTGAGGTCTCTGAGACTGTCTTCTAATCTTTTTATTATTTTTTCTTTTTCCTGCTCTGTGGCAGTTATTTCCCCCATTCTATCTTCCAACTCACTTATTCGTTCTTCTGCCTCAGTCATTCTGCTGGTTATAGCATCTAGAGTATTTTTAATTTCAGTTATTTTGTTATCCATTGCTGTTTGTTTTTCTGAGTTCTTATGAACTGTTTCTTGTACTTTCTCTATTTTGTTATCGAGATTTTGTATCATTTTTACTATCATTACTCTAAATTCCTTTTCAGGCATTTTTCCTATTTCCTCCTCATTTATTTGGTCTTGTGGGTTTTTTTCTTGCTCCTTTGCCTGCATGGTGTTTCTTTGTTTCCTCATGGTTGTCCAAACTTTTGGGGTTGCTTGTCCTTGGGTTTTTTTGCGTTATTCTGTGACCAGCAGAGGTTCCTTTATTGTTCGTCTGTAAGCGTCGGTGTGTGGGGAGGGAGAGGGTACAACAGTGGCTCCTTCTCCTGGGAGGGAGTGAGCAGTGGCGCACTGATGTCTCAGTCAGGCTTGGAGGTGCCTGTTGCAGAGGGCGCCGGTGGCTCATGCGTAAACAGAAAGTCTTAGAGTTGTGCCTCTCTCGGGGGTTTTTTTCTTTTCTTTTTTTTTTTTTTTTTCTCTTGGCAGCCTCCCTGCTGCTGGCGTTGCAAGGGGTTTTAATCTAGCCCCACCCGAGTGCCTGAGGGTACTTGTTATCCCTGAGCGCCTTAGGTGGCCCGCAGGGCGTCTCTCCACTGCCTGTTGCAGAGGCGTGGAAAGAGAGAGAGAGGCTATGCGCGTGGCTCCTCCCAGCCGCCAGTGAGCCTGCAGCCTCCAGCCGCCATCATGGCCGGGCAGCTCTCAGGAACGGGCACTCCTCTCCGCGGGCCTCCTCCCTCCTGTCCTCTCGGTCCGTCACCCTACCAGCAACAATGTTTCCCACACTGAACCAGCTCTCCGGTTCCCACACTCCCGCTCCTGGACCCTCCGTTCAGCCGCGGATCGATGTCTTGGTCCGGGAACGCTGAGCTGCGCTGCGGACCCTCCGAATGTTTCTCACTCCCTCCCGTCTGCCACAGCTCCGCCGCTTCACCCTCTTTGAGCCCTCGTAGATGCCTCCCTACCGGCTATGTCGGGCTCCCCGCAGTCCCATCCGGTGTCCGAGGCCGTCTGCTGGTGTTCAGCTGGTTCTCTGTGAGAATTACTGCGTCCTTCCGTGCATTCCCAATGCATCTGTCAAGTTAAGACTTTTAAAAATATAACCACAATGAAATCATCACGCTTAAAATTAACAATTCCTTAATGTCATGAAATATTCAGTAAGTGTTATCCACTAACTTTCCCTCATAGTTTTACAAATGTTGTGAGATATTTTTAAAAGCTTTTTTAAATTCAAAAATTAGAATGCTCTTGAGCTTAATTTAAGGGTTGCATTTGGTACAAAAAATTATAATGTTTTTTCTTTTTCTCTTACTGTTGCTCCTGTGCACAGGTGGTTTAAATGACCTGTATGAAGTATTTGTCACAGTGGGGGGAAAAATAATAAAGCAAAAGAAACAAAAACATTTCTCTGATAGTGCAGTGCTTAAAGAAAGAACTGGCATAAAAAATATAAACAAAAGTGCTATTTCTATAGTTTTTTTTTCCTATTGTTTTATGATAAAGGTAAGAGAGTGTTTATACCTAAATCAAGAACCTTTTGAATAATACTTGCTGAAGAAAGTAGATTTCCATTTGTTCTTTAATTCACTAACATTATCCTTCATCCAATTCCCACATATATCAGAATATAAATCCTAGATTTCTTGTGACAGTAGTCTGAAATGAAAATGAAAGCAGTATTGAGGCCGAACTAACAGTCAAGATATTTTGAACTGGTTCTACTCTGTCCAAGTTAGATTTGATCCTCAACTGTTACTCTAGCTACTTATAATTCGATAATTTTGAGCCTCTTTTCTGTTCCTGCCAAAGCTGAGCAGCAAGATTGCTGACTTCAGTAGAATGCACTTCAAGCCCATATATCTAAAATTGGGAAATTAACACAATGTTAAACTTTTAAAATTACGCACATTACAATATTAGTTTCTGAACAGGCTAGCATGCTTTCAAATTTCTTCACATGAAGTATTTTTGCTATCACTGCAACACCCTAAATCATGGCCTAAAATATTTAATGTCTTTACTATAGTGAATATTCCATTTCAGATAGTCTTATATTTCTCTGTAAAAACAATTTTTTGTAAAAGAATGAGGTGAAATTTATTTTTTTCTTTATATAATTTTTAAATCTAGTTTTTCATTCTTTATTTGACAAATTCATAACTTTAGAAGGTTTTCTTTTTCTGCACCTATTCACATGACACTAATACAAAAATTGACTTAATATTCAGTCATTTCCTATAGTATTTATCTTCCCATACAAACATGTGAATGACTGGGAAACCAATAGAACATGGCTTGCATTTTATTTATTTCTCCAATAATAGCCATTAAAAAGTAAAACCCTTAAAACATCTTAAGGAATATTCACAGTTTGTTCTATATGTTTTCAGTCCTTAAGTCTTCTCTTTTTTGGGGGGCCAAATCCAGCTCCTTTCAAACTCTACTCACTTTTAAGATAAGAAGAAAGAAACTGACTTTTTTTTTTAATTGTGTGTGGAGGAGTTTTACTTCATGTTATTTCTGTACAGGTACTTCATTCCCATTATCAACTCTATCCATATATAAACAAAATCAGGGCCAGAACAAATGTGTATAACAGAACCAGGAAATAAACCCAACAATGATCCTAAGGCTTGTGTTCTTTATTAATTACAGGCATACCTCATATTTGTGGGTTTGTTATCAGACCACTGCAATAAAATGAATATCACAATAAAGTGGCTCACACAATTTTTTTTGTTTCCCAGTGCACATAAAAGTTATATTTACACTATACTGTAATCTATAAAGTGTACAATAGAATTATGTCTAAAAAATAATGTACATACCTTAAAAATACTTTATTGCTGGGAGATTGGTATTGCCGTATATACATTACTAATAAGAAAAAAAATACCAAACTGTACACTCTAAATATACGCAGTTTATTGTACATTAACTGTATCTCAATAAAAGTTCTTTAAATTTTTAAAAATACTTTATTGCTAAAAAAGTGCTAATCATCATCATAATCTTTTGCAATAATAACATCAAAGATCACTGATCACAGATCACCATAACAGATATATTAATAATGTAAAAGTTTGAAATATTGTGAGAATTATCAAAATGTGACACAGAGACATGAAGTGAGCAAATGCTCTTGGAGAAGTGGCACAAGTACACTTGCTCAATGCAGAGTAGCCACAAATCTTCAATTTGTAAAACACACAATATCCGGGACGTCTAATGAAGTGAAGTGCAATAAAACAAAGTGAGCAGGCATAGTCTTCTTCTCCCCTTCTCTGTGAAACTCTACTCTGAAAAGGGAATGTGAAATTAATTTTGTTTGGAAACTATAGACTCTGAAAGTAATACCACTTTTGGAAAGGATGCCTTGTAAGGTAAAACCTCCCAGTCCAAGTTTTTAGTCTGGAACACTTTTTCTGATCCTTCTCAGCATATAGGCTAAATGACAAAAGGACAAAAGAAGACCAAAAAATTGGGTAAATTTAGAAGTATTTCACTGCTTTATTTTTGATTCTGATAAAATAGATACAGTATACAATTTACCATCTTAAACATTTTTAAGTGCACAACTTAATGGTAATAAGTATGTTCACATTTTTGTGCAATCCTCCTCCTCCTCCTCCTCAAGGATTCTTTTCATCATGCAAAACTGAAACTTTGTACCCATTAAACTATAACATTATTTCCATCCTCTCCCCAGTACCTGGAAGGAACCATTTTACTTTTTATCTGTATGAATTTGACTACACTAGATGAATCATATAAGTGGAACCATACAGTATTTGCCTTTTTGTGAATTGCTTTTATCACTTAGCATTATATCCTCAAGACTCATCTGTGTTGTAGCATATGTCAAAATTCCCTTCCTTTTTAAGACCAAATAATATTCTATTGCATAGATATACTACATTTTGTTTACCCATTCATCTGTTAGGGGATACTTAGTTGTTTCCCCTTTTTGGCTATTGTGAATAATGCTTTTTTGAAAGAAAGTGTACAAATATATTTTTCCAGACCTGGCTTTCAATTCTTTGGGGTGTATTACACAGAAGTACAATTACTAGATCATATAGCAACTTTATGTTACTGCCATAGTCACAGAACTGCCATCCTGGTTTCCACAATGGCTGCACTGTTTTACATTCCCACCAAAGTACACAATACTTCCAATCTCTTCCATTTTTCACCAAAACATTTTCTTTTTTGTCATAGTAGCCATTCTAATTGATGTGAAGTGGTATCTCATCATGGTTTTGATTTGCATTCCCCTATTGATTGCTAAAGGTGAATAACTTTTCATGTGTTTATTGGTCATTTTTATATTTTCTTTGGATACATATCTATTCTAGTCCTTTGCCCATTTTTAAATTAAGGTTGTGTGTGTGTGTGTGTGTGTTGAGTTATAGCTCTTTATAGATTCTTGATATTACCCTTTATCATATATAAGATTTACAAGTATTTTCTCCCATGCTGTGAGTTGCATTTGCACTTTGTTTGTTTTGCCCTTTGATGAACAAAAGTTTTTTGATGATGTCGAATTTATCTACTTTTTTCTTTTGTTGCCTGTTTTTGGTGTCATATCCATGCAATCATTGACATATTGTCAAGAAGCTTCTCCCTATCTTTCCTTCTGAGAGCTTTATAGTTTTACCTCTACATTTAAGTCTTTGATTCATTTTGTGTTATTTTTTGCAAATTTGGTATAGGTCCAAATTTATTCATTTGCATGTGATACCCAGTTATTCCAGCATCATTTGTTAAAGACTGTCTTTTCCCCTTTCCCATGAAATGTGTTTGGCACCCTTGTAAAAAATCACTTGACATATATGTGAAGGTTTATTTCTGGGTTTTCTATTCCACATGGGTCAATTTTTATGCAGTATGATATTGTTTTGATGATTATAGCTCTGTAATAAGTTTTGAAATCATAAAACATGAAAATTCAACTTTGTTCTTCTTCAAAATTATTGTGGATATTTGGGATCCCTAGATTCCATATGAATTTTAGGGTGGATTTTTCTATTTCTGAGAAAAACTTCATTGAAATTTTTATAGAAAGTGCATTGAATTTGTAGATCACTTTGGTTAGGATTGACAACTTAATATTGTCTTCCAATCCATGAGCATAGATGTCTTTCCATTTTTTGTGTCTTTAATTTCTTTTATAAACATTTTGTAGTTTTCAGTGTATAAGTCTTTCATCTCCTTGGTTAGGTTTATTCTTACATATCTCATTCTTTTTGTTGCTATTATAAATGGATTTTTTTCACAATTTCAACCTTAGGTTGCTCATGTTAGTGTATAGAAATGCAACTGATTTTTATATTGATTTTATCCTACAACTTTGATGAATTTTTTAGCTCCAACAGAATTGTTCCTTTTTTGAGGAATATTTAGGATTTTCTACATATAAGATCATATTATCTATGAAGAGAGATAATTTTACTCCTTCCTTTACAATTTGGATATCTCATTTCTTTTTCTTCCCTAATTACTGTGGCTAGGACTTCCAATAAGATGCTGCATAGAAGTTGTGAAAGCGTGCATCCTTGCTCAGTTCCTGATCTTAAAGGAAAAGCTTTTGGTCTTTTGGCAATGACTATGATGTTAACTCTAAGCTTTTCATTTATGTCCTTTATTATTATGTTGATACAATTTCTTTCTATTCCTAGTTCCTGTGTATTTTTATCATAAAGGGTATTGAATATTATTGAATTCTTTTTCAGCATCGAGATGCTCATCTTCTTCTTTTCTTCATTTTAGTATGGTGTATTACATTGATTTTTGTATATTGAATTATCTCTACAATCCAGGAATATATTCCATTTGGTCTTGATGTACAATCCTTTTAATATGCTGTTGAATTTGGTTTACTTTTTTGTGTGTATTTTTATGTCAATATTTATCAAGAATATTGGTCTGTACTTTTCCTTTTTTTGTACTATTAAAAAAAATATTGGAGTATAGTTGGTTTACAATGTTGTTTTAGCCTCAGGTGCACAGCAAAGTGAATCAGTTATACATATGCATATATCCATTCTTTTCTTTAAAGATTCTTTTCCATATAGGCCATTACAGAGTATTGAGTAGGTTTCCCTGTACTATACAGCAGGTTCTTATTAGCTCTCTATTATATATATGGTAGTGTGTATATGTCAGTCCCAATCTCCCAATTTCCCTTCCCCTCCTACTTTATCCCCTGGTAACCATAAGCCTGTCTTCCATATCTGTGACTACTTTTGTTTTGTAAATAAATTAATTTGTGCCAGTTTTTAAGATTCCACATATAAGCAACATCATGTGATATTTGTCTTTCTGTGTCTGATTTACATCATTCAATATGAAAAACTCTAAGTCTATCCATGTCGCTGCAAATGGCACTATTTCATTCTTTTGTGGCTGAGTAGTATTCCATTGTATATGTGTACCGCATATTTATCCATTCCTCTGTTGATGGACATTTAGGTTGTTTCTATATCCTGGCTATTGTAAATAGTGGTGTAATGAACACTAGGGTTCATGTTTGTTTTCGAATTATGGTTTTCTCTGAGTATATGCCTAGCAGTGGGATTACTGGGTCATATGGTAGTTCTATTTCTGGATTTTTAAGGAATCTCCATACTATTCTCCATAGTGGCTGTATCAATTTACATTGCCATCAACGGTGCAAGAGGGTTCCCTTTTCTCCACACTCTCTTCAGCATTTATTGTTTGTAGATTTTTCTGGTGATGCCCATTCTAACCGGTGTGAGGTGATACCTCATTGTAGTTTTGCTTTGCATTTCTCTAATAATTAGTGATGTTGAGCATCTTTTCATGTGCTTTTTGGCCATCTGTATGTCTTCTTTGGAGAAATGTCTATTTAGATCTTCTACCCAGTTTTTTGATTGGGTTATTTATTTATTTATTTTTTATATTGAGCTGCATGAGCTGTTGGTATATTTTGGAGATTAATTCCTTATCAGTTGCTTCATTTGCAAATCTTTTCTCCCCTTCTAAGGGCTGTCTTTTTATTTTATGGTTTCTTTTGCTGTGCAAAAGTTTTAAGTTTAATTAGATCCCCATTTGTTTATTTTTGTTTTTATTTTCATTACTCTAGGAAGTGGATCAAAAAAGATCTTGCTGCAATTTATGTCAAAGAGTGTTCTGCCTATGTTTTCCTCTAAGTGTTTATAAAACTCTTAGTGTCCACCCTTACATTTAGGTCTTTAATTCTCTTTGAGTTTACTTTTGTGTTTGGTGTTAGGGGTTGTTCTAATTTCATTCTTTTACTTATAGCTGTCCAGTTTTCCCAGCACCAATTATTGAAGATGCTGTCTTTTCTCCACTGTATATTCTTGACTCCTTTGTCATAGATTAGGTGACCATAGGTGTATGGGTTTGTCTCTAGGTTTTCTATCCTGTTCCATTGATCTATATTTCTGTTTTTGTGCCAGTACTATACTGGCTTGATTACTGTAGCTTTGTAGTATAGCCTGATGTCAAGGAGCCTGATTCCTCCAGCTCCGTTTTTCTTCCTTAAGATTGCTTTGCCTATTTGTGGTCCTGTACTATTTTCATCTGGTTTTGATATTATGATAATGCTGCACTCATGGATGAATTAGAATGTGTTCCCTCCTCTCCGATTTTTTGGAAGAGGTTAAGGAGAATTGGTGTTAATTCTTCTTTAAATGTCTTATGGATTTCCCTGGTGAAGTAATCTTATGAGTTATAGGTGTTTCCAAGTTTTCGACTTCTTCATGAATCAGTCTTGGTAGATTTTGTATTTCTAGGAATTCATCAATTTCATTTAGATTACCCAATTAGATCTCACATAAATGTCCACAAAATTATTTTATTATCCTTTTAGTTTCTGTAAAATGTGTTGTAATATTTCTTTCATTTCTGTTTTTAGTTATTTGGGTCTTCTCTCTTTTTTTCATAATTTCATTGATTTATTTGAGGAACAAACCCTTGGTTTCATTTATTTTCTATATTATTTTTCTTATCCTTTATCTCTGCTAAAGGCTTTATTATTTCTTTCCTCTCTTAGTTGTTGGTTTATGTTTCTATTTTTCCCTAGGTCTATAAGGTGTAAATTTAAAATGTTGATTTGATATCTTTCTTCTTATTTAATGTAAGCATTTACAGTTATAAATTTCCCTCCTGGCACTGTTTTCACTGCATCTCCTAAATTTTGGTATGTCTTGTTTTTATTTTCATTTGTCTTAAGATATTTTCTAATTTCCCTTTTGATTTGTTTTCTGACCCATATGTTGCTTAAGAATGTGTTGTTTAAATTCCATATATTTGTGCATTTTCAGTTTTCTTTCTGCTTTTGAATGCTAATTCCATTCCATTGTGATTGGAATACTTTGTATGATTTCAATCTTTTTAAATTTGTAAATACTTGTGGCTTAACACAGAATATATCCTGGATATTGTTGCATGTACACTTAAGAAAAATGTGCTCTGCTGTTATTGGGTGGAGTGTCCTATATATATATATATGTCTGTCAGGTGCAATTGGTTTATAATGTTGTTAGAAACCTCTTTCTCATTATTGAAATTCTATCTCTTTTTTTTCTATCAAATATTGAATATCTATACTGGGATATTGAAATCTACTCATATTGTTAAAGCTTTCCATTTCTCTCTTAAATTTTGTCAATGTCTGTTTCATATATTTAGGAGCTGATGTTTGGTATGTATATAATTGCTATATTTTCTTACTGAATTGACCCTTTTATTATTATATAATGTCCTGTGTCTTTTTTTTTTTTTTTTTACCTAAAGTCTATATTTTTTTTTCTACTAGCTTAGCCATCCTTACTCTCTTTTGATTATCATTTGCATGGAATATCTTTTTCCATTCTTTCATTTTCAACCTACTCATGTAATTGGATATAAAGTAATTATCTTGTAGGTAGCATAAAGTTGGATCCTGTTTGTTTGTTTTTTAATCCATTCCTCCAAACTATGTTTTTTAATTGGGAAGTTTAACCCATTTACATTTGAAGTAATTCCTGAAGGGAGAGGATTCACTATTGTCATTTTGTTATTTGTTTTCTGTATATCTTATATCCTTTTGTCCTTCATTTTCTCCCTTACTGCTTTCTTTCTGTGTAGTTGATTTTTGCAATGACATATTTTGATTCTTTTCTTTTTTGTATAGTCTATAGATATTTTCATTGTGATTACCATGAGGATTACATAAAACATCCTTAAGTTATAACAGTCTATCTTATTCTGATGACAACTTAAATTCCATCATGCAAAAACTCCTTCATATCTGTCATCTTTATTTTATTTATCACAAAATTACATTTTTATTTATTTTGCTCATTAACATATAATTATAATTATTTTATTTTATCTTTTAAATCCTATAAAAAATTAAAAGTGAGATTCCAAACCAAAATTATAATACATGTTTTATTTGGGTATTTACCTATAATGGATAAACAACTTTTTTTAATATGTTCAAGTTACTACCTAGTGTCCCTTATCTTTTCAACTTGAATAACTCTCTTTAGCATTTCTTGTAGAGCAGGTCTAACTTTTATATTTTATCTGAGAACATTTCAGTTTATCCCTCTTTTTGAAAGGATAGTTTTTCTAATATAGAATCTTTTATTAACAGTTTTTGTTTTTGGTTTTGTTTTTCTCCAGCACTTTGAATATACCATCCCACTGTCTGCTGGCTTGCAAGGTTTTTGCTGAGAAATCTAATAATCTTATTGAGGGTTCCTTGTCTATGATAAGGGATCTCTGCCTTCAAAAATCTCTCCTTGCTTTTTAATTTCTTTAGTTTGATTATAATATTTTAGTATTAATATATTTGGGTTTATCCTACTTAGAGTTCAATGAGACTTTTTAATTTGTAGATTCATGATTTTCCTCAAATTTGGGAAGTTTCCAGACATTATTTCTTCAAATAATCTCTCTGCTCTTCCTCTCTCTTTCACCTTCTTGTACTCACATAATGTGATCTCCCTAGAGCCCCTTAGGCTCTGTTTACTTTTTTTGATTCTTTTTTCTATTTTCACTTCATATTCAATCATTTCAATCTTCAAAATTGCTTATTCTTGTTGTATCTGTGTCTTCTATTGAACCTCCATACTGAGCCATTCAATTTGATTATATTATATTTTTCAGCTTCAGAGTTTCTGTTGGGTTCCTTTTATAATTTCTACCTTTTTATTGATATTGACAATTTGTCCACATATATTTTTCATGATGTTTTTGTTTCTCAATTTACTTTCTACTTTAGCTCATTGAGTATATTCAGGTTAGTTGTTTTAAAGTATTTTTCATGTAAGTTTGAAACATGTTTCTTTAGTATCAGTTTCTAGACATTTTGTTCATTTGAATATGCCATGTTTCCTTGTTTCTTTGTATGTCTTGTGATCTTTTGCTGTAAATTTGTCATTTGAGAAAATAACTACCCCTCCCAGTCTTTGCCAACTGGTTCTGTGCAGGGGAGGAACATCCATTAATCAGTCTAAATTTAGGACTTAAGATCTTTGCTGCCAATTCCTGCATGTGCCTTCCCTGGGCCTGTGTGTGCACTTTCCCCCCCAGTTCCTCTGTATACATGGATACTTTTAAATGTCAGTTTTCCCAAGGGTCTCACTCATATTTCTTCTCAGCTCCTTAGATCTTCTATTGTATTATTATTATTTACCTATAATCTCTTGCTCCCAGATGCCTATGGGTCTGCAGTCCCTATTCAGCTTCTCTTTCTCAGGGGTGCCTGTCACTACTTTTATTGGCCTCCAGACTAATATCTAAATTCTACCATTCATATTAGTTCTCTAGTTAAGTGACACAGCAATCAGTCCCTTAGACAGCTCCCAGATAATGCAGAAAGTTGCAAACAGTTTTACTCTTTTCCTTTCTTCCCAAGGGAAGTAACTAGTAATTGGGCAGCTTCTTCTTGACCATGCCATGCTTCATTGGGGAGGGGGTAGAGCAAAGACAAGCAAAAACTCCACAACATTTCCTACTGTTTTAAGAAGGTTTTCTCGGTTTGGGGCTCACTTTGCTGCTGCAGATTCTTACCTGGTTTCTAGCATTCCCACAAAGCTACTTTGGTCAACATGTTTTCTATTAAGTATTTCCACGGGGGAATAAGTGCCTGGAGCTTCCCATTTCACCCACAATCTTGCTGACATCCCAGGTAACATACTTTTTTTTTTGGTTAGAGTGTAATTGCTTTACAATGTTGTGTTAGTTTCTGCTGTACAATGAATCGAATCAGCTATATGTATACCTATATCCCTTCCCTCTTGGACCTCTCTCCTACCCACCCTGCATCCCATCCATCTAGGTCTTCACAGAACACAGAACTGAGCTTCCTGTGCTTTATAGCATATTCACATACACTTCTATATTACTGTTTTCCCAAGCAGCATACTCACTCTAGGCAGTCTAGTCTGTTTACATGTATTTGTAAAAACTTGTTCATTGGTGACTTTTCTCCTTCTTGAGCTTATATCATAGTTGGAATGCTTTCTCCATGCTGTTCTACTAAGCTACGTATTATATTTTCAAGGACTCCAACAGGCTCCAATGCGAATGAATCCTCCCTCCAGACCACTAGCTTTTCTTGCCTGGATTATTTTTGTTTTGTTTTGTTCGTATTTTATTCAAAATATCTTATTACATTATATTGTGTTTATAATCATCAATTTTAATGATTACAAATTTTCATATTGATAGACATTTAATTCTTTAGTAATTTTTCCAGCTGTATTGAAATATAATTGGCATATAACATTGTGTATGTTTATGGTGTAAACCAATGATTTGATACACATATATATTGCACAATGATTACTACAATACAATTACTTAACACATCCATCACCTCACATAATTAACTTTTTGTGTGTTTGTGTTAATAATATTTAAGGTCTATTTATTCTCTTCACAACTTTTAAGTATATAATACAGTATTGTTAATTACACTCTCCATGTTGTACATTAGATATGAAGAAATTATTTACCTTATAAGTGGAAATTTTCTCCCTTAAGCAATGTCTCCCCATTTCTCTCACCCCCTAGTGCCTGGCAAACACCATTCTACCCTCTACTGATATGAGTTCAGTTGCTTTAATATTCTGTATGGAAGTGAGATAATGCAGTACTTGTTGGTCTTTGTCTGACTTATTTCACTTAGTGTTCTCAAGATTCAATTCTGACGTTGTAAATCAGCTATAATTCAATTAAAACAATTTTTTAAAAAGGAAAACAGGGACTTCCCTGGTGATCCAATGAGTAACACACTGTGCTCCCAATGAAGGGGGCCTGGGTTTGATCCCTAGTCAGGGAACTAGATCCCAGATGCGTGCTGCAACTAAGAGTTCACATGCCACAGCTAAGAAGCCTGCATGCCATAACTAAGAAGTTGACATGCTGCAACTAAGACCGGGTGCAACCTCAATAAACAAATATATTTTTTTAAAAGTAAAACAATTTCCAAACACTAAAAAAACAACATTTTTCCTACTATAATACTTCTATAACCCATACCTTCTCACTGGTGTGGACCATGGAGGTCCAGTGAAACGTGCACCCCAGCCTTGGACTAGGCAGGTACCTTTTTCCTGCTGAGTCAGGACACCAAGAATACATCCTGATTAACCCTCAAGGACATTTTAATATTTCTCCTTAATTTTTCAATTATTCCTAAAGAAAATAAACAAGATTGTACCTTGCATAAGTATTTGTAAAAAAAATTCCTTTAGGACTTCATAGGTGGCGCAGTGGTTAAGAATCCACCTGCCAATGCAGGGGACATGGGTTCGATCCCTGCTCCAGGAAGATTCCACATGCTACAGAGCAACTAAGCCTATGTGCCACAACTATTAAGCCTGTGTTCTAGAGCCCGTGAACCACAACTATTGAGCCTGTGTGCTGAAACTACTGAAGCCCACACACCTAGAGCCCATGCTCTGCAACAAGAGAAGTCACTGCAATGAGGAGCCTGCACACCACAATGAAGAGTAGCCCCTGCTTGCTGCAACTAGAGAAAACCCGTGTGCAGCAATGTACACCCAATGCAGCCAATAAATAAATAAATACATAAATAGTTTCCTTTGTTTTATGAGTGGAAAATAAGAGAAAAAGACTGTAACCTTCAAAAAAAATCCAATCCTATTATTGCAAATAGCAAGATTTCCTTCTTTTCAATGGGTGCATAATATTCATGTGTCTGTGTGTGTGTGTGTGTGTGTGTCTATGTGTGTGTATCAAATTTTTTAATCCATTCTTCTGTCAATGGACACAGGTTTTTTCCATGTCTTAGTTACTGTGAAAAATTCTGCAATGAATATGGAGGTGAAGATATCTCTTTGAAAGAGAGATTTCTTTTCCTTTGGATAGATACTCAGAAGCAGAATTGTTGGATCATATGTTATATTTTAATTTTTTGATGCACCTCCATACTGTTTTCCATAATGTCTACACCAGTGTACATTCCCTCCAACAGTGTGCAAGGCTTCCTATTTGTATACATCCTTGCCAGCATTTGTTATCAGTTGTCTTTATGATAATAGTCATTCTAACAGGTGTGAGATGCTATCTTATCATAATTTTTATTTATATTTCCCTGATTACTGATGTTGAGAATCTTTTAATACACTTGCTGGCTATTTGTATGTCTTCTTTGGATAAATGTCTATTCATGTCTCTTGGCTTTTAGAAATTGGATTATTTGTGGGTTTTTTTTGCTATGGAGTTGCATGAGTTCCTTATACATTTTGAATGTTAACCCCTTAGCAAAAAAGATGGTTTACAATTATTTCTCCCTTTCCATACTTTGCCTTTTTATTTTGTTGATTGTTTCTTTTGTTGTACAGAAACTTTTTAGTTTGATATAAGCCATTTGTTGATTTTTACCTTTGTTTCTTGTGCTTTTGGTGTCACATGTGAAAAATAATTGCCAAGACAAATGTAAAGGATATTTTCCCGTCTGTTTTTTTTTTCTCAGATTTTTATGGTTTTAGGTCCTGCATTTAAGTCCTTAATCTATTTCAAGTTAATTTTTTGAGTAGTGTAAAATAGGAGTTCAATATCATCATTTTGCAAGTGAATATCCAGGCTTTCAGTACCTTTTATTGGAGATAGTATTCTTTACGCATTGAGTAATCTTGTCTCCCTTTTGAAACATCTATTATTTAACCCTATACATGTTTGTTTTTGAATTATTGAATCTGTTTCATTGGTTTATGTGTCTGTTTTCATGCCATTACTACATTGTTTTGATTACTGTAGCTTTGTAGTATACATTTGTACAACCTTGTACAACAGATTTGAGCTGCACAGATCCACTTACACATGGATATTTTTCTCTAAATATGTACTACAAAACTACACAATCTGCCATTGGCTGAACCTGTGGATGTAGAAGCACAGATACAGAGGCCCAACTATAAAGTTATACATAAATTTTCAACTGTGTGGTAAGTCAGCTCCCCTAACCCCTGCATTGCTTACTCTGAAGTTAAGAAGTGTGATGCCTACATCTTTGAGTTTTCTTAGTTCTTTGAGGGCTATTCAGGGTCTTTTGTGACTCCATATGAATTTTAGAATTGTTTTTCTATTTCTGTGAAAGATGACATTGGAATTTTGACAGCGATTACATTGAATCTATAGGTATCTCCAGATAGTATGGATATTTTAACAATATTAACGTTTTCAATCCATGAACACAGGATATCTTTCCATTTATTTACATTTGCTTCAATTTCTTTCATCAGTGTCTTATAGTTTTCAGTTTACAGAACTTTTACCTCCTTGGTTAAATTTATTCTTAGGTATTTTATTCTTCTTCATGCTATTGTAAATAAGATTGTTGTCTCTAGTTTTCAGTTAGTTCATTGCTAGTATATAGGAACGTAACTGGGCTTTGCATGTTGATTTTGCACCCTGAAAGTTTACTGAATTTCTTGTTACTGCTAAGAGATTTTTATTGAAGTCTTTAACGTTTTCTATATATAAGATCATGTCATCTGCAAACAAAGACTATTTTACTTCTTTCTTTCTTTATTTGGATGCCTTTTATTTATTTTTATTGTCTAATTGCTCTGCCTAGGACTTTCAGTACTATTTAGAAGTTGTGTGAGTAGACATCCTTGTCTTGTTCCTGATAATAGAGGAAAAGCTTTCAACCTTCATCCCTTAGTATGTTAGCTGTGGGTTTATTGCATATAGTTTTTATTATGTTGAGGTATATTCTTTCTATGCCCACTTTGTTGCAAGTTTTTATCATGAAAGGAGGTTGAATTTTTCAAATTCGTTTTATGTAACCGTTGAGATGACTATATGATTTTTATCCTTCATTCTATCAATGTTGTACAGTACATTTATTTTCCTATTTTGAAGCATCCTTCCATCCCAGGAATAAGTCTTGATGAAACATGGTGTTTGATCATTTTAATGTGCTGTGTATTCAGGTTGCTAGTATTTTGTCAAGAATTTTTGCATCTGTATTCACCAGGGATACTTTGCCTGGATTATTAAAATAGCTTTGTTAATTTTCCTATGCTTCCGCTCTAGGCTTTCTAGGTTTTTTTCTCCAGCACTACATATGGATACCAATGGGTTTTCTTTTTTCTTCATGTTTACTTTGTGATCTTTCCCCCCATGGTGAAAATTTTTACTTAATTATTTACTGCTGTGTCGTCAACACCTAAAATAATCAGAGTTACCACATACTAATCCCTAACACCTAGAATAATAATAGTTACCACAAAATCAATATTTAAAATACCTAGGAATTGTTTATGTCACAACATCCATTTAAGTTAGGGACTGTTATCATCTCTCTTTAATTATTGAGGACCATTCACACAGAAGATATAACTTACCTGATGTTACATAACTCATAAATAGTAGAATCAGATTGGAAATCTAGGATCTTATTGACTGTAGAGTATATGGTTTTCACCACTATTCTGTATTTTCAGGTACATACAGAGCTCTCAATTAATATTTATTAAATGAAAGAAGAAATCAATGAATGTCTAGCAGAGAGATCTAATCCATAGGTCAAATCCAAGACCACTACCTGTTTGGGTAAATAAAGTTAATTGAAACACAGCCATGTCCATTTTTTACATATTGTCTATAATTGTTTTTATGCCACAATGGCAGAGTCATGTAGTTGCAGCAGATATATGGTGGCTCACAAAGTCGACGATATTTACTACTTGTGCCTTTACAGAAAAAAATTGCCAACCCTTCCTCTAACTCATGACCCAAATTCTCCAAGTCTTCATCCTCACTAACCTCACCTTTAGCATTCTAGTCTTAAAAGCATAATATCACTCCTACTAATGTTTTATCAGGTATTAAATTTAAGTTTCTCTGGGAAATTTGCACAGTTTGATTGAAACTTCCTCAAGGGAAGGGGATACATCTTTTATATATTCCATTTTTTTTAAATCTTTCAATGTTTTAAGCTTAGAGAGACAGTATATGGTAAGGACAGCATGAAATTTGAACACAGGAAGACCAGGATATGAAAGTAGCTTGGCTACTTATATTCATGACCTTGGAAGATGCATGGCTTAAACTCTGAGAATGAAAGTTTCATTGTTTAGAAAATGAATATAATAATGCCACACTCATAAAAGTCTTTTAAGGAGTAAGTAAAATAATACAGGTGTCAGGTATTAAATACAGAGTCAAGCATGTAGGAGATTTTCAATAAATCACTGGTATTATTATTTCTGTATGAAGGCAGTACAAGATACAAACTAATAGCTACTGAAGAAAAGAATAGCATGTTCCCATGGTTGAAGGAAAGAGGAGCAGGTGAAAGATGTAAAAGTAGATTTAAAGATTACTGAAAGTAGAAGTAGCAGAAAATGGGCAAAACACTAAATTAGAAGGTTAGAAAAACAGATAAAATATAAGACAATTAACCCAAAGGATGTAGGACTGAAAAGGGTCTATAAAATACAATAAAATATATAATAAGTAGGTAGGAGGCAGAATAATAGAGAAAGGAAAAAATACACAGTAATATGATTATCAAATATAACCACAATCATATGGACAGGAAAATTTTATAAAGACAGAAACAAGGAGAAAGAGAGAAAAAGTGTATAGTCTTCCAAATTTTATCCTCTGGGAAACCGTAGCTCTTTATTGGTGCAGGAATCTTCCATCTGGTAAAATGGACCCTGTAAATGTAGATGCTGGTGGTATAAGATCACAAGGCTGAAGGAAGGGCATGTTGACACAGTGCAAAATCTTGGCAGAACCCCTGTATTGCACATGTGGAACTACCTGGCTGAAAGCTAACATGATAAATTCACTAATTTAAAAGAGGTGTAGTAAAGCACAGCAACACAAATCAAATAAATAAAATGTGGGATACACAGAACTTGGAAAAAGAAAAAATAATAAGTAGAAATATAGGTACTAAAACTGTGCAAGAAAAATGAAAAAATATGGAAAGAGTAAATCTTAGATATGAAAGAAGAGAGTAGAAAAGGAGTACACAATAGTGATAGAAACTGAGAGATAGAAAAATGGCTTGTGTGTAAAATAAGTTGTAATTAGTCTTACATTTTGGGGACAGATTTTTTAGTACCAAATGGTAGCATAAATAGAAAAACAAAAAATGATAAATTATTCAACATTCCGTCCAAAACAAGTACACCATACACATTTTTTCCATGTTCCCCTATAGTATTTGCACATACATGTGTGTAATACGGTGAGTCATCTAGCTAGATGATATAGATAAAGGAAGAAATATAATTATAGATATATTGCCAAATGGTATATATATTAATATTTATTTTATATATGATGAGCATGCATATTTAGCATATTTTGATTAAATATCACTATATAGTTTTTATTTATTTAATTAAACATCTTCTAGCAAACTCTAGGCCTTTAGATCTCTCTCCTCATGATCTCCCATTCATTACAACTACCACCGCCACTGATTCTGCTTACTTAAAAAAACATGATAATCTTTGCAGATTTCTACACTACTACCCATTCCCTTACCTCCAGGCATCTGCTCTAGCCACACTCTCTAAGTAACTAATGGTCACAACTGGTTTGGCTCACTCCATACCTTTCTCCATGTTCATATTTATCACAAACAAACATATATTTATATTTACTTGTGTGATTTTAAACAAAATAGAATTGTACTATATTTGTTTCTCTGCATCTCTGCTCAATCAAAAGTGTGTTGTGGAAATTATGCAAAATTAGGTGGTACAGCTCCAACTCTTTGAAAATGGCTGCATCACATTCCATTGTGTGATCAGTATTCACATTGTGTTTTCCATGTTTTGCCAAATATTGTGCAAAAAGGGCTGCAATTTTTCTTACGTGAATGCATTTCTATTAGATAGGTTCCCTGATGTAGGAAAACTGAAAAAGAGAAGATGGAAAGAGACAGACCAAGAATGGGAGAGAAGAGAAGTGAAGAGAAGAAAGGAGAGGAGAGAGAAAAGAGAGAACCAAATGTGTTAAAAACAACAGAGAGGCAATGGTATACTTTCATTTATTTTTTATAGTTGCTGCAAGAGTACTTTTTCACAAATTAAAGCAATTCACAGATCCACTAGCAATGAATAAGTATCATCATCCACAGATCTTTCCTTGCCAGGAATAGTTTTATGGCCTTTCAAAATTTTTGTCACTCTATTGGGTAAAAACAATGGTTCATTTTAATTTTAACTTTAATTTCCCTACTAGGGATCTTATATTTCAGTCCCTTTGGATTTGTTCTCATGTTAATTATCTACTCATACTCTTTTCTCATTCTTCTATTAAGATTTTTGTATTCTGTTCTCAATTTGAGAAATCTGTACCTTTTAGGTATCATTTTATCTGTCATCTGCCTTGCATGTTTTTTTTCTAATCTATCATTTATCTTTTGATTTTGTATAATGCATGTTGAGAAAACATTTTTTAATTTTTTAACTTCATTGAGGAATAATTAACAAATGTATTTCTATATATACAAAGTGTACAATATGATGATTTGATATCCATATATATTGTAGAATGAATACAAGATCAAGATAACACATTAATCATCTCACATAGTTAACAACCCTTTTTTTTGAAAGAAAATTTAATTCCTAAATAGTCAAGCATTTTTTCTTATCTTCTATAGCTTCTGTATTTCCTAGCTTAGAAAATTCTCTTCAGATCATTGGTTACGTGTATAACCTATAAGTTCAAAAAGTTATGATTACTCTAGACTTTATATTTACATATTTAATCTCCCTGGAATTTATTTCTGAATATGATGTTATCTGGAAATCCAACTTTGTTTTCTCCCAGATGGTAATGAGTTGTGCCCATTCTATTTGTTGAATAAAATATTTTTTACCATTCACATAGAACAGTCTTTTGAATATATTTCATTGGGATCTGGGATCTACCTCTGGGCTCTCTTTCTGTCCAATTAATATATTTTTTCATTCTTTTGCCAGTACTATATTTATTGTTTTTGTATGTTTGAAAAGCTAAGTTCCTCTTTAGTTTTTCTATGTTTCTACATTTATATAATTTTGGCTATTCTAAACTATCTTGTTTTCCATTGAGCTTTAAAATTATTTTACCCAATTTCTGTCTTAAACCTGTGTGTCAGATTGTAAATTCAAAATATAGTGAATTCCATAAGCTCTTCTTACAATTGTCTTACCATATGACTTGGATTCTTCTTTTGACTATGTCAGATGTGACAATATGTGACTTCTGAGGCTAGGCCATAAAACGTGATAACACTTCTGTTTATTTTGCTTGGGTTTCTCATTCTTAAAATCTAGTTAACATAACTGCGAGAAAGTCCAAGCAACCATGTGAGGAGACCAACTTGGGGAGGAACTGAAAGGACCAAAGTCCCTGGCCTATAGCCCCAGCTGAGCTCAGGATCGAGTTGGTACCAATTCACCAACCATTTGAGTGAACAATATTAGAGTGGACCCTCAAGCACATTTCAACTAACATCCAACTTTAGAGAGCTCAGGGACTGGATAAGATTGAATTTCTCATGGAAGAATAAATACCTGGGAATTATCATTAACTATTTATTTTAACAGTTGAATTTATATTCAGACAATGAGAGATGGTACATATAGATGCCACGTTTCTAAATCAAAAACCTATTTTTTTATAATTAAATAACAATTTTTGTCAGTTAGTGTAGTGGGCATTACTACTAGTCATCATTACCTAGTTCTCTATATCCTGGCACATAGGATTATTCCATCACCCCATCCAGTTGAAATTAGACATGGTTAGATGAACAGTTTTGGCCAATGATGTTTGAGCTTTCATTTTCCAGTGGAAGTATTTAATTGCTTATACTCAACACTCCAGCTTGCTCTTCTGCTACCAAAATGTTTATAGAAATATCTATGTAACTGGAAGATTAAAGAAGCCTAGAATGGTAAAGCAACCATAACAAAATGATACCCTGGAGAGTTACCTGGATCCTCAACAGACTTGGTGTGCTTTAAACTGTTGAGACTTCAAGATAGTTTACTCCACATAATGTAGCCTCATCTAATTATTTAAATAACAACTTGACAATAAAGTTACTTTTCTCTGGTATATTTTTAATTGAAATATAGTTAACTTACAAAGTTATATTACTTTCAAGTGTACAACAGAGTAACCTTTTTTGTATATTATGAAATAATCACCTCTTGAGTGCAGTTACCATTTGTCACCATAAGAAGCTATTATAATATTATTGACTATATGCCCTATGCTGTACATTACATCCCAATGACACTTTTTTTTTACTAGTGGAAGTTTTTACCTCTTAATTCTCTTTACATGTTTCACCCCTTCCCCATAGCTCCATTTCCTCTGGCAACCACTAGTTTCTTCTCTATATCTCTGAGGCTGTTTCTGTTTTGTTATGTTTGTTCTCTTGTTTTGTTTCCACATATAAGTGAAAATATGATATCTGTCTTTCTTGGTCTGACTTATTTCACTTAGTCACTTAGTGTAATACCCTCTAGGTACATTCATGTTGTTGGAAATGGCAAGATTTCATTTTTTTTAAATGGGTGAGTAATATTTCATTGTACATACAACCACATATTTTTGATCCCTTCTTCTATTGATGGACACAGTTTTCTTCCATGGCTTGGCTCTAGTAAATAATGCTGTTATGAATATTGGGATGCACATATCTTTTCAAATTAGTGTTTTTGGTTTCCTTGGATGAATACCCAGAAGTGGAATTTCTGGATTGTATGGTCGTTCTATTTTAAAATTTTTGAGGACTCTCCATACTGTTTCCCATAGTGGCTGTACCAATTTACATTCCCACCAACAGTGTACTAGGATTACATTTTTTCCCCATCCTCACCAATACTTGTTATTTGTTGTCTTTGCTAATAGCCATTCTGAAATGTATGAGGTGATATCTCATTGTAGTTTATATTTGCATTTCCCTGATGGTTAGTGATGTTGAGGCTCTTTTCATGTGCCCATTGGCAACCTGTATATCCTCTCTGGAAAAATGTCAATTCAATTCAATTTCTCTGCCCATTTTTAATAGAATTTTATAAAAATTAACTGACTTTTTAAAAATATTTAGTTGTAAGCATTTTCATATATTTTGGATATTTAACTCCTTAAAATAAATATAATCTGTAAGCATCTCCCATTCAGTAGGTTGCCATTTCATTATGTCAACGGTTTCCTTCACTGTGCAAAAGCTTTTTATTTAGATGTAGTCTCATTTGCTTATTTTTGCTTTTGTTGCCCTTGGCTGAGGACACACAGCCCCAAAATATTGCTAAGATTGATGTCAAAGAGCATACTGTCTATGTTTTCTTAGGGGAGTTTTATGGTTTCAGGTCTTATATTTAAGTGTTTAACCCATTTTAGATTATTTTTGTACATGGTGCTAGAAAATGGTCTAATTTCATTCTTTTATATGTAGCTGTCCACTGTTTCCATGTGTTACTGAAGAAACCATCTTTTTCCCATTGTATATTCTTGTCTTCTTTGTTGTACATTAATTGACCACATAAGTGTGGATTCAATTCTGGGCTCTCTATTCTGTTCCAATGACCTATGTGTCGGCTTTTGTGCCAGTACCATGCTGTTTGATTACTGTGACTCTGTAGGATAGTTTGAAATTGGGGAGTATGATACCTCCATCTTTGTTCTTCTTGCTCAAGATTGCTTTGGCTATTTGGTGTTTTTTTGTTTCCATACAAATGTTAGAATTATTTTTTTATCAGTTCTGTGGAAAACACCATGGATATTTTGATAGGGATTACATTGAGTCTGTAGATTGTTTGGAGTAACATGGACACATTTTAACAATATTAACTTATTCAGTGCATGAGCACAGTATATCTTTCCATTTATTTGTGTTACCTTCAATTTCTTTCACCAATTTCTCATAGTTTTCAAAGTACAGGTCCTTACTTCCTTGGTTAAATAAATTTATTCCTAGGTATTTTATTGTTTTTGATGTAATTTTTAATCAGATTATTTTCTTAATTTCTCTTTCTGATAGTTCATTATTTGTGTATAGAAATGTAACAGATTTCTGATATTAATTTTGTATCTTACAAATTTACAGAATTTATATATTAATTCTAATAGTTTTTGGTGGAAATTTTAGGGTTTTCTATCAATATATATAGCTATCATATCATCTACAAATAGCTTTACTTCTTTCTTTCCAATTTGGATTCATTTTTTTTTTCCTTTTTTGTTTGCTGTGGCTAGCACTCCCAATACCATGTTGAATAAAAGTAGCATAAATGGGTGTCCTTGTTTTGTTCCTCATCTCAAAGGAAAAGCTTTCAGGTTTCCATCACTGTATATGATTTTAGCTGTGGATTTGTTGCATATGCCCTTTACAGACCTAACTTGTTTTCTTGTGCTTTGCTTTACTGTGCTTCGCAGATACTGTGGTTTTTACAAGTTGAAGGTTTGTGGCAATCCTGTGTTGAGGAAGATTATGGGTACCATTTTTTCCAACAGCATTCTTTTTAAATTAAGGTATGTACACTGTGTTTTTAGATATAACTTTTTGGCACACTTAATGGACTATAATATAGTATAAACAACTTTTATATGTACTAGGAAACAAAAAATTGTGAGTTCATTTGTCACAATATTCGTTTTATTGCAGTGGTCTGGAATGAAGCCCACAATATCTCTGAGGCATGCCTGTCTTATGTTTTATTTGAAGTATTTTCCCTCTGCTACACATTTTGTTGAGAGTTTTTATCTAAATGGACGTTGAATATTGTCAAATTCTTTTACTGCATCTATTGAGAAGATCATATGACTTTTATCCTTCATTTTGTTAGTGTAGTGTATCACATTGATTTGTGGACATTGAACAAACCTTATATCCTTGGAATAAATCACACTTGATCATGGGATATGATCATTTTAATATATTTTTGAATCTGGTTTGCTAATATTTTGTTGAGGTTGTTTGCACCTATGTTCATCATGGATGTTGGTCCATAATATTCTTTTTTTATAGTGTTTTTGTCTGATTTCAGAGTAATTAATGTTGGTCTTGTAGAATGAATTTAGAAGCATTCCTTCTTCAGTTTTTTGAAATAGTTTGAGAAGGATAGATATTAACTCATCTAAATATTTGGGAACATTTAAATGTTAGAGAATGAATTTATGGTTACCAGCGGGGGAAGGGAGGGAGGCTAGTTAGGGAGTTTGGGATTGACATGTACACACTGCTATATTTAAAATGGATAACTGACAAGGACCTACTGTATAGCACAGGGAACTCTGCTTAATATTATGTAACAACCTAAATGGGAAAAGAACTTGAAAAAATAGATATATGTATATGCATAACTGAATCACTTTGCTGTACACCTGAAACTAACACAACATTCTTAATCAACTATACTCTAATATAAAATAAAAAATTAAAAATAAAATAAAATGTGAGAAATAAGCAAAAAACAATTAAATGTTTAGAAAAATTCACCTGTGAAGCCATCTTTTTAAACTACTTTTACAATTTTATTACTAGTAAGAAATCTGTTCAGATTTTCTATTTTGTCCTGATTCAGCTTTGGAAGATTTGTTTATAGGAATTTATCCATTTCTTCTGCATTGTTCAATTTGTTGCCATATAATTGTTCATAGTAATCTTTTATGATCTTGTGTATTTCTCTGATGTTGGTTGTAACTTCTCTTTCATTTCAGCTTTTATTTATTTGGAAGCTCTTTCTTTTTTCTTGATCAATTTGGCTAAAGGTTTTTCAACTTTTTTAATTTTTTCCAAGAACAAATTGTTAGTTTCATTGAGCTTTTCTATTGCTTTTTAGTCTCTATGTCATTTATTTCCACTCTGTTTCTTGTTATTTCCTTCCTTCTGCTAACTTTGTGCTTTGTTTACTCTTTTTCTAGTTTGTTTAAGTATAAAGTTAGATTATCTATTTAAGGCTTTTTTGCTTCTTGAAGCAGATTTGCATTACTATGAATTTCCCTTTTAGAACTGCTTTTGCTGTGCCCCATAGATTTTGGGATGTTGAGTTTCCATTTTAAGTTGTCTTAAGGTTGTTTTATTTTATTTTTTTAATTTCCTCTTTTATTTCTTCTTTGACCCATTGGTTGTTTAGTAGCATGTTGTTCAGTCTCCAGGTGTTTCTGTTTTCCCCAGTTTTCTTCCTATAATTAATTTTTAATTCATACCATTGTGGTTGGAAAAGACGTTTGATATGATTTGTGTCATTAAATTTATTGAAACTTGTTTATTGGCCTAGAATGTGATCTATCCTGGAGAATGTTCCATGTGCACTTGAAAGGAATGTGTAGTCTGCTGCATTTGGATGAGATGTTCTATGTTTATTTATTAAGCTAATGTGTCATTTAAGGCTAATGTTTCTTTATTGATTTCTGTCTGAATAATCTATTCATTGATGTGATTGGGGTATTAAAGTCTCCTACTATTATAGTATTACTGTCAATTTCTCATTTTACATCTGCTAATATTTGCTTTATATATTTGGGGGTGCTCCTATGTTGGGTACATAAATATTTACAAATGTTATATCCTCTTCTTGGATTGTCCCCTTTATTATTATGTAGTGACTTTTTTGTCTTTTGTTATAATTTTTTAAAGTCTATTTTGTTTAATAGGAGCATTTTTACTTCAGCTTTCTTTTCATTTCAATTTGCATGGAATATATTTTTCCATATTTCCACTTTCAGTCTGTGTGTGTCTTTAGCTCTGAAGTGAGCCTCTCATAGGCAACATATAGATAGGTCTTGAGTTTTTGTCCATTCAGCCACCCTATATCTTTTTATTGAAGCATTTAGTCCATTTACATTTAAAGTGATTACTGATATATATGTTCTTATTATGTTTCTTCTCTGTTCCTTTCTTCTTCTTTTAGTATTTTCCCTTGTGTTTTGATGATTTTGTTTAGTGTTATATATAAGGGCAAGTCAAAAATTATCCTCACTATGGCTGTAGAATTTATTTTAATTAACTTTTAGAAAAGACAAATACATCATTTTTTGACATAATCTCCTAGCTTTTTAATACACTTTGTCCATCAGTGAGCAAGCTTTTGAATTCCCTCATTAAAAAGTGTTTTAGGCTGAGCTGTGAGCCATGAATGCACTTCTGTTTTCACTTCTTCATCAGAAGTGAATCCAGTTCCTTCTTGATATCTAACACTTGTGTGACCTTCCTTGAACTCCTCTATCCATTCATACACAATTCTTCACAACAAAACACTTTCTCCATACTTTGTACAAAGTCTTGGATAAATAACAGCACCAGGTCCACCCTCAGGCCACAAAGAATGAATCACTGCACACTGCTCTTCTTTCATGCAAATCACAAGTGGAGTATCCGTTTTTGCTTGTGCTGCAGTTACAAATGAACTGATGTAACACATTCACATCTGCACAGCAGTGACTGGGGAGACAGTAGCCTTGAATGGAAAGTACTGATAAGACACTGGGGCCAACAGAGGTTTTAATATAGCCAGAGTATGGGTAATTTTTGACTCACCCTTGTATTTAGGGTTTTTTGCCTTTATTTTTTGTGTTTCTATTGCAGGTTTTTGGTTTGTAGTTACCATGAGGTTTGTATATATAAACCTTTTTGTTTTAAACTGATAGTTGCTTAAGTTTAAAGGCACTGTAAAAGCAAAACATTTTTACATATACCCCCCACATTTATGTTTTTGCTGGCCTACATTACATCTTTTTACTCTGTGTATACCTCACATACTTATTGTAGTTATAGTTGATTTTACAACTTTTGTTTTTTAACCTTCATATTAGATTTTTAAGTGATTGGTTCACTGCCTTTACTATATATTTGCCTTACCAGTAAGATATTTTTTCTTTCATATATTTTATTATTCCTACTTATGGTCTTTCCTTTTGTAATTAAAGAAAACCTTTTAACAATTCTTTTAAGGCCAGTTTAGTGGTGATGAACTCTTAGTTTTTGCTTGTTTGGGAAACTTTTATTTCTCTTTCAATTCTGATTGATAGCCTTGCCAGGTAGAGTATTTTGATTGTGTGATTTTTCCTTTCAGCACTTTAAATATATCATGCCACTCTCTTCTGGCTTGTAATGTTTCTGCTAAAAATCAGCTGATAGTTATGGGGGTTCCCATGCATGTGACTCACTGTTTCCCTCTTGCTGCCTTTAAAATTCTTTCTTTACCTTTAAATTTTATCTTTTTTAATTATGTTATGTCTTAGTGTGTTTCTCTTTGGATTTTTTTTGGGGGGGGTCTCTCAGTGTTTCCTGGCCCTGGATATCTGTTTCTTTCCCCAGATTATGGAAGTTTTCAGCCATTATTTCTTCAGATAAGTTTTCTACACCTTTCTTTCTCTCTCCTCCTTCTGGGATCTTTATAATGCAAATGTTAGTATGCTTGATGTTGTCCCAGAGGTCCCTTAAACTGGTATCATTATTTGAAAATTATTTTTTATTTTTGCTGTTCCAATTGAGTAATTTCCAGTATTCTGTCTTCCAGGTCACTTATACTTTCTTCTGTATCATGTATTCTGTTGTTGATTCCTTCTAGTGTATTTTTCATTTTAGTTATTGTCTATTTCATCTCTGATTTGTTCTTTTTTATTTTCTAACTCTTTGTTGAGGTTCTTACTATGTTTCTCCATTTCTCTCTTGAGTTTTGTGAGCATATTCATGACCATTTCTTTGAACTCTTTCATCAGGTAAATTATTTCCATCTCATTAGGGTTTTTCCTAGAGTTTCTTCTTATTCTTTTGTTTGGAACAAATTATTCTGTCATCGCCTTTTATTTGACTCTCTGTGTTTATTTCTAATAATGCTAGGCACTTTCAAACTGCTGCCCTGCACTGGGACTCAAAGTGGATGTGTTTGTGTGCAAGCTTTTAAAGGGTGGAGTCTTGGTTTCCTATAGTCCTATGGAAGTAAGCCCCACTGTTTTTCAAAGCTAATTATGGGTGTTCATTTCTTTGGTACTGGACATCAAAGCTAAAGTTCCCAAAGTGGGACTTAAACCCCTCACTCCTTAGGGAGGACCTCTGAATTTGTAATATCCCTCCCTCTTGTGGGTCACCACAACTAGGATGTGGGTCCTGACTAGATTGCATCTCTGCCCTGCCTACCAATCTCAATTTATTTTTTTCTTTATATGCTTAATTGTAGAAGAGCTGTTTTGCTAGTCTTCAGGTTGTTTTCAGAGAGAGTTGTTTTATATGTAGTTGGAATTTTGGTGTGTCTGTGGGAGGAGGTGAGCTCAGGATTTTCCTACTCAGCCATCCTGATCCCAAGCTCAAGTGTAATATATTTTTTAATCCAGTTTTGAGCAAATAACTCTGAAAAACAGCTGCACAATAGAACAAAGACTAACAGAATTTGTATATAGGATTTATAAATATGTTTACATTTCAGACACTCTAGGCTGTTAAATCATCTTAAAATTGATGCCAGTTATTCAGTAACATAACCTGAAAAATATCAATGTCTTAGACAGAAAAAATATATAAAAAATGAAAGTGTAAAGAAGAAAAGTTATAAATAGTATTACAAAAAATGGTAAATTCAAACAGGCAAAGAACCTATCAAAATATATTTTCATTCAACATTTGATTACCTTATGAGTTAAACAGTGTTATTTAGTACAAAGGTAACTCATGGAACTTGGACTGTTTCTTAAAATACATATTTTTTAATGAAACTTTTATATATTCTAAATTTGGTAGGTTTTTGATAAAGTAAATTTAGTTGAAAACTGTACTAGGCAGTCCACATACTCAAATCTTAGTTGCTGAAACAGTAAAACTGTCAAAAATAATACATATTAACAAGAGCAAAAAAAATTAACATTAGTTGGACTAAGCAAATCACATAGAGAACTGTACAGTAATCAATGAATATGGCCCATATCAAAGGCAACTGAAATATCCTGAAATGAACCATGAATTGATAAAGCATATGGGAAGCCATAAGATATTTTTTTGTTTGTTTCAAATTATTCAAAATATAGCCTTCAGCTTTATTTGTAAAGTTTGTAATTATTCCTGTTCCTATACTCAAGGCTGTAAGCAATATAGTTTTATTTATTTTAATTTTTATAAAGCTCTTTAGTGGAATATAATTGTTTTACACTGTTGTGCCAGTTTTTCAGGTACAGCAAAGTGAATCAGCTTTATTTATACATATATACCCATATCCCCTCCCTCCTGCGACTCCTTCTCACCCTCCTATCCTGGCCCTCTAAGTCATCAACCATCATTGTTTATCTCCCTATGTTATGCAGGAACTTCCCACTAGCTATCTATTTTATATTTGGTAGTGTATATAAGTCAATGCTACTCTCTCACTTTTCCCAACTTCCCTTTGCCCCCCCCCCCCATTCCATGCCCTCAAGTCCGTTCTTTACATCTGCAACTTTATTCTTTCCCTTCAACTGGGTTCATCAGTATCATTTTTTAAGATTCCATATATATGAATTAGCATACGGTATTTGCTTTTCTCTTTCTGGCTTACTTGGCTCTGTATGACAGATTCTAGGTCTATCCACCTCATTACAAATAACTGAATTTCATTCCTTTTCATGGCCGAGTAGTATTCTGTTGTAAACATGTGCCACATCTTCTTTATCCATTCATCTGTTGATGGGCATTTAGGTTGCTTCCAGATCCTGGCTATTGTAAATAGTGTTGCAGTGAACATTATGGTACTTGTTTCTTTTTGGATTATGGTATTATATGGGTATATGCCCAGTAATGGGATTGCTGGGTCATATGATAATTCCATTTTTAATTTTTCAAGGAACCTCCAAACTGTTTTCCATAGTGGCTGTACCAACTTACATTCCCACCAACAGTGTAGGAGGGTTCCCTTTTCTTCACACCATCTCCAGCTTTTATTGTTTCTAGATTTTTTGATGATGGCCATTCTGACTGGTATGAGGCGATGCCTCATTGTGGCTTTGATGTACTTTTCTCTAATGATTAGTGACATTGAGCATCTTTCCATGTGTTTGTTAGACTTCTGCAAGTCTTCTTTGGAGAAAAGTCTATTTAGTTCTTCCGCCCATTTGTGGATTGGGTTATTTGCTTTTTTGCTATTAACCTACATCAGCTGCTTGTATATTTTGGAGATTAATCCTTTGTCAGTTGTTTCCATGGCAAATATTTTCTCCCATTCTGAGGATTGCTTTCTTGTCTTGTTTATGGTTTATTTTGCTGAGCAAAAGCTTTTCAGTTTCATTAGGTCCCATGTGTTTATTTTTGATTTTATCTCCATTATTCTAGGTGGAGTGTCAAAAAGGATCTTGCTTTGGTTTATGTCATAGAGTGTTCTGCCTATGTTTTCCTCTAAGAGTTTTATAGTGTCTGGCCTTATATTTAGATCTTTAACCCATTTTGAGTTTATTTTTGTTTATGGTATTAGGGAATGTTCTATTTTCATTCTTTTACATGTAGCTGTCCAATTTTCCCAGCACCACTTATTGAAGAGGCTGTCTTTTTTCCATTCTATGTTCTTGCTCCCTTTATCAAAAATAAGGTGTCCATGTGTGTGTGGATTGATCTCTGGTCTCTCTATTCTGTTCCAGTAATCTATATTGCTGTTTTTGTGCCAGTACCATACTGTTTTGATCACTGTAGCCTTATGATATAGTTTGAAGTCAGGGAGCTTGATTCCTACAGCTCCGTCTTTCTTTCTCAAGATTGCTTTGGCTATTCAGGGTCTTTTATGTTTCCATACAAATCATAAAATTTCTTGTTCTAGTTTTGTGAAAAATGCCATTGGTAATTCAACAAGGATTGCATTGAACCTGTAAATTGCTTTGGGTAGGATAGTCATTTTCACCATGTTGATTCTTCCAATCCAAGAACATGGTATATCCCTCCATCTGTTTGTGTCATCTTTGATTTCTTTCATCAGTGTCTTATAGTTTTCTGCATACAGGACTTTTGCCTCCTTAAGCAGGTTTATTCCTAGGATTTTTATTCTTTTGTTGCAATGGTAAATGGGAAGGTTTCCTTAATTTCTTTTTCTGCTCTTTCATTGTTAGTGTATAAGAATGCAAGAAATTTCTATGCATTAATTTTGTATCCTGCTACTTTACTAAATTCATTGATCTGTGCTAGCAGTTTTCTGGTAGAATCTTTATGGTTCTCTATATGTAATATCATGTCATCTGCAAAGAGTGACAATTTTACTTCATCTTTTCCAATTTGGATTCCTTTTATTTCATTTTCTTCTCTGATTGTTGTGGCTAACATTTCCAAAATTATCTTGAATAATAGCGGTGAGAGTGGGCACCATTGTCTTGTTCCTGTTGTTAGAGGGAATGATGTTGTCAGTTGGTTTATCATATATGGCTTTTATTATGTTAAGGTATCTTCCTTCTATGCCCACTTTCTGGGGAGTTTTTATCATAAATGTATGTTGAACTTTATCAAAGCTTTTTCTGCATCTATTGAAATGATCACATTTTTATCCTTCAGTTTGTGAATATGATGTATCACATTGATTAATTTGCATATATTGAAGAATCCTTGCATCCCAGGGATAAACCCCACTTGATCATAATATTTGATCTTTTTAATGTGTGGTTGGATTCTGTTTGCTAGAATTTTGTTGAGAATTTTGCATCTATGTTCATCAGTGATATTGGCCTGTAATTTTCCTTTTTTGTGACATCTTTGTCTGGTTTTGGTATCAGAGTGATGGTGGCCTTGTAGAATGAGTGTGGGAGTGTTTCTCCTGTGATATATTTTGGAAGAGTTTGAGAAAGATAGGTGTTAGCTCTTCTCTAAATGTTTGAAATAATTTGCCTGTGAAACCATGTGGCCTGGGCTTTTTTTTGTTGGGAGATTTTTAATCACAGTCTCAATTTCAATGCTTGTGATTAGGTCTGTTCATAGTTTCTGTTTCATCTTGTTTCAGGCTTAGAAGATTGTACTTTTCTAACAATTTATAAGTTTCTTCCTGGTTATCCAATTTATTGGCATATAGTTGCCTATAGTTGTCTCTCATGATCTTTTGTATTTCTGCATTGTCAGTTGTTAGTTCCCCTTTTCAATTTATAATTCTGTTGGTTTGCATCTTCTCCCTTGTTTTCCTGATGAGTCTGGGTAATGGTTTATCAATTTTATTTATCTTCTCAAAGAACCAGCTTTTAGTTTTATAAATCTTTGCTATTGTTTCTTTCATTTCTTTTTCACTTATTTCTGAACTGATATTTATGATTTATTTCCTTCTGCTCACTTTGGGGTTTTTTTGTTCTTCTTTCTCTAATTGTTTTAGATGCAAGGTTAGGTTGTTTATTTGAATTTTTTTTTGTTTCTTGAGTTAAGATTGTATTGCTATAAACTTCCCTCGTAGAACTGCTTTTGCTGCCTCCCATAGGTTTTGGGTCATCTTGTTTACATTGTCATTTCTTTCTCGGTATTTTTTTATTTCCTCTTTGATTTCTGCAGTGATTTCTTGGTTGTTTAATAGTGTATTGTTTAGCCTCCATGCATTTGTATTTTTGACACTTGTTTTTTTCCTGTAATTGATGTCTAGTCTCATGCTGTGGTGGTCAGAGAAGATGCTTGATATGATTTCAATTTTCTTGAATTTACCAAGGATTGTTTTATGTCCAAAAATGTGGTCTATCCCGGAAAATGTTCCATGTGTACTTGAGAAGAAAGTGTATTCTGTAGTTTTTGGATAAAATGTCTTATAAATATTAAGTCAATATGGTCTAATGTCTCATTTAGAGCTTGTGTTTCCTTCTTTATTTTCTTTTTGGATGCTCTGTCTGTTGGTGTAAGTGGGGTGTTAATGTCTCCTACTATTATTCTGTTACTGTCATTTTCCTCTTTTATGGCTGTTAGCATTTGCCTTATGTATTTAGGTACTCCCATGTTGGGTGCATAGATATTTACAATTGCTATATCCTCTTCTTGGATTGATCCCTTGATCATTATGTAGGGTCCTTCCTTCTCTCTTGTAATAGTTTTTACTTTAAGGTCTAATGTGTCTGATATGAGTATTGCTAGTCCAGCTTTCTTTTGACTTCCATTTTCATGGAATAATTTTTTTCCATCCTCTTACTTTCTGTCTGTATGTGTCCCTAGGTCTGAAGTAGGTTTCTTGTTCACAGCATATATAAGGGTCTTGTTTTTGTATCCATTCAGCCAGTCTGTGTCTTTTGGTTGGATCATTGAATCCATTTACATTTAAGGTGATTATTGACATGTATGTTCCTATTACCATTTTCTTAATTGTTTTGGCTGTGTTTTTGTAGGTCTTTTCCTTCTCTTGTGTTTACTGCCTAAAGGAGTTGCTTTAGCAGTTGTTGTAAGGCTGGTTTGGTGGTGCTGAATTCTCTTAACATTTGCTTGTCTCTAAAGTTTTGATTTCTCCATCAAATCTGAATGAGATTCTTGCTGGGTAGAGAATACATGGCTGTAGTTTTTTTTTTTTTTTTCTCCTTCAAGACTTTAATATCTCCTGCCATTCCCTTCTGGCCTACAGAGTTTCTGCAGAGAGATCAGCTGTTTTCCTTATGGGTTTTTCCTTATATGACATTTGTTTCTTTTCTCTTGCTGCTTTTAATACATTTCCTTGTGTTTAATCTTCATTAGTTTGATTAATATGTGTCTTGTTGTGTTTCTCCTTGGGTTTATTCTGTATGGGACACTCTGCATTTCTTGGATTTGGTTTACTATTTCCTTTCCCATGTGGGGGAAGTTTTCCACCATAATCTCCTCAAATATTTTCTCAGATCCTTTCTTTTTTTCTTCTTCTTCTGGGATGCCTATGAGTTGAATGTTAGTATGCTTAATATTACCCCCAAGGTCTCTGAGACTGTCTCCCATTCTTTTCATTCTGTTTTCTTTTTCTTGCTCTGTGGCAGTTATTTCCCCCATTCTATCTTCCAACTCACTTACTCGTTCTTCTGCCTCAGTTATCCTGTTGTTTGTACTATCTAGAGTATTTTAAATTCCAGTTATTGTGTTGTTCATTACTGTTTATTTGCTCTTTAGCACTTCTATGTCCTTATTAAATGTTTTTTATTTTGTCTCTTTGTTTTTGAGATTTTAAACCATCTTTACTATCATTACTCTGAATTATTTTTCAAGGAATTTGCCTATTTCCTCTTCATTTGTTTGGTCTTGTGGGTTTTTATCTTGCTCCTTTGCCTGCAAGGTGTTTCTTTGTTTTCTCATTTTGCCTAATTTATAGTGTTTGCTGTCTGCTTTCCCAATGCTGCCTAGTAGAAATTCCTCTTATCTCTGTTCTATTTGGCTTGAGGTGTCAGGCACTGGAGCTTGCTGGACTTTGGTTTGATTTGGAGCTTGGTGTTGAGAATGAGAACTCTGGAGGAGCACTTGCTGATTAATATTCCATGGGATCAGGAATTGTCTGTTGGTCCAACATCTTGGACTCTGCTCTGCTGTCTCAGAGGTCCAGGTTTGACCCCCAGCTGGGGCAACAAGACCCTGCAAGCTGCACAGCACAGAGAAAAAGGATGTAGAAAGAAAGCAAAGAAAAAAAGGGGGAAAAAAAGGAAGAAGGGGAAAGGACAGACAGATCCCCAAGACTGGTGATAAAAGCAACTCTAATCAGCCAAAATCACACAAGGAGATGTGCACACTTTCACTTGCAAAAAGAGAAGAGGAAAAGAAACAAAAGAGAAGAGAAAAAGAGAGAGCAAAGAAAAAAAAAAAAAAAAGAAGAGAATACTTATACCAGTTACAAGCAAATCCACATATAAATATATCCAGTGAAGATTAAACTAACATATATCTAAAATGAGAAACAAGACAAACATACCAAGAATTCCTCTGATACTTCTGAGTAGGGCTCTGCCCCTGCTGTGGAGAGGACTGTGGAGACCTCAGACTGTGGTCTGGTATTAGTCCTGTGTGTATTTGTCCTCACAGACCACAGTTGCCCCCTATGTCTACAGTCTCTATTGTAGAAATATTCATCTCTTCTGATGATCCACAGATGCAGGGTCTATCAAGCCTATTGTGGGCATCAAATCTGCTCTTCCTGCAGCTGTTTCTCTTTCTCCTCTTTGGTCCTGCAGTCTTTAGGGTTCAGTTTTGGTTCTGGTCCTTTCTTTGTGCATGGGTTCCTCTCAGGAGTCAGTTCCCCACCCAGGCAAGAGGGGGTGAAAGAGGGTGATTGGGGCTCACTTGCAACTACACCTTGGGGGGTAGGGAGGGATATGGCAGTCTAACTGAAATCTGCAGCAGTGCTTGCAGCAGTAGAGGTCAGTGTGAGCCTGAGGTGTGCTGTGTGTTCTCCCAGTGATGTTGGTCCTGATCGCAGGACCCTCGGTGCTGACGGGTTTCCCCTGCTGCCAGAAGGGTGTGGCCAATAACTTGCCTTACACACAGGACCTTTGGTGGCAACAGGTGGATAGGCAGCAGGCCCAGCAGTGTGTGGTGGGTGAGGGGAATGGAGCAGTGTGCAGGTGGGCAGGGGCGTGGACCCAGTGGGAAGGCTTTTTGATCCAACATTTGCCAGTCACACAGCTTCACAGTCTGTGAGTTCGTGGAGAGGGAAGTTCCTCCCAAGGACTCTGAAACAGAAGTCTCCTGCCTCTCCATCTGGCCCAGGATTTTCCCCATATTCTCTCCCAGCTTGCTGGCCTACTTACCCCCCAGGCTGTTCTCATGCAGCCAACCCCAGCTCTCTCCCTTGTGTCTGTTCTCCAAAGCCCAAGCCTTGGTGCCCAGCCCCCACAGCCACCATGGGTGAGCACATTAACTTCTCTGGCTAGGGAGTGCTGCCTGAATCCTCTGTGCAGGAATCTCCCCACTCTGCCCCTCCACACACCTGCCATTGCTCTCTCTTCTGGGGGCTCCAAGGCTCCCCCTGTCCTTCCCTGCCAGTGAGGGGGCTCCCCAGTGTGTGGGAGCCTTCTCCCCCTCACAGCTCCCTCCCAGAAGGCCCGGTCTCCTCAGGATTCTTGGTCTCTCTTTTTCCCTTCCTTCCTTTGTGCTATCCAATTACATGGAAATTCTCTTGCCTTTTTGGCAGTCTGAGGTCTCCTTCCAGCATTCAGAATGTGTTCTCCAGGAGTCACTCCCCAAGTAGGTGTATTTTTGATGTATTTGTGGGGAGGAAGGTGATCTCCATGTCCTACTCCTCTGCCATCTTTTTTGAGGTCTGTCCATATAGTTTTAGATTAGCAGGAAAAATGTGTTCCTCAGCTGGGTTCCCATGGGGCTTATATTTCCAATCCACCTCTTTATTCACACCAAATTACTCAGTGCATTCACCTATTAAAAAAAAAGAAAAAAGAAAAAAGAAAACTCCAGCATTTCTGTATATCCTGGCATGATTCAAGAATATATTTCCATTAAAAAAAAAGTTATTTAGTTTTCAAGGCAGAATTTGTATCAGAAAGAATCAGTAGTCTCTCTATCTAGATAACCATCACTGGCATAAAACTTAAGAATATATTACATAAATTCTGAGGCATTCCTTTTTATTTTTAACAAAATGATATGCTTGAAAACAGGATGCAACTTGTGATTGATGGTGTCTTATAACTGCCTTTGTCCAGGAAGCAGTCATAGCATAGTTGTCACTGCCTACACATATTCAGGTACAGTCAAAAGTGTTCATATTGCCTTAACTCAAATTGAGTTATGGACATTGTTGTATTATAAACATTGAGCTTAATTGTTCCTTAAAATATTTCCAAAAAATATCACACTATTATTTAGCATTGAAATAAAAATTTACTGGGTATGCAGAAAAACATGGAATCAGATCAGGGGTCATGAATCTGATATCAATAAAGTAAATAATCTCATTAGTGGAATGATCTTTTGCAAGTATAATTCCCTGAAGCACAATCTGTGAGATGGATATTAGTGTGCAGGGTATTTATTAGGGAGTGTTCCTGGGAATCAACACACATTGAAAGAAAACAAATAAGCAGAATTGGACAGAAGGAGAATTGGGGGCAATAATCACATCTCTACAAATGCCTTTACTTTCTTCCTTCAGAATCATCCAGAGTTGAAATAGAGAGTGGGCCTTTAGGCATTTGATATCAGTTGTCCCATGAATGGAATGTGGCAGCTCTCTTTAGCCAAGACAATTCTAAAGAAAGCTGACAGCTGAGGGCTGTCTACTAACAACATTTTTAGTAGCTGGAAGATTACATCTTTCATTTCTGGAAGAGAATCAGAAGGGGCATTAGAGTATCCACTAGACCTCAATTTCCTTTTTCTTGCAAAGCCATAATCATATACCTTGGAATATTCAATACAATAAGAGGCTGATATAACCCATTCATATGTGGTACAGGATTATTATTGAAGCATTGTGTTATCCATGATCACCATTAAATTCTTATGTCATAGTTTAATCAGCAGAATATTTGTTTTCTTAAAAGTACGTAAGAATCAGTGGTATTTCATATTTGATGAAGTAAGGTATATGCATATATCTTTGATTTTTAATGTAAACTTTATAAATAAGTTATAAAATGAAAAAATCTACTTTTTATGTTCCTATTCATAAGTCCCTCTTTTCAAAGAAACAACGTTAAGAGTTTTCGAGAGATTATTTTTTTGTTCTCTCCAATTGTTTGTATTTTGAAAGTTTTCAAAGCTACAGCAAAGTTAAAGTATAATATAATGAGCACACCTGTAATCTCTCTCTCTCTCTCTCTCTCTCTGCACACACATATACACACACATTTTACATGGCAGATAAATCATTTGAAAGTATATTTCAGATATCTTGAAACTTCACCAGTATATACTTCAACACGTATCTCCTAAACAAGCCACACATACTATTATCATACCAAAAATATTTAGAATTGAAACAAAAATCATACCTAAAATATAATCTCTATTGAAATTTCTTCAAAAGTCACAAAAATATCCTATGAAGCTGTCCCACATATTAAAAGTAAATTGCACTGGATACATGTTAAAAGTGGTAAGATAGATTTTATTTGATCTATTTTAGTAGGGGGAGAGACAAGTATAGAACTGACATTGGCTGCAAATACAGCAAGGGCAGTTATGAATTTATAGCCAATGTGCAAGGTGAGGCAGTCAGTAAATAAAAAGTTACTAAGAAGAGTTTAATAGATATTAAGCATGCAGGAAGAAGAATTTGATTAGATGTTAATGTTAGGGGTATTCTTCTTAAATTGTCTTAGCAAGATTCTTGCTAAAACTGGGATAGACAGAATTCTTTGCCAAAATTAGACAAGCCTCCTAGTTAAGAAGAGGGCTGATGGAATTCTGACTAAAGTTTGGTCAAAGAGAAATTCCTGTCATTTTTCACACCCAAATCAGAATCTACTCAAGAAATAGGCATTACACTTGGTTGTCATTAGGCTCTCTTTATCACATATAGTTCCTCCACCTTTACCTCTCTTTCATCATATTGACATTTTTAAGAGTCCAGGACAATCACATTTTAAGATTTCCCATAATCTACATATAATTGCTTGTTTCATCATGATTAAATTAGATTAAACATTTCACTCAGACTATTATAGAAGCCTCACTTTCCAGACTACCTAAAAGTTATGGAATAAGAGTTCTCTTTAAACAATATTATTCAGGAAAATGAGAATGTGTTATTGATTGGGAACATCTTAATTTCCTTCTAAAATAGGCATGATAGTCCTGGAGAACTGCTATATATTTTGGTGCTTGTATTACAAATAAAACAAAATTCAGAAAGTCTTCCTAACACCTTTGTTACTTTTCAAATTCAACAGCCCAGCAGCCTTCTAAGATAATAGCAGCCAAATGGACAGCATTTCACAGAAATATTCCTCAGTGCAGATGTGATGCCAGCTGATGTGACCCTCCTATTTGGAGGATCCAAGGTGGCTTGAGTCACATGTCTATCACCTTGGACACAACAGCTAAAAGGTTGAATTTATCTGGGCTTCTCTCTCTATGTAATCTCAGAACTTGTACACATCACCTCCATGGCATGGTCCCAGCTCTTTTTTTTAAATGAGTTTTTGATGTGGACCATTTTTAAAGTCTTTATTGAGTTTGTTACAATATTGCTTCTGTTTTTTTATGTTTTGTTTTTTTGGCCCCAAGGCATGTGGGATCATAGCTCCCCAGCCTGGGATTGAACCCACACCCCCCCCCCCAACAATGGAAGAAGAGAGTCTTAACCATTGAACACCAGGGAACTCCAGTAGCAGCTATTTTAATATGATGGCTCAGGGCTCCAGGGGCAAGTGTTCTGCAACACAGGAAGTAGAAACTGCCATTTTTTTTAAAAGATTGGGCCCAGAATCTAGCATAGTATTTCTTCTACTGTATTCTAATGGTCAAAGCTGACAGGAAGTCCACCCAAATTTATGGTTAGTATCATAAACCTCCTTCTCAATTGGAACAGTATTGAAGAATGTGTGGGTGTATTGAGTCTGCCACATTCCCCTGTACAGATTATACTATTTAAAAAAGTATTTTTTCAAATTACAATAAGATGAAAAATTTAGGAAATCAGGAAACAGATATTGGCCAAAGAGTTATCCCACCATTATAGTTCCCTTCAGATGAGTTACACAGCTTTTGCTCTCTCTCTAAAACTAAGAAACAATGAATATTTAAATGTATCTGGTCTCCATTGCTTATTTGTGATTGGAGTAGATGACTTCATTCAGATTTTAGCCAGGACTTTGAACTTTGCAAGGAATTTCTAGATTATTGTCTTAGTGAATGAAGGGACTGTTCTGACTCTTTATTAAAACATCTTTCTTAATTGAATTTTCTTTCAATACCCATTTTTCATATTTTAACAGGGTTATTTGGTTTTTTGTCTTCAATTTTAAGAACTCTTTGTACATTAGTGCTATTAATTCTTATTCTGTCATACATTTTTTTAAATATTTAGTCTCAGTCTATTGCTCATATTTTGTCATTGTTTATGGTATCTTTCCAAATGACTTTTTTAAGCAATCAATATATCCATATTTTTCTTTACAGATTATGGATTCATTTTCTAGCTTAATAAATTTTCCTTCATTTTATGTTTATGCAAAATAATTTACCAAATTTTCTCCTAATATTAATAATATTATTATTAATTTTATATTTAATTTTATTAAGATACCATCAATTTGATGATGCCTCATTTTATATACTGCAAAGAAAGAAAATGGTACTGCAAATTTGACTGACACAATATTTTATTATCACTTACAACTTTTAAAATCTCATTGAAAAATTTAATACTTATTTAGATATAGAGTTTACACTATCATTATTGTGCATTTATAAAAAGGGGAACATAAGTGAAGTAAATTGATTAAAATATTCCTAATATTTCTTTACTCTGAAGATCAAACTGTTCTGAAGTGTCTTTCAAATTCAAAATCATATATTTATGTATTTTGCCATATAATATTTACTTCTGTGTCATCAAGAACACTCTACTGTCTGCTGGATATTCCTAGAAACTTCAGGCACCCATTCTGTAAGTTTTAATGAGTTCTCGCTTTTGACTTTATCAGTAGTTTTCAATGGACTAATAGTCCTTCATCAAATTATTTTGAAATTGATTATTGAATCAATATTCAAGGAATGCAGCTATGCAGGCTTTTTATCAGAAATGACAATCAAACTAACACATGTGCAAGCAGTGGCAACTATGTCATGACTGCCATCTGTCTGCAAGCAATTGTAAAACACCATTAATTGTAAAAGACATTCTGTTTCAGATGTTAGAATGTGAAAAGTAAGTATGCACCTTAATATAGATGAAAAACTGTATTTTTATAATTAGGTATTTAACCTATTTAACATGTGATTTCACATGAGATAAGACTTAGGGATCATGTTACATTTTTGTCCCAATGAACAGTATTGAATATTAAAAGGTGATTACATAAATTCCTTTCTTCATCTATGAAGGTAGGAACCAACTGAGAGATAGATGTAAGATATAGATACCTAGTGATCAAAATGTCAGATTTATTATTGATACAGATGATGAGAGAGATAAAAAAAAAAAAAAAAACTATAGTTCTTTGGTCCAAAGACCTTCCAAATACTTTTCTCTTATCACTGTCCTCACCTGCCATGTACAGTCCATAACTATCTAATAGAATATTCTGTAATTATGGAAATAGAACATTCCGTAATTATGGAAATATCTTCCAGCTGCACTGTCTAGTATGTAGCCACTAATCACATGTGACTATTGGACATTTGAAATATGGCTACTGTGAGTAAAGAATTGAAATTTTAATTTAATTTTACCTAATTTAAAAATACATAGACATATGTGGCTAGTGACTATTGCACTGGATTATTCCATTAGCTCCACTCAGTTAATAATCATGGACAAATAAATGCCATCTACCACCAGGCAATTTCTTTCTTTTAGAAGAATGAATGAGGAATGAATTGAGACTAAAATTGTTTCTCTATCTGAAGATATTATACATAGAATCTCTATATGAAAACTTGAGGTCATAGAGAAATTAGTATTCTCTTTTTACAGATAGCCAGGAGTTCTGGCAAAATGTATTCAAAAAACTAAGGAGAGACAGAAAGATGGTGAAAGAGTAAGACATGGAGATCACCTTCCTCCCCACAAATACATCAAGAATACACCTACATGTGGAACAGCTCCTACAGAACACCTATCGAGCACTGGTGGGGGAATTCAGACTTCCTAAAAGGCAAGCAATTCCCATGTAACTAGGTAGAGCAAAAGAAAAAAGGGGAGAAAAAAGAGACAAAGGAATCCCAAAGAGATGTGTCCCTCTGGGAGGGAGCTGTGAAGGGGGAAAAGCTTCCACATGCTAGCAAGTCCCCTCACTGGCAGAGATAGATAGGGGAAGCTTTGGAGTCCCTGGACAAGAGAGTAACAACAGGTGCATGGAGGGCAGAGCAGAGAGATTCCTGCACAGAGGATTGGTGCCAAGCAGAACTTCCCAGCCTGAGATGCTTGTCTGTTCACCCTCTGGGGCAGGTGGGGGTTGGGCATCAAGGCCCAGACTTTGGAGGCCAGACCCCAGGGAGAGGACTGGGGTTGGCTGTATGAGGACAGCCTAAGGGGGCTTGTGCATCACAGCTAGCCAGCCTGGGGAGAAGCCTGGGCCTGATGGAGAGGCAGGAGACCTTTGTTCTGGGGTGCTTGAGAGGCAGCCCACCATAGGAGATTCCTGCTCCATGTGCTCACAGACTGCAGAGCAACACCTATGCAAGCACCACCACAAGCCATGGCTGTTATATTGTTATATTGGAACACAGAGCCTACTGCTGTGGCAACCAAGGGTCCTGTGTTCAAGGCAAGTCATTGTCCACACCCTCTGAGCAGCTGGTGCAGCCCGCCACTGCCAATGGTCCTGTATTCAGGACCAACTTGACTGCGAGAATACACAGCACACTTCAGGATCATGCCAACCACTTCTGGTGCAGGCATTCCCTGCACATTTCAATTAGACTGCGATATCCCTCCCTCCCTGCCCCAGCTTGAATGAACAAATGAGCCTCAATCACCCACTTTCACTCCCTCTTCCCTGGATGGAGAACCAACACCTGAGACTGGCCCACACATAGAGGTGGGGCCAAAACCAAAACTGATTCCCAGGGACTGTGGGACCAAAGAAGAGAAAGGGACACAGCCTCAGGAGGAGCAGATTATATACGCACAATCAGATTGATAAACTCTGCATCTGTGGATTAGCTGAAGAGAAGAGCGTTTTTACAATAGAGACTGTAGACTTAGGGGGTCAGCTGTGGACATTGGGGGCAAATACATGTGGGAATGAGGCCAAATCAAAGTCTGAGCTAACACCACAGTACCCATAGCAGGTACAGAGACCTACTTAGAAGTATTGGAAGACTTCCTGGTTTGTTTGACTGGTCCCTGGCTCTATGTATTTGTTATTTTAATCTTTAGTGTATATTTTCATATGTGGGTTTGACTATTGGTTTGGTTCTTCTCTTTGTTTTCTCTCTTTTTTTTTTTTTTCTTTTTCCTTTTTTTCTTTTTTTTTTCTCTTTTTCTTTCCTTTTCTTCCATTTTTGTGAGTATGAGTGTGTACATCTATTTTTGTGATTTTCTCAGTTTAGTTTTGATGTTTTAAGCACTTGTCCTGGGGTTTTGTTTGTTCTCTTTCTTTCCTTCTTTCTTTTTCTCTTATTCTTCCTTTTCCTCCATGCTGTGCCATTTCCAGGGTGATGGTGCCCCAGCTAGAGGTCAGACCCGGACCTCTGGGGTGGGAGAGCTGAGTCTAGGACATTGGATGACCAGAAAACTCCTGGCCTCATGGAAAATTAATCAGCAAGAGCTCTCCCAGAGGTCTCCATCTCAACAATAAGATCCAGCTCCACCCAACAGCAAGCAAGCTTCAGTGCTGGACACCTCATGCCAAACAATTAGCAAGACAGGAACACAACACCACCCATTAGGAGACAGCTTGTCTATAGTCACAGTAAACTCACAGATACCCCAAAACACAGCACCAGACATGACCCTGCACATCAGAAGGACAAGATCCAACTCCACACACAAGAACACAGGCAACAGTCCCACTCACCAGGAAGCCTACAAAGCCACTGGACCAACCTCCCCACGGGGGACAGAAAACAGAATTAAGAAGAACTACAACCCTGCAGCCTGAGGAAAGCAGACCCCCAAACACAGTAAGTTCAACAAAATGAGATGACAGAGAAAGATGCAGCAGATGAAGGAACATGGTAAAAGACCAAACAAATGAAGAAGAGATAGACAGTGTACCTGAAAAGGAATTCAGAGTAATGATAGTAAAGATGATCCAAGATCTTAGAAATAGTATGGAGGCACAGATGGGGAAAATGCAAGAAATGATTAACAAGGAGCTAGAAGAACTAAAGAGCAACAAACAGTGATGAACAACACAATAACTGAAATTAAAACTACTCTAGAAGAAATGAATAACAGAATGACACAAAAGAACAGATAAGTGATCTAGAAGATACAATGCTGGAAATAATTTCCATGGAGCAAGATAAAGAAAAAAGAATGAAAAGAATTGAGGAGAGTCTCAGAGACCTCTGGAATGACCTTAATTGTGTCAACATTCAAACTGTAAGGGTCTCAGAATAAGAAAAGAAAAAGAAAGGGTCTGAGAAAGTATTTGAAGAGATTATAGTTGAAAACATCCCTAACATGGGAAAAGAAATAGTCAATCAAGTCCAGGAAGCATAGAGAGTCCCGTATAGGATAAAACCAAGGAGAAACACACTGAGGCACATGTTAGTCAAACTATCAAAAAGTAACTACAAAGAAAAAAATATTAAAAGCAGCAAGGGAAAAGCAACAAATAATATATAAGGGAATCCCCATAAGGTTATGAGCTGATCTTTCAGTAGAAACTCTGCAGGCCAGAAGGAAGTGGCAGGATATATTTAAAGTAATGGAAGGTAAAAACCTACAAACAATATTATTCTACCCAGCAAGGATATCATTCACATCTGAAAAACAAATTAAAAGCTTTACAAACAAGTGAAAACTGAGAGAATTCAGCACCACCAGACCAGCTCTACAACAATTGCTAAAGGAACTTCTCTAGGCAGGAAACACAAGGGAAGGAGAAGACTTACAAAAACAAACCCAAAACATTTAAGAAAATGGTAATAGGAACATACAAATTAATAATTATCTTAAATGTGAATGGATTAAATGCTCCAACCAAAAGACATAGCCTGGCTGAATGGATACAAAAACAGTGCCTGTATATATGCTATTTACAAGAGACCCACTTCAGACCTAGGGACAGATACAGACTGAAAGCGAGGGGATGGAAAAAGCTATTCCATGCAAATGGAAATCAAAAGAAAGCTGGGGTAGCAATACCCATATCAGACAAAATACACTTTAAAATAAAGACTATTACAAGAGAGAAGGAAGGACATTACATAATGATAAAGGGCTCAATCTAAGAAGAAGATATAACAATTGTAAATATTTATGCACCCAACATAGGAGCACCTCAATACATAAGGCAAATGCTAACATCCATAAAAGGGGAAATTGACAGTAACACAATAATAATAGGTGACTTTAACACCGCACTTACACCAATGGACAGATAATCCAAACAGAAAATAAAGAAACACAAGTTCTAAAAGACACATTAGGCAAGATAAACTTAATATTTATAGGACTTTCCCCCTAGAAACAACAGAATACACTTTCTTCTCATGTGCACACAGAACATTCTCCAGGATAGATCATATCTTGGGTCACAAATCAAGCCTCAATAAATTTAAGAAAATTGAAATTATATCAAACAGCTTTTCTGAGCACAAGGCTATGAAACAAGATATCAATTACAATAAAAACAATGTAAAAAATATAAACACATGGAGGCTAAAGAACACACTACTAAATAATAGAAAGATCACTGAAGAAACCAAAGAGAAAGTCAAAAAATACCTAGAGACAAATGACAATGAAAATGTGACCACCCAAAATCCATGGAACACAGCAAAAGCAGTTCTAAGAGGCAAGCTCATAGCAATACAATCCTACCTCAAGAAACAAGAAAAATCTCAAGTAAACAACCTAACCTCACACTTAACACAATTTAAGAAAGAAGAACAAAAATAAAACCCCCAAAGTTAGCAGAAGGAAGGAAAACATAAAGATCAGATCAGAAATAAGTGAAAAAGAAATGAAGGAAACAAAAGCAAAGATCAATAAAACTAAAAGCTGGTTCTTTGAGAAGATAACAAAATTGTTAAACCATTAGCCAGACTCATCAGGAAAAACAGGGAGAAGAGTTCAACAGAATCAGAAATGAAAAAAATATCATGAGAGACTGCTACAAGCAACTATATGCCAATAAAATGGACAACCTGGAAGAAATGGACACATTCTTAGAAAAATACAACCTTCTAAGACTGAACCTGGAAGAAATAGAGAATATAAACAGACCAATCACAAGCACTGAAATTGAAACTGTGATTAAAATTCTTCCAAGAATCAAAACTCCAGGGCCAGGTGTCTTCGCAGCTGAATTCTATCAAACATTTAGAGGAGAGCTAATAGCTATCCCTCTCAAACTCTTGCAAAATATAGCAGAGGGAGGAACACTCCCAAACTCATCCTACAAGGCCACCATCAGACAAAGATGTCACACACGCAAAAAAGAAAACTACAGGCCAATATCACTGATGAACATAGATGCAAAAATCATCAACAAAATGTAGCAAACAGAATCCAACAGCACATTAAAAAGTCATACACCTTGATCAAATGAGGTTTATCCCAGGAATGCAAGGATTCTTCAAAACATGCAAATCAATCAATGTGATGCACCATATTAACAAGTTGAAGGATAAAAACCATATGATTATCTCAATAGATGCAGAAAAAGCTTTTGACAAAATTCTACATCCATTTATGATAAAAACCCTCCAGAAAGTGGGCATAGAGGGAAACTACCTCAACATAATAAACGCCATATATGACAAACCAACAGCCAACATCATTCTAAATGGTGAAAAATTGAGAGCATTCCCTCTATTATCAGGAACAAGACAAGGATGTCCACTCTAACCACTACTATTCAACATAGTTTTGGAAGTCCTTGCCACAGCAATCAGAAAAGGAAAAGAAATAAAAGGAATCTAAATTGGAAAAGAAGAATTAAAACTGTCACTGTTTGCAGATAACATGATACTATATATTGAAAATCCTAAAAATGCTACCAGAAAACTACTAGAGCTAATCAAAAAAATTGGTAAAGTAACAGGATACAAAATTAATGCACAGAAATCTCTTGCATACCTATACACTAACAATGAAAAGTCAGAAAGAGAAATTCTGTTTGCTAGTATTTTGTTGAGAAAACTAAAAGACAGTAATGAAAGAAATCAAAGATGACACAAACATATGAGAGAGATACCATGTTCTTGGATTGGAAGAATCAACATTGTGAAAACAACTATACTACCCAAAACAATCTACATAGTATATGTAATTCCTATTAAATTACCAATGGCATTTTTCACAGAACTAGAACAAAGTATTATACAATTTGTATGGAAACACAAAAGACCCTGGATAATGAAAGCAATCTTGAGAAAGAAAAACAGAGCTTCCTAACACCATACACAAAAATAAACTCAAAATGTATTAGAGACCTAAATGTAAGGCCAGACACTATAAACATCTTAGAGGAAAACATAGAAAGAACACTCTATGACATAAATGAAAGCAAGATCCTTTTTGACCCACTTCCTGGAATAATGGTTATAAAATAAAAAATAAATAGGACCTAATGAAACTTAAAAGCTTTTGCACAGCAAAGGAAACCATAAATAAAACAAAAAGACAACCCTTAGAATGGGAGGAAATATTTGCCAATGAAGCAACTGACAAAGAATTAATCGCCAAAATATACAAGCAGCACATGAAGCTCAATATCAAAAAAAACAAACAATCCCATCCAAAAATGGGCAGAAGATCTAAATAGACATTTCTCTAAAGACATATAGATGGCCAACAAACTCATGAAAAGGTGTTCAACATCACTAATCATTAGAGAAATGCAAATCAAAATCATAATGAGGTATCTCCTTAAACTGGTCAGAATGGCCATCATCAAAAGATGTGGGAACAATAAATGCTGGAGGGGCTGTGGAGAATAGGGAACCCTCATGCACTGTTGGTGGGAAGGTAATGTGATACAGCTACTATGGGAAAGAGTATAGAGATTCCTTAAAAACCTAAAAATAGAACTACCATATGACCCAGCAATCCCACTGGGCATATACCTTGGGAAAACCATAATTCAAAAAGACACATGCACCCCAATGTGCATTGCAGCACTATTTACAATAGCCAAGAGATGGAAGCAACCTAATGTCCATCGACAAGTGAATGGATAAAGAAGATGTGGTACATATATACAATGGAATATTATTCAGCCATTAAGATGAATGAAATTGGGTCATTTGTAGAGACATGGTTGTACCTAGAGTCTGTCATACAGAGTGAAATAAGTCAGAAAGAGAAAAACAAATATTATATGCTAATGCATATATATGGAATCTAAAAAATTGGTACTGATGAACTCAATGGCAGAGGAAGATAAAGACACAGATGTAGAGAACAGACTGGAGGACATGGGGATGGGGGGAATGGAGAAGCTGGGACAAAGTGAGAGAGTAGCATTGACATATATACACTACCAACTGTAAAATAGATGGTTAGTGGAAAGCTGCTACATAGCACAGGGAGATCAACACAATGCTTGGTGATGACATAGAGAGGAGGGATAGTGGAGGGGGAGAAAGGCTCAAGAGGGAGGGGATATGGGTATATATTTATAAATACAGCTGATTCGCTTTGTTGTACAGCAGAAACTAGCACAACAGTGTAAAGCAATTATACTCCACATAACTGTGTGTAGTAATCTTTTGCTGCCCAGTAATATTACCATACATCTAGTGACTTTAAAATGACACACATTTATTACTTCTTGGTTTCTGTGAGTAAGAGTTCTGGTCATGGCTTACCTGGGTACTCTGCAAGAATGAAATCAAGGTTTTGGCTAGGGCTGAGTTCTCATCTCAAGGTTCAAATAGGAAAGGATCTGATTCCAAGCTAACACAATTGCTAGCAACATTCTGTTCCTTGAAGTTTGTTAGACTAAGAGACTCAGTGTTTTCCTATCAACCAGAGGATGCCCTCAATCCCTTCCCATGTGGCCCTCTCTACTATTGGTGGTTCATTGGTAGACTTCTTGCCTGCCATGTGGCCTCTCCAGATGGTAGCTCATGGCATTGTAGCTTACTTCTTAAAAGTCAGCAAGGGAGAGAGTCTCTCAGCAAGACAGAAACTGCAATCTTATGTAACATAATTACATACACATATTTCCCACATATTTCCCATCTCTTTTGCCTTATTCTATTGATTAGAATCAAGTTACAGTCCCTGCCACCAATCAATAATAGGGAATTTCACAAAAGAATGAACAATAGGGAGCAGAGGTCATAGGGTCTACCTGAAAATCTATCACAGTAGACAATTTGTTAGGAATGTAAATTTTGGGGCCATATCCCAGAATTTCTGAATCAGAAACTCTGGGGGTGAGTCTCAGCAATCTGTGTTTTAACAAGCCTTTTGGGTAATTCTGATGCATGCTCCAGTTTCAGAATCATTGAAATAATCCATCTGACCCCCACTGATTTGAAATGCTAACCTTGTCATATATGTGTTAGAGGTTGTTATTTGTCCATCAATCTGTTCTCCCCTTCACCTATAGTTATATATCCTTCACTTTTCAGCTAGGCACATGGCTACCTAAAGTAAATATTTCATCTTTTGACTTGGTGTGACTAGGTGACTAAATTCTGAGTGAATGAAAGTGCTATGTGTGACTTGTCAGAAAGTTCTTAAAAGGACACATTTTTTTTGCCTTCATTTTCCCCTTTCTTTTTTCTTGCTGAGAAGAATCCAGGTTGAATGACCTGAGCTGAAGTCACTATCTTGGATCATAAATGACCTTGCAAATGAAGACCACACAATATGAAACGAGAGAAGAAGTCAGTATCACTAACACAATGGCATTACATACCAACGTTGAATTATTTCCTCCAGGCGAATGAGAGAAATAAAATAGTCTCTTTATAAGGCACTTATATTTTAGGTATCTCTCAGTTAAATTTAATCCTAACCAACATTATGTATGCACTTGGATCTATTTTTGGATGCCCTAATCTTTCCCTTTCAAAGATCTATTTTTCTATTTCTGTCTTAGAGGCATATTATATGGAGCAAATAGTATATTTTAACATCTGGTGAGGCAAATCTCTCTCCTTATTACTCTTCTTTTTCAAAGATACTTACTTGAACTTTAAAATAATTTGATGTGGATTCTCAAAATAATAATTCCTTTGGGATTATTACTTGATGACTAAAGAAATGTATTGACTTACGAGGTAATGATACAATCATATGTTTTCCCCTTTATTGTTAGAGTGAAATATGTTGATCAAGTTTCTAAAGAAAACCTAATTTTGCATATGGAGTAAAACATACTCTGTCATCATGGTATATTGGTGTATTGTTCATGTATTGCTTAATTTGGATGACTAAATATTTTTTAGATTTTTTCATTTATGTATAATTTGTATTTGTTTAACATTTTCTTTTGTGCTAAGTTTGAGGTTTAATATTTAAGTAGTATAGTTTTGTTGGTTTCATAAAATGAAATATGGAAATTTTTATTTTATTAATGAGTGGTGTAGGGGAGCAAAATTTGCCACCTCAAAATGTGTCTCTTTGGCATGAGGATTCATTTAGGCTTATTATTTTTAAAGTGCAAAAGACCCAGGAAGAAACTTTCACCTTCCCCCAAATGCCTAAAAGAATATAGATAGAAGACCTGTTCCAGGCAGGCAGCTATCACTATAGATAACTATAGTATGAATTAGGTATATACAAATTGAGGAATCTAGCAAAGGTTCCTGTTAAAATTCCTCCTTTTTTCCCACTCTCTCTGCTTGGCCCAGCAAACATTTGCTTTTCCATCTCCATGTGAATTGCCTTCCTCCCCTTTGAAGTTCCAAACCACTACACCCAACATCCTCTTTTGTCTTTTAGTTGAAGATGGTATTTAAGGTGAAGTTTTCAGCCATTTACTCAGTTTTCCTGGGTCTCTCTCATGTATCAATGCTATTAAGCTTTTGTTTGATTTTCTGTTCATCTATCTCATGTCAATTTAATTTAGACCAGCCAGAAGAACCTAGAAGGGTAGAGGAAAATGTCTTCCTCCCTAACAATGGAATGAGTTTGAAAAATATGAGTTTTAAGTGTCTTAAAAGTTATATACAGTTGAACAGGAGAACATCTAAGTCTGGTCTCTTTTTAAATAGGTTGGTGTTTAACTGTCTCTATTCTGTCTTCCAAGATTACTTTTCTGTCTAGGTATTTTACCATTTCTTTGGTCAATTTTGCTAATTTATATTTGCAATGAAATAATTTTTTTCCTTCAGATTTTAAAATTATTTGAGTAGTGTTCCACATTAAAATTTTAATAACTTCCATATCCATGATTATATTTTTTTCATTTCTTATATAACATATTTTTACTTTATTATTCTTACTAATTTTAGACAGAGGGTTACCTATTTTATTAGCAGTTTTTAAAAATTAACTTTTGGTTTCATTTGCCACTTCTTCAAATTTTAAGATTAAAGTTTAGGGAAATGGATTCCAGAATAGTAGTGTGGTAAAACAATCATAAGTGGTAAAATTTATTGAAAAACAAAAATGAATAACCATTTAAAGTCTCTGGAAATTGTTCTAAGGGCATATAATGAAATTTGTTTTTGTTTTTGTTTTTTTCAAGAAAATCTGGTAAGAAAAGAATGTGTGTATGGCATTTGAGCCACAGCCTACTCCTTCTCTCTGGAATCATGGGAGGTCCACTCATGGTGGGATCTATCAGCCATGAACACAGGGTTCTCTCCTGACCACCAGCTTCCAATCTAGTGTTGCAATGTCTTCCAGGGATGGGAGAGCTACCAGTATATCTTACCCCTCCCAATTCTGTGTTGTAGAAGCTCTGTTGCAGGCAAGACTGATTCTGGGAATCCCTTACTCTACCGAGCCCTCACTCATGGGGTACAAGCTCTTCTCCTGGTATGGTAGGTCAAGGATACTATGGCCTAGTTACCCTCACTTCAGATAACTCATAAGATGGAGCCATACTAAGGAGGCAAACTGAGAAAACCAGAAGCTACTATCCACCTTGGGCATGAAACAGGAATGTCTGAGAGTAGTGAGCCATTGCCATGGTCAAAAGGTCTGAAGAAATGGCAGAAAGGTTTTGCACAGCAATAGAGACAAGTTCTAAGAACAGAAAACTCTGAAGCTCAACCCAAGTTATCAGGCTATATTTCAAATGGACTGTGGGGATGTTTAAGCCTAGGAAATTTGTTGAAATTAATGCAGATTTTGGTGGTAAGCAATTCTGAGGACACTGTTGCCTCAATGAGAACAAGCTATAGACCAGCTAGAACTTTACCAGAGACAACTGGGAAAAGATACAGCTAAGAAGATACCTCCAGGGTTAAAACAGGAGAGAAGGAAAACTATCTGGTCACAGACGCAGGCAGTTGGAAATAGGAATTTGTGGTAGGATCTTGTGGAAATTCTGAGTTGCTCCAATGTTCTCACTAAAATAAGAAGCAATATTATCAGCCAAGGATGAGTGAGTTAATCATATGGAAGAGTAGGAGAAAAAAATACACTAATATGGTAAAGTTGTTGGGCAGCATTAAGGTCTACTTGAGGTGAAAGAACAGTAACTTTTAAAATTCTGACATTTAACAGCGTCAAACACTCACATTTGTTGATATTCTTTCCTTCTTTGACTTCTACAAAACTATTCTTGCTATTTTCTCCATCTTTATTATCTCTACCTCCCTGTCTCAATTCATATTCTTTGTTGCCTCTTTTATCATCATATCTCATCTCACCTCAAATGTCTTCTCAAAGAGGCCTTCTAAGGTTGTTGAGAGTTTAGCTAAACCACTCCATGACATTGCTGCATCAGCACCCACTTTGCTGGGCTAAGTAGCCTACAGAGGCCATGAACTGACACTAGCCTCACTCACTAGTGTATGCCCTAGATGATGGCCTTCAGAGTCACAAGTAAGTGTAAGTTCCTGATATGACTTCCCCAATACCTCTGGTGATAAAACAGTCACTCCTGCCTGCCCAACTCCTTCCTCTCTTGCACCCTTTAGTTAAGACCACTGGAACTTACCAGAACCCCATTTTTTTGGTTTTATTTGACCAATTTAGCCTTAGGCCATGAACTCCAAAAGCATTTCACCTGTGGACCCTAGTAAAGGCAAACGCCCCAGGTCCTGCTGCTCCCTCTCTGCTTGTACCCTGCCCTGCCCTTCCTATTTGGACACTCAAGATGTGCCCTCTATATCTTCCTAGACCTGTGAATAATAACCTTATCTATTTCATTTTCTTTTGTGTTCTTCTTTGAATTGGTGGCTCATCATCTGGCGCCCAAGGGCTTTACTTAACAAATGTTAATTTAACAAAAATCACAACAAAACTTCCTTCTAGTTTAAATTATTCATGGCAACTCCATGCACTTTATCAGTGATTGTTTCACTAGGGATATGTGACCTCATTTTGGCCAATAAAATAGTCAGCTAGGAGGTTTCTAAGGAAGATTTTTCTCATTCTTGAAGTATGACATCCCCTCTTCTTTCTATGGTTGTTGTATCTAGATGTGACAATGAAATTGCAGCCGTCTTTTTTTTAGATTCCATTTATATGCATTAGCATTCAGTATTTTTTTTCTCTTTCTGACTTACTTCACTCTGTATGACAGACTCTAGGTCCATCCACCTCATTACAAATAACTTATTTTTTTTTCCTTTTTATGGAACAAAATTTATATATACAATCTTCCATTGTATATATATGCCACATCTTTATCAATTCATCTGTCGATGGACATTTAGGTTACTTCCATGTCATGGCCATCATATATAGTGCTGCAATGAACAATGGGGTGTATGTGTCTTCTTGAATTATGGTTTTCTTTGGGTATATGCCCAGGAGTGAGATTGCTGGGTTATATGGTAGTTCTATTTTATGTTGTTTAAGGAAACTCCATACTGTTCTCCATAGTGATTGTATCACATTACATTCCCAACAACAGTGCAAGAGGCTTCCCTTTTCACCACAACCTCTTCAGCATTTATTGTTCTTAGATTTTTTGTTGCTATCCATCTGACATGTATGAGGTGATACCTTGTTGTGGTTTTGATTTGCATTTCTCTAATGATTAGTGATGTTGAGCATCTTTTTGTGTGTTTCTTGGCCATCTGTATGTCTTCTGTGTAGAAATATCTATTTAGGTCTTCCACCCATTTTATGATTGGGTTGATTGTTTTTTGATATTGAGCTTCAGAGCTGCTTGCATATTTTGAAGATAAATATTTTGTCAGTTGCTTCATTGGGAAATATTTTCTCCCATTCTGAGGGTTTTTTGCCATGTTTATGGTTTCCTTTGCTGTGCAAAAGCTTTTAAGTTTCATTAGGTCCCATTTATTTACTTTTGTTTTTATTTCCATTACTCTAGGAGGGGGGTCAAAGGGGATCTTGCTTTGATGTATCTCATAGAGTGTTCTGCCTATGTTTTCCTCTAGGAGTTTTATAATGTCAGGTCTTACATTTAGGATTTAATCCATTTTGAGTTTATCTTTGTGTATAGTATTAGGAAGTGTTCTAACTTCACTTTTACATGCAGCTAACCAGTTTTCCCAGCACCACTTTTTGAAGAGGCTGTCTTTTTTACATTGTATATTCTTGCCTCCTTTGTCAAAGATAAGGTGACCACATGTGTGCGGCTTTATCTCTGGGCTTTCTATTCTGTTCCCATTAATCTATATTTCTATTTTTGTGCCAGCCTTACTGTCTTGATTACTGTAGCTTTGTAATATAGCCTGAAGTCAGGGAGACTGATACCTCCAGCTCTGTTTATCTTTCTCAGGATTCTTTGGTTTTTCAGGGTCTTTTGTGTTTCCATCCAAATTGCAAATTTTTTTGTTCTAGTTCTGTCAAAAATCCCATTGGTAAGTTGATAGGGATTGCATTGAGTCTGTAGATTGCTTTGGGTAGTATAGTCATTTTCACAATATTGATTCTTCCAATCCAAGAACATGGTATATCTCCTCATCTGTTTGTATTCTCTTTGATTTATTTCATTGGTGTCTTATAGTTTTCTTCATACACGTCTTTTGCCTCCTTAAGTAGGTTTATTGCTAGGTATTTTATTCGTTTTGTTGCAATGGTAAATGGGAGTGTTTCCTTAATTTCTCTTTTTTATTTTTCATTGTTAGCATATAGGAATGCAAGAGATTTCTATGCATTAATTTTTGTATCCTACTACTTTACTGAATTCATTGATTAGTGCTAGCAGTTTTCTGGTGGCATCTTTAGGACTTTCTGTGTATAGTATCATGTCATCTGCAAACACTAATAGTTTTACTTCTTCTTTTCCAATTTGGATTCATTTAATTTCTTTTTCTTCTCTGATTTCTGTGGCAAGGACTTCCAAAACTATGCTGAATAATAGTGGTGAGAGTGGGTACCATTGTCTTATTCCTGTTCTTAGAGGAAAGGTTTTCATTTTCTCACCTTTGAGAATGATGTTGGCTGTGTATTTGTCATATATGACTTTTACTATGTTGAGGTAGATTCCTTCTATGCCCACTCTCTGGAGAGTTTTTATCATAAATAGGTGTTGAATTTTGTCAAAAGCTTTTTCTGCATCTATTTAGATTATCATATGGTTGTTATCCTTCAATTTTTTAATATGGTGTGTCACATTGATTGATCTACTTATATTGAAGAATCCTTGCACTCCTCAGATAAACCCCACTTGATCATACTTTTAATGTGCTGTTGGATGCTGTATGTTGGTTTTTTGTTTAAAATTTTTGCATTCATATTCATCAGTGATATTGGTCAGTAATTTTCTTTTTTTGTGACATCTTTATCTGGTTTTAGTATCAGGGTGATGGTGACCTCATAGAAAGAGTTTACAACTGTTCCTCCCTCTGCTATATTTTGCAAGAGTTTAAGAAGGATAGGTATTAGCTCTCTTCTAAATGTTTGATAGAGTTCACCTGTGAAACCATCTGGCCTGGGCTTTTGTTTCTTGGAGGATTTTTAATCACAGTTTCAATTTCAGTGCTTTTGATTGGTCTGTTCATATTTTCTATTTCTTCCTGATTCAGACTTGGAAGATGGTACTTTTCGAAGAATTTGTCCATTTCTTCCAGGTTGCCCATTTTATTGTCATATAGTTGCTTGTAGTAATCCCTCATGATCCTTTGTATTTCTGCAGTGTCAGTTGCTACTTCTCCTATTTCATTTGTGATTCTGTTGATTTGAGTCTTCTCCATTCTTTTCCTGATGAGTCTGGAAAATAGTTTATCAATTTTGTTTATCTTCTCAAAGAGCCAGCTTTTAGTTTTATTGATCTTTGCTTTTGTTTCCTTCATTTCTTTTTCTTTTACTTCTGAACTGAGCTTTATGATTTCTTTCCTTCTGCTAACATTGTTTTTTTTTTTTTTTTCCTGTTCTTTCTCTAATTGCTTTAAGTGTAATCTTAGGTTATTTCAGATTTTTCTTGTTTCCTGGGGTAGGATTGTATTGCTATGAACTTCCCTCTTAAAACTGCTTTTGTTGCATCCCAAAGATTTTGGGTTGCCATGTTTTCATTATCATTAGTTCCTAGGGATTTTGTGATTTCCTCTTTAGTTTCTTCAGTGATCTCTTGGTTATTTAGTAGCATGTGGTTTAGCCTCCATGTGTTTGTATTTTTCACAGCTTTTTTTCCTGTAATTTATATCTAGTTTCATAGCATTGTGGTTGGAAAAGATGCTTAAGACAGAAATCTCTTGCATTTCTATACAGTAACAAGGAAAGATCAGAAAGAGAAATTAAGCAAACAGTCTCATGCACCACTGTAACAAAAAGAATAAAACACCTAGGAGTAAACCTAACTAAGGAGGTAAAAGACCTGTACTCAGAAAACTATAAGACATTAATGAAAGAAACCAAAGATGACACAGACAGATGGAGAGATATGCCATGCTCTTGGATTGGAAGAATCAAAATTGTGAAAATGACTACACTACCCAAAGTAATTTACAGATTCAATGCAATTCCTATCAAATTATCGATGATATTTTTTTCAAAACTAGAAAAAAAAATCCTAAAACTTGTATGGAGACACAAAAGACCACGAATAGTCAAAGCAATCTTGAGGGAAAAAGACCTGGAGGAATCAGATTCCCTGGCTTCAGACTATACTACAAAGCTACAGTAATCAAGACAACATACTACTGGCACAAAAACAGAACTATAGATCAAGGGAACAGGATAGAAAGCCCAGAGATAAACTGTGGTCAAGTAATCTATGACAAAGGAGGCAAGGATATACAATGGAGAAAACCCAGCCTCAAAAATGAGTGGTGCTGGGAAAACTGGAAAGCTACATGTAAAAGAATGAAATTAAAACACTCCCTAACATCATGCACAAAAATAAACTTCAAATGGATTAAAGACCTAAATGTAAGGCCAGACAGTATAAAACTTCCTGAGGAAAACATAGGAAGAATACTCTTTGTCATAAATTTCAGGAAGATCTTTTCTGAACCACCACCTAGAAGAATGGAAATAAAAACAAAAATTAACAAGTGTGACCTAATGAAACAAAAGCTTTTGCACAGTAAACTATAAAAAAAGGTGAAAGACAATGCACAGAATGGGAGAAAATATTTGCAAACAAATCAACAGAAAAATAATTAATTTCCAATATATATTAACAATTCATGCAGCTCTATATCAAAGAAACAAACACATCAATCAAAAAAAAGGAAGATGACCTAAATAGGCATTTCTCTGAAGAGGGCACACAGATGGCCAAGAGACATATGAAAAGCTGCTCAACATCACTAATTATTAGAGAAATGCATATCAAATCCACAATGAGGTATCACCTCACACCAGTTAGAATGGGCATCATCAGAAAATCTACAAAAAATAAATGCTGGAGAGGGTGTAGAGAAAAGGGAATGTTCTTGCATTGTTGGTGGGAATGTAAATTGATACAGCCACTATGGAGAACAGTATGGAGGTTCCTTGAAAAACTACAGATAGAATTACCATATGACCCAGCAATCCCACTACTGGGAACATGCCCAGAGAAAACCATAATTCAAAAAGACACATGCACCACAATCTTCGTTGCAGCACTATTTACAGTAGCCAGGTCATGGAAGCAACCTAAATGTCCATCAGCAGATGAATGGACAAAGAAGATGTGGTACATATATACAATGGAATATTACTCAGCCATAAAAAGGAATGAAACTGTGACATTCGTAGAGACATGGATGGACCTAGAGACTGTCATACAGAGTGAAGTAACTCCAAAAGTGAAAAACAATTATTGTATATTAACACATATATGTGGAATCTAGAAAAATGGTACAAATCAACTGGTTTGCAAGGCATAAAAAGCAACACAGATGTAGAGAACAAACATATAGATACCAAATGGAGAAAGCAGGTGGGTGGAGTAAATTAGGAGATTGGGATTGCCATATATACGTTACTAATAAGAAAAAAAAATCACATTGTACACTTTAAATATATGCAGTTTATTGTATGTGAATTATATCCCAATAAAATTTCTTAAAAAAACCCAGAAAAGATGCCTGATAAAATTTCAATTTTCTTAAATTTATTCAGGCTGATTGGAGACACAAGATTTGGTCTAACCTAGAGGATGTTCTGTGTGCATTTGAGAAGAAAGTGTATTCAGTTGCTTTTGGATAGAAAGTTCTATAAATATTAACTCCATCTGGTCTAATGTGTCCTTTAGAACTTGTGTTATTTATTAAACTTCTGTTTGGATAATTTGTCCATTGGTGTAAGTGCGGTGTTAAAGCCACCTATTATTATTGTGTTACTGTCAATTTCCCCTTTTATGGATGTTAGCATTTGCCTTATGTATTGAGGTACTCCTATGTTGAGTGCATAAATATTTACAATTGTTACATTTTCTTCTAAGATTGAGCCCTTTATCATTAGGTAGTGTCCTTCCTTGTCACTTCTAATAGTCTTTATTTTAAAGTGTATTTTGTCTGATATGAGTATTGATACCCCAGCTTTCTTTTGATTTCCATTTGCATGGAATAGCTTTTTCCATCCCCTCACTTTCAGTCTGTATCTGTCCCTAGGTCTGAAGTGGGTCTCTTGTAAATAGCATATATACAGGCACTGTTTTTGTATCCATTCAGCCAGGCTATGTCTTTTGGTTGGAGCATTTAATCCATTCACATTTAAGGTAATTATCAGTATATATGTTCCTATTACCATTTTCTTAATTGTTTTGGGTTTGTTTTTGTAGGTCTTTTCCTTCTCTTGTGTTTCCTCTCCAGAGAAGTTCCTTTAGCAATTGTTGTAGAGCTGGTCTGGTGGTGCTGAATTCTCTTAGTTTTTGCTCGTCTGTAAAGCTTTTGATTTCTTCATAAAATCTGAATGAGATCCTTGCTGGGTAGAGTCACCTTGGTTGTAGGTTTCTCCCTTTCATCAATGTGAATATATCCTACCACTCCCTTCTGGCCTGCAGAGTTTCTGCTGAAAGTTCAGCTCATAACCCTATGGGGATTCCCTTATGTGTTATTTGTTGCTTTTCCCTTGCTGATGTTAATTTTTTTTGTATTTAATTTTTGATACTTTGGTTAGTATTTGTCTCAGCATATTTCTCCTTGAGTTTATCCTATATCTGACTCGCTGCACTTCCTGGACATGATTGACCAATTTTTTCCATGTTAGGGACGTTTTCAACTATAATATCTTCAAATATTTTCTCAGACCCTTTTTCCTTCTGTTCTTATACTAGGAGCCCTATAATTTATATGTTGATGCATTTAAGGTTGTCTCAGAGGTCTCTGAGACTGTCCTCAACTCTTTTCATTATTTTTTCTTTTTTCTGCTCTATGACAGTTATTTCCAGCATTCTATCTTCCAGGTCACTTATCTGTTTTTCTGTGTCAATTATTCTGCTATTGATTTATTCTAGAGTATTTTCCATTTCAGTTATTGTGTTGTTCATCTCTGTTTGTTTGCTCTTTAGTCCTTCTAGCTCCTTGTTAAACATTTCTTCTATTTTCTCCATATGTGCATCCATACTATTTCTGAGATCTTGGATCATCTTTACTATCATTATTCTGAATTCCTTTTGATTTGTTTGGTCATGTGGGTTTTTACACTTTTCCTTCATCTGCTGCATCTTTCCCTGTCTTCTCATTTTGTTTAACTTACTGTGTTTGGGGTCTCTTTTCCTTGAGGTGCAGGGTTGTAGATCTTCTTAACTCCATTTTCTGTTGCATTGGGGAGGTTGGTCCAGTGGCTTGCATAGGCTTCCTGGTAGTGGAGACTGGTGCCTATGTTCTCATGTGTGCAGCTGGATCTTGTCCTTCTGATGTGCAGGGCCATGTCTGGTGGTGTGTTTTGGCATGCCTGTGAGCTTAGTATGACTATAGGCAGTCTGTCTGCTAATGGTTGATGTGGTTCCTGTCTTGCTAGTTGTTTGGTATGAGGTTTCCAGCACTGGAGCTTGCTAACTGTTAGGTGGAGCTGGATCTTCATGTTTAGATGGAGACTTCTGGGACAGCTCTCACTCATTATTATTCAATGGGATCAGGAGTTCTCTGGTGGTCCAGTATCCTGGACTCAGCTCTCCCCTCTCACAGGCCCAGGTCCAACTCCTGGCCAGGGCACCAAGACCCTGTAAACTGCACAGCCTGGAAGGATAGGAAGAAGATAAAAATGGAATGAAAGAAAAAGAACAGACAAAACCCTGAAACAAATGGTGAAAGCAAAACTAAACAGACAAATCACATAAAGAGATGTACACACACACTCACAAAAAGAAAGGAGAACAAAAAGAGAAAAAAAGAGAAAAAATGAGAGAAAACAAAGAAGAGAGCAACCAAACCTATAAACAAACCAACATACAAAATATACACTAAAAACTAAACTACCAAATACATAGAACCAGAAACAAGTCAAAAGCGGAAAGCAAACCAAGAAGTCCTCTGATACATCTAGGTAGGTCTCTGCACCTGCTGTGGGCACTGTGGTGTCAGATCAGACTCTGATCTGGCCTTACTTCCACATACACTTGCCCCCAAAATCCACAGTTGCCCTGAAAGTCCACAGCCTCAATTGTAGGAGCACTCATCTGTTCAGGTAATCCACAGAATTAGGGTCTACCAAACTGATTGTAGGCATTTAATCTGCTCCTCCTGCAGCTATACAGAGAGGTTTTCCTTTCTCTTCTTTGGTCCTACAGTCATCAGGGTTCAGTTTTGGTTTTGATCTCACCTCTGCATATGGGCTGCTCTTAGATGTCTGTTCTCCACTCAGGGGGCAACAGCCATTGCTGATTAGGGCTCACTTACTCAGGCCAGGGGGAGGGAGGAATATGGCAGTCTAGTTGAAATGTGAGGTGGGGGGTGCCTGCAGCAACAGAGGTCAGCATGAACGTGAGGTGTACCATGTGTTCTCCCAGGGAAGTTGGTCCCAGAATGCAGGACCTTTGGTAATGATGGGATTCACCAGTTGCTGGGAGGGTATGGACAGTGACCTGCCTTGCACGAAGGACCCTTATTGACCACAGCAGCTGGCTCTGTGTTCTGACATAACAGCCGTGGCTCTTGGTGGTGCTCATGTAGGCATTACCCTTCTGCCTGTGTGTGCGTGGAGCAGGAAGCACCTATGGTAGTCCACCTCCTGAGCACCCTGAAACAAAGGTCTTCTGTCTCTCCAACAGGCCCAGGCTTTTCCCCAGACTCTCCTCTGGCTAGCTGTGGTGCACTAGCCCCTCTAGGCTGTCCTCACACAGCCAGTCCCAGTCCTCTCCTTGGGGTCTGACATCCAAAATCCAAGCCTCAGTGCCCAGCACCCACCTACCCCAGCAGGTGAGCAGACAAGCAACTCAGGCTAGGAAGTGCTGGTCAGCACCAATCGTCTCTGTGGAGATCTCGCCTCTCTGCCCTCCATGCACCTGTTGCTGCCCTCTCCTCTGGGGGCTCTGAAGCTCCCCCTGTCCCTGACAGTGATGGGGCTTCCTAGTGTGTGGAAACTTTCCCCCATTGCAGCTTTGTCCCAGAGGGGCAGGTCTCCTCCAGGTCCCTTTCTCTCTTTTTTTTCCCTTTTCTCTTTTGCGCTACCCAGTTACATAGGGATTTTTTATTACCTTTTTCGAAGTCTGAGGTCCCCTGCCAGCATTCAGGAGCTGTTCCACATGCAGCTGTATTCTTGATATATTTGTGGGGAGGAAGGTGATCTCTATGTCTTACTCCTCCACCATCTTCCTGTCTCTCCTACACTCGATTTTTAAGTGTATTTCAAAAGAATTTTTTCAAAGCTTTCTCCTTTTTTTTTTCTATTAATCATGTTAACAGGTTGATCCATTTGACCTGAATTGACCATTTAAATTTTCTCTTTTGAGCTACTGATATACAGACATTTCCAGTGATTTTAATTTTTTATTCTATTCCACATCAATAAACAATATACTGGGGCCTATGGTTTGGTCCAGTGGATTTACTTTCATGTTCACCAGACTCCCCATAATCACTTAATATTTTCCACCCACAGGGCTTTACATGGTTACATTTCTCAATTGTTTTCTGATGAGTTTGCTACTCCTGGTCTAAGTGAATCAGTGTTGTTAGTGGGTGTGAGCACCTTCCAAATGTATATACACTTATTTTTCACATTCTTCTTGGAAACAGATGATCAGTCGATGAAACCTCCTCCCTTATATACTTGGGAATGAATGGAAATGGGCCAACTAGGGCAGGTGGAAGCTTAAGGGTATTTGCTTCACTCATGTAGTGATGGGACTGCACATTAATTCTTGCAAGCTTGGAGGCTTTTCCACAAATAGATATAAATGCCTGTACATGGCTAACTAAACAACAGGACATGATGAGTCATTTTCCAGCAAGCGTATGTGTGTGCTTTGATGTGATGTGCTGCATGTCTATTCCAGGAGGAGTAAAGGTCAGGAGCAGACAGGCCTCCTCTTACTGTGTGGCTGGGAATAAAGTTCCCCAAATGAGACACTTTTGAGGAGTCTCATCATACAGTTTCTGTAGCTTTCTTATTTAGAAAGGCTGCTACTAGCTGCCTGAGAGATGGGATCCTTTCAAGCTCTCTATGTGACTTTTTCATACAGTTATTCTGATTCATTCCCAGGATAAAGTCATTCTGCATGCTTTGCTGTTGTCTACAGGAGTAGAACTTCTGACAGCTGCTGTTCACAATGCAGAGTAGACTCTGAGGCCTACAGATAAGAAACAAAGTGTATTAGGACATTCTGCAAAACAAAAGTTTTGTCTATTGAGGGATCATACTTAGACCATACAAAACTGCAGTAGATTTGAGATTACAGTTATTTTCCATATACGCAATTCAAATTCTTAGATGGGACTCCCTTCTCATACCAAATATTTTTGCTTTTCTTTTCTCTGTTCAGAGAACATGGGAAAAGAACCTCAGGCATGATGGGTGTTTTCCTAGTTTTATATGTAAATAAAGACAGATGGAAAATACATGTAGATATAAAAATAAACACCTAGGGTCAACTCTGTAAGCTTTTGTTACCTAAAAAAAATCAGAACTAGGTTTACATGGTTCAAAAGATTTATTTGCTTAGCATTTGTTATTGTCTGCTAAACAGCCTTGAAAATAATGGGAGTTGTGAGCAGTGAATGCTTGCTTGCCCTTAAGCCACAGTGAATAAACTACACCAAAAAAACAGGTTGTCCACTTTATTGGCATACAGTTGCTTGTAATAGTCTCTCATGATCCTTTGTATTTCTGCTGTGTCAGTTGTTACTTCTTTTTCATTTCTGATTCTGTTGTTTTGAGTCTTCTCCCTGTTTTTCCTGGTGAGTCTGGCTAATGGTTTATCAATTTTATCTTCTCATAGACCATCTTTTAGCTTTATTGATCTTTGCTATTGTTTCCTTCATTTCTTTTTCATTTACTTCTGATCTGATCTTTATGTTTTCTTTCCTTCTTCTAAATTTTGGATTTTTTTGTTCTTATTTCTCTAATTGCTGTAAATGTGAGTTTAGGTTTTTTATTTGGGATTTTTCTTCTTTCCTGTGGTAAGATTGTGTTGCTAAACCCTCCCTCTTAGAACTGCTTTTGCTGCATCCCAAAGGATTTGGGTTTTCAGGTTTTCATTGTCATTTGTTTCTAGGCATATTTTGATTTCCTCTTTGGTTTCTTCACTGATCTCTTGGTTGTTTAAAAGTGTATTGTTTAGCTTCCATGTCTTTGTATTTTTTACAGTTTTTTTTTTCTGTGATTGATATCTAGTCTCATAATGTTGTGTTCAGAAGAGATGCTTGATGATGTGATTTCAATTTTCTTGAATTTACCAAAGCTTGATTTGTGACCCAACATGTGATCTACCCTGTAGAATGTTCTGTGTGCACTTGAGATGAAAGTGTATAATGCTGATTTTGCATGGAATCTCTTATAAATATCAAGTAAGTCCATCTAGTCTAGTGTATCATTTAAATCATGTGTTACCTTATTTATTTTCTGTCTGGATAATCTGTTAGTTTGTCTAACTGGGGTGTTAAAGTCCCCTACTATTATTGTGTTATTATTGATTTCCCCCTTTATGGTTGTTAGCATTTGCTGTATATATTGAGGTGCTCCTATGTTGGGTGCATAAATATTTACAACTGTTATATCTTCTTGGACTGATTCCTTGATCATTATGTAGTGTCCTTCTTTGTCTCTTGCAATAGTGTTTATTTTAAAGTCTGAATTTTCTGATGTGAATATTGCTACTCCAGCTTTTTTTTTGACTTGCATTTGCATGCAATATGTTTTCCCATCCCCTCACTTTCTATCTGTATGTGTCCTTAGGTCTGAAATGGGTCTCTTGTAGGCAGTATATATATGGTTCTTGTTTTTGCATCCATTCAGCCAGTCTGTATCTTTTGGTTGGAGCATTTAATCCATTCACATTTAATGTAATTATCAATATGTATGTTCCTATTATCATTTTCTTAATTGTTTTGGGTTTGTTTTTGTAAGTCTTTTCCTTGTCTTGTGTTTCTTGCCTAGAGAGTGTTCTTTAGCATTTGTTTTAAAGCTGGTTATTTGGTGCTGAATTCTCTTAAATTTTGCTTGTCTGTAAAGATTTGATTTCTCTGTTGAATCTGAATGACATCCTGCTGGGTATAGTAATCTTGGTTGTAGGTTTTCCCTTTCATCACTTTATGTATATCCTGCTACTACCTTCTGGCCTTCAGTTTCTGCTGAAAGATCAGCTGTTTACCTTATTGTGGTTCCCTTGTGTGTTATTTGTTACTTTTCTCTTGCTGCTTTTAATATTTTTTCTTTGTGTTTAATTTTTGTTAGTTTAATTAATATGTGTCTTGGCATTTTTCTTCTTGGGTTTATCCTATATGGGATTCTCTGTGCTTACTGGACTTGATTGATTATTTCCTTTCCCATTTTGGAGAAGTTCTCAACTATAATCTTTTCAAATATTTTCTCAGACCTTTTATGTTCTTCTTCTTCTGGGAAGCTTATAATTGGAATGTTGGCATGTTTAATGGTGTCTCTGAGGTCTCTGAAACTGTCCTCTATTCTTTTCTTTCTTTTCTGTTTATTCTGCTCTGTGGCAGTTATTTCCACCATTTTATCTTCAAGCTCACTTATTTGTTCTTCTGCCTCAGTTATTCTCCTATTTATTCTATCTAGAGTATCTTAAATTTTAGTTATTGTGTTGTTCTTTACTATTTGTTTGCTCTTTAGTTCTTCTAGGTCCTTGTTAAATGCTTCTTGTATTTTCTTTATTCTGTTTCTGCGATTTTGGATCATCTTTGCTATTATTACTCTGAATTCTTTTCCAGGCAGTTTATTTCTTCTTCATTTATTTGGTTTTGTGGGTTTTCATCTTGTTCCTCTGACTGAAGTTATTTCTCTGTCTTTTCATTTTGTCTAATTTATGGTACTTGAGGTCTCCTTTCCCTAGGATGCAGGGTGATAGTTCCTCTTGCTTCTGTTCTCTGCCCCTGGTGGTGGGGTTAGTCCAATGTCCAGTATAGGCTTCCTGATGAGAGGTTCTGGTACCTGTATTCTGATGGGTGAAGCTGAGTCTTTTCCCTCTGAACAAAGCCAAGTAAGATGGTGTTTTTTGGGGAGACTGAGCTTAGTATGATTTTAGGTAGTCTGTGTGCTGATGGGTGGGTTTGTGTTCCTGTCTTGTTTGTTGTTTGGTTGAGGCATCCAGCCCTGGGAGCTGCAGGCAGTTGGGAGGACCCTGGTCTTGGATTCTGATAGAGGCCTCCATGGGAGCTCTTAGTGATTAAAATTCCCTGGGGCCAGAATTTTAATGAGAACCTGGACTCAGTGCTCCCATCCCAGATCCTCAGGCCTGACTTCTGGTCAAGGAACCAAGATCCTGCAGATTGCTAGTCCCAGCAAAAATGGGGATTAAAAAAAGACTAAGCAAGCAATATTTAAATCAAACAAACAAAAACAGGGAAACACATGCACACACAAAAGAAACAAAAACAGAACCAAATAAAACAAAAAGCAAGAGAACAACTAGAAAAAAGAATCCCAGACAATTAAAAAGAAAACCAACAAAAACCACGAAACCAGAAAAACAAAATAAAAGAAGAGTGCCAACTGAAGAATGAAGCAAAGAAACAAAACAAACCTACAAAAATGATTAAAAAAAAATACTGGAGAAAGGGGAAAAAGAGAGAAAAACAGAAGAGCAACATAGAAATAGAAATATTAAAAAAATTAAAAATATATTAAAGAAATGAAAAGGAAAAAAGAAGACAAACAAAACCCCAGAGAAATGATAAAAACAAAATCAAATAAACAAAAACAAAAAGAGCCACACATGCCAAAGGGGGGAAAAAAACAGAACAAAACAAAACACAAGAGAATAATCAAGTAAACAGAAAAATTGAAAAATGTAATCAATCAATTAGAATCAGAACTAAGAAAAGCAAAATCTAAAAACAAAACCAAAGCAGCATGCCAACTGAAGAATAAAGCAAGGAAATAGAACAAACTGATAAAAATGATTTAAAATAAAATAAGATAAAATAAAATAAAAACAAAACAGGGAAAAAACACAGAAGAACAGAAAAGCAAGGTAGAATTGGAAATATAAAAATAATAAAAAAATATATTAAAGAAAAAGAAGAAAAAATAAGGGGAAAGAGCACAGCACAACAAAAAAGCAAATTAAAAATAGAAACATAGTAAAAAATAAAAATGAAAAGTGTAATAAAACATGATGATCCCAAAAGACCAAATTAAAAAAAATATATATAAAACAGTGACAACAAACAAAAAAACACAACTAAACAGAAAAAGCCAGAACCAACAACAGAATAAATCAAAACAAAGTAAAATTAATAATAATAAATATGTTTCCTTGGGATCTCAGTTGTAAGTGTCCTTGCATATGCCTTGAGCCACAGGCCACCTCTGCATCTAGGTTAGACTCTGAACCTGCTGTGGGTCCTGTGGAGACTACTCACTCTTTGATCTGGTCCAATTTCTGTATGCGCTTGCTCCCAAAGTCTGCAGCTGCCAGAGCTAGACTTTTTTCATTTGTAGGAACACTCACCACCTACTCAGATATTCCATAGACACAGGGTCTACCTAGCTGATCACAGGGATTTAATCTGCAACTTGTACAATGGATGGAAAGATTTTTGATCCTCTTTCTTAGTCCCCCGGTGCCTGGGGTTCAGCTTTGGCTTTATGCCCACATCTGTGTGTGATCTAAAACAGGAGTCTGGTCCTGAGGCTGCCTTGGAGCTCTTGGGTCTGCCTCAGTGAGGACAGTGTGCAGCGGTGGTATGACTGCTTGGATTGCAAGAGCCCCAGCAGTGCCACCAAATGTGCAAGCCACAGGTGCAATAGATATGGCCCTAGTGAGGGCCAGTCCTGGTCAGTCTTTTGCTGGTGCTCAGCAGCAGGCATGTGAGGGCCAGCCCTTGAGGTTTTTTTTTTTATTATTATTATTAATTGGTGACCAGTGAGTGACAGCCAGCCCTGAAGAGGACTTCCTATATTGTTTGCAGGCAGGCATTGGTATGTGGGGAGAGACAGGCTACAATTGTGTCTCCTCCCCCTGCCATGTGACTCATCAGTTTCACCCTGCTTCCATGGCAGTCCAGTCTTCCCTGGTAGGCATTCTTTGCTGTGTATTCGCTCCCTCCTGTCCCTTCAGTCCATCTCCCCACAGCCAATAGCAGTTCTCATCCTGGGTCTGTTCTCTGATCTCCAAGCTCCAGCTCCCAGCCCCCTTGCACACCTGTGAACACTGTCTCAGTTCAGGACGTGTTAGGCCATGATACGAACCATCTGTTTATTTCTTACTCTGTCCCGTCTGCCACAGATCGACCAATTCATCCTCTTCCAACAGCCTCAAATACATCCCTTCTGTCCCAATCTATTTCCCCATTGGAGAGGGAGTTTCCCCAACAGGTAGGGGGTTTCCTCAAATTTGAGAATCTCTCCTCTGCTTCAGCTTCCCCACCCTGGAGTGCAGGTCCTATCCTACTTCCTCTCCTCTTCCTTCTCTCTTTTTTTTTTTTGTCCTACCCAGTTATGCAGGGATCTTTATAGTCTTTTCCATTGTCCAAACTTGTCTGCTAGTGTTCAGCCAGTTTTTTTGTGAACATTGTTGCATCTATAGATGTATTCCTGATGCATCTGTGGAGAGAGATAAACTCTATGTCCTTCTACTCCACCACCATCTGTCATTCAGACAATAAGATTTTCTAAATAAATAATCCATTTCCTGGATTTTTCTACTTGCTCAGCAGCACATTGTAGACAAGCATATTAGGACGATTGGATACTTCCTCCAATTGGATGGCTAGCAAGACAAGTACTCTGTATCCTTACAGTTTATATTTAAAGTTCAACTTCTTTCAATGTCATTTTTGGTTAAGAAACAGACTTGTGTGTAAGAAAATCTTTCTTGACAGCTTACTGGACACAACTAGGTGAAACTAAAGCAATCTGAGGGGGTTGATGGCTGATCATTTAAACAAATGCTCCCTTCTCGGTATATAACTGAATTGTAATATGTAGGACAATGACTTTAAGTACTGGAAATAGGCATTTTATGACTTAGGCTCTTAGTTTCATTGCGTTTGACCACATGAATGCTTTCACAGAAAAATATACAGTGGCACGCATTATCATCTTTGTCCCTAAAAGGCACTCATATGTGTCATCCAGTAATTGATTTTTTCTCTTCCTATGAATAAAGAATGCAGTTGAAAAAAATTTACCCTGGTCTATTGCAGTGTAATTTGCTCTATAAATTTCAAATCTTCTTATAGAAGCATTCTAAATTAAAAGCACAAATTTTTTCCTTTAGTTTATGAAAAATCACTTCCCTCTCCCACATTGAGTGTATTGTTTGGTAATAAATTTTTGTAACTTCCAGATATATGGTGTCAAAGAGCCAGTTGGTCTAGGTGTAAAATTAAAATTAAAAATGACTTAAGAAAAAGGCCAATAGTTTTCTCTCATTAGATAAATCTTCAATAGCATTTCTCCCTTGACGATATCTGGTGAATATCCTCTAATAGATAAACTTGAGCTTCAAAGTACCAATCTATCAAATAATAATCAACTTATCTACACTTCTTCACAACTCTAAGACATGTAAAATAAGTTAGAAACCATTAGTTTTCGTCCCCAACCACAGAAATAAGGGATATTTACCTATTGTATTGTATTTGTTCTCTGTATGCTCAATGTCTCCTTCTACTTGCTATTATAAAAGGTAAAACTTCTCTTTTCCACCTCCTTCTATGTTTCTCTTCTGTGTATTCATGCAGAATACTTCACTTTTGATACTTCTAGTCACAAATGTGTAGATTTTTTCCACATCAAGCAGTTCTCTGTGTGCGACACCAGCTGAGTGTGCTACAATTCATCTCAATTCCAACACTATCTATCCAGAAACAGCATCAGATTCTGTAAGTTAAGCCTTCAGTCCTTTAAGACTGTCCCTACCCCCAACTTTAGACACCAGTAGTAAGCACAGAATGTTACTTGTGCTTCTGACTGACCAGCTACAGGTTAGAGGTTCCTCTTCCTCAAGTTCCATTAATTTGCTAGAGAGGCTCACAGAACTCAGGGACATGCTTACTTACCTTTACCAGTTTATTAAAGAATATGATAAAGGATATACTGAACATCCTGTTGGAAGAGATCCATAGGGAAATATATGTGGGAAGGGGCACAGCGTTTCCATACCCTTTCCAGGCACACCACTCTCCAAGCACCTCCACATGTCCACCAACTGTTCATGTTTGAGTTACTATGGAGGCTTCATCACATAGGCATGGTTAATTATCAGCTCTATTTTCAAACCTTTCTCTTCTCAAGGGAATGGAGGCAGGGGTGAGGCTGAAAATTCCAAGCTTATAATCACGATGTGGCCTTTCAGGTGACCAATTCTCATCCAGGAGCTATCCAGGAGCCCACTCAGAGTTGCCTCATTAGAACAAAAGACACTCTTACCACTCAGGAAATTACAAGCCTTTCAGGAGCTCTGTGTCAGGAACCAGGGTCGGAGACCAAATATTGAAACAAAAGATGTTCCTAGTGCTCTTTTCACTTAGGAATTTACAAGGGTTTTAGGATGTCTGTGCCAGGAACCAGGGGCAGATGTGAATATACATATTTCTTATTATAAATCACAATATCACAGTCATGATTCCTGAAATTTTCATCAGTAGTAGAAGATCACCACAGCACTCATTTACAATTTAGTAACTGTAGGAAGGGAAACACAGATACTTATTATTTTCTATTAATTCATTAGTCAAAATTGCCCTATTAGACACTGAAAAATTAAAATGAAATGATACAATAGTAATCATTGTGAAAAGTGGCAATTTGGGAAAGGGTATATACTGAATTGTCCCATGGACTTCAAGAGCTTGGAAGGAACGTTGTGGGAATATCCTGAGCTTCAGTGCACCAAACACTTGAAAAATTGTGGGTCTCTGATTCAATGGTGAGGATTAAAACCCAAGCAGAAAGTGAGATGATGTGAAACACTAACCATATAAGTTAAATAATGTACTATCATGTACAATTCATAAAATGCGATGAAACAGGCACTTTGCCTCTATGGTCTTCCACCAAAAAACCTATAACCCCAGTCTAATCAAGAGAAAAACACCAGACAAATCCCAATTGAGGGATATTCTACAAAATACCACACCAGTATTCCCCAAAACTGTCAAGGTCATCATTAACAAGGAAAGTCAGGGAAATTGACACAGTCTAAAGGAGCCTAAAGAGACATGACTACTAAATGTAATGTAGAATTCTGGATGAGATTCTGGGACAGAAAAAGGACATTAGCAGAAAACTTAGGAAAACCAAATAAACTATGGACTTTAGTTGATAATAATGTACCAATATTTGCATATTAATTGTAACACATGTGCCATGTTAATAATATGAGAAACTGGGAGATGAGTATTTGGGAACTGTATTATCATTGCAATTTTTCTGTAAATCTAAAACTCTTCAAGACTGTTTATGAAGAAAGTGTACTATGAGTAGATCTCTGAGTTACTTAAGTTGTTGACAGAATTAAGCTTCTGTTTATGGTGTTCTTTAGTTTTGTCTTTTACTTCTGTTTTTCCCAATTAACTTTAGAATATTTTTATAGATAAGAGAGGAATTAAGCCTGTGTACAGGTTAAATTTCTGTTTTTTTTTTTAAGCTCTTTATTGGAATATAAAATTGCTTTACGCTCTTGTATCAGCTTTTGAGGTACACCAAAGTGAATCAGCTGTATTTATACATATATCCTCATATCCCCTCCCTCCTGCGATTGCCTCCCACCCTCCCTGTCCTGGCCCTCTAAGGCATCACCCATCATCGAGTTGATCTCCCTTTGTTATACAGCAACTTCCCACTAGCTATCTATTTTACAGTTGGTAGTGTATGAAGCTGTAGATTCTCAGATTCTTGAAATGGCTATGGAGTTTTTAACCCAACTTATAGAAATTAAATTCTGTACCTACTTGCCTGCTTCACAGTTTTGTTTTGTTTTGTTTTGTTTGAAGCCATTTCCATTACATCATTAAATTCTTATTTATTTTATAAAACAATTTATTTTATAAATCAGTGTGACCAGTTTTGGCAATAAAAGCAGCAAGTTCAATAATGGTTTTAATCAAACTAAACATTAGCACACTAATTTTTCCACTTGTTAAAATATTACAAATTTTCAACTTCCAGTTGGGCACTTTTCCCCCATTCACAGAGTATGTACTCACCATATTCACTTTTTCAAATTTTTAGAGGTCTTGTCAAGGTTATTATGAAAATGTCTATCTCTGACTCAGTAATTCCTAATCTATATATTACTCAGTACAGCTCGTGTTTTTTTTTTTTTCCCCAAATGGCTGGAGTCAGGCTGAGAAATAACACAAATTAACCTACACATACATTACACTTCCTCCAAAACTCCAAACTCCTTTTGTCAAATATTAAATTTTTGCTTGACTTAAATTTTTGTTTTTAATTCTTTCATCAGCTAACCTTTGGTAAAAATGAGTAAATTAATATCACAATCACAAAAAGATGGGTGAGAAAAGAAAGAAAACAAAAAGCACTATATTATGTGCTCTATAACTCTTAATCAAATTTCAGGACTAATAAAAAGGATGAGTGCAATTGAATATTTACTGATCCTGTGTAGCTTGAGAGGTTTCAAAGTACTGGATACTTTCCACTTAGCCAAAATGAAAGTGATGCCAGGAGTGAAGTTATTGTGTTCCACAAATATTATCAACATTCTCCAGAATCTTATTTCACTTGGATCCTCAAGGATTGTGTAGAGAAATCTTTAGGTGTCTTTTACATTAAATGAGACAACAGGCTTATTCTGAAATAAATAAATATCTCATTTGTTTTGAAAGATGCAAAATAAATGTTCTAAAACACTACAGTACTGTTTATCAATTTTGAAAAGTGGGTGAAATAATGTTCATTTCAAAGAACTATATTGAAGGGACTATCTGGGTGAACAAAAAAGTAGGTTAACTCATCAAAATGTTCCACCAAAAGGTGTATTTTACTCTAGATAGATTTAAAAAACAATTTAAAATAGAATAAAACCTTTGAATTTTGAGTTAACAAACACACTCAATGAATATGTATCTTTATTTCTCATAGCTTTATTAATACCTATATTAATGAATAAGAAAGCATGCAATACAGAATCTGATATCAAACAATTAATACACATTTGCCACTGGACTACATACTGCCATCCTGGGCCATTACAATATCCAACCTCTCACTTCCAAAGCATGGCTAGAGCTGCTTTGGGATAATGTTCACTTTCAGATACTGTATGATGTCACAGAGGAGGAATCTTCTCGAAATACAAACATAAATACATATTTCATAAAATTCCAAATATTTTAAGCAGGGATAGCATAAATTTCACACATTTTATTTGTAAAAGTATCACATACAATCACTAAACAATTGCCTTCATTTTTTTTTTTCATTTGTGCACACACATTTTTCTGAGTGGCCTTTTCATTACTACTTCTACTGATGCCAACTTGCACTGGTTTTAAAAATCATATTTACTGAAAGCACATGGATGGTTAGTTTAAGAAAGCTACTATGAATGAATATTTTAAGGCCTCTGCATAAAATTGCTCTGGTGTGGTAATTGGCATGTTAATGTAAAAGGGTTCCTGTCCAAATATAGTTCAGCTTCTCTTGCTCCCATGTTTTCCAGGGCAATTGTGCCAGTTGAAATACCCAAAATAGTGTCTAATGATTGTGAGAAAAAGTTATCTAAATATAACTATAAATTTAGTTTGGAACAAATATGAGAGAAGAGAGACAAGAAATGATAACCATGGTGGAAAATATACATCAGAGGAGTAAAAAAAGATAAAAGCTTAAACAAATAGATGTTCACAAATGTGGATTAGGAGATATATGCACATTTAGACTTAATATAAACAACAAAAAGTTAATGTTGAAATATAGATGTGGGCAAAAGTTAATTTTCCTGTGACTGAAAAGGATTTTTTTACTTTTTTGCTTGTGACATGATTGCATTTTAAGGATTGCAGAATTTGTGATTTCTTTTTTAGTCATTTTTCTCCACTTTAATGAAAGTGTGTGACAAATATTAGTTTGAGAAGGCAGAGGCTCTTCATAACTGTCACTAATACACAATAGCACTAATCATTTAACAACCATTTTTTCTAACCAAATTTACATTACCAAAAATAAAATGTTAAATAATTAAATGAGACTACACAAAATGTACTCTTTAAATTTATTACATTGTTTGTACCATATGTAAGTTTGTTTTTAATACACTGACTGACAGAGTATTAGCTAAAACTTGAAGATAAAGTTCAAGGAAAAAATGTGTATGTTCTTAGCATATAAAATACACAGTGTTTGAATACATACTTACAAATGTGGTATATTAACATTATAACTAGTAAATTAATGATCACATGTGATTGAACATGGCCACAAAATAGAACACCAGTCTGACTGAACATGTTATTACCACCCTTGTCATTCAATTATAAGTTCTTATTTCCAACTAAATCAAATCTTACTTTTTTCAAGGGAAATATTTTTGGTTGATGGTAAAATAAGGCTGTTTGGGGTTCTGGGACTAAATTTTTGCACATTAAAAAACCCATCTGTGACCATTGTCAACTTATAGCTCTGTCCATCCACTCAAAGAAAGAATTTGCAATGTGATGAGAAAAATCTCATTGGATCTGAAACCTTGGAAGTTACAGGTTGCCAAGGCCAGACCTAGTGGAAGCTTAGGAAGAGAATGCACAGGGGGGAATAACTGGGCTCACACCCCTTGCCTCTTTGGCTACTTTGAGCCTGCTCCCATTCAAAGCCTCTCTGGTACAAACCCAGAAGAGGGTGCCCAGTCATTTAATATTCTAAACACAATCTAAGTCTGACTGTATAATCAGAGTTAGAAAGGGCAATAAAAGCATATTTGTTCATTCCTATATCTCTAGGAAAGGTATCAAAACTTCACAAATTTTACATGAGGATTTAAGAGCCACCCATATAACTCAAAAAATCACACTATCAGAAAAGAAAAAATCCCAAATATCTAATGTTGGTTTCTATTCTGATTTTTATTAACATTGATAGTAACTATTCATACTACTGATTATTTAATAGTCTTTCAGTTTCTCCTTTTTATCTCTTTTTCATTTATTTCTGTTTGTGTGTGTAGATCTTAACTAATAATATAGAGAGGAAAATGTAGAAATAGCTAAAATAGAAGAAAAAATTCTACATTATCTTTGCAAGCTTTAGGGAAAAAAAACACACTAAAATCTACTGGCAGCACTGATTTTGTCATTATGGGTTTCTTTATCTTCCTCAAGTCTAAAATCTTCATCAACCATAGCAACAATAATACCAACACATATACATGGTCATATTTCAATAAACATTCAAACATTATCAGTCCTTTCAGGACCCACATGCACCTGGAATACCAGGATGCTCCAAATCCCTTTGAATATAACAAACACAAATGAGTAAAAAAATCAATAATAGTAATTAATTTGAAATTTAAGTAATTAAACTCTAGTAGTTAAAAGTTAAGAAGTTCTACACACCAAATCAGACATGATTTAAAGAGCTTCATAATGGGAACAATATATTCTAAATCGCTACGTAACCTGCTGGGCACGTGAAGAGAAGCTTTTTCAACATTCAGTGGACAGCTTCACCAATGAAACTGTACATTTATCACAGTTTATAATACAACATTTACACACAGTTTGATCATAAATTACATATCTTCAAGTTACACATTACAAAGTCTATATCTAATTTAATCAAGAAGAAATATTCACCCTCCCCCACCCCAACTAAAACATCGCTTGTCTCTTGGTTTAGTGTAATACTGAAACAAGATGTTTTCTCGGTTTTGCTATGGAGGAAAATTAAGTTGATGATATTTCTGAAAATTGATGAAATGTGCACATAGAAGATCTTAGCCAGTTAAAGGACAAAAAATAAAATAAAGAACAGACAACAGAAGGAAACTCCTGTTCCCTAGGAATACTCATGTATTCTTTGCTTAGAATGACATATTTTGTTTCATATATGAGATTTTGTTGAGTTTTTGTGTGCGTGTGTATGTGTGTGTTATTGGGGTATTTCTTCTCCACCCCGGGAGGCAGTCATGAACCTCATTTCTCCCTCTGCATACCTTAAAATTCTATGCTGTAACACATTTGATGTAGATTTATAATTACGTCTCTTGAAAAGTTCCTTCCTGATTTTCAGCTAGTTATCACTGGTTTTCTTCAGTAGGTTGAGCTAGAATTAAAAAATCCCCTTAGTCTCATAGGTTTAATATGTGGTTTTATCTACAGTTATATTTATTTGAATTAGGTGTTGAATACATCCACCTTCTTTGTGATTTTCTATGCTGTTATATACAAATTTCAGAAGATAAAGCTCCAATTAATAATGGAATATAGGCTTAAGATGACAGGTACAATATGATTTCTGATGCACTTTAAACTACAAAGATAAACAACAAAAAATAAAGAGGCCCTTTTAAGCAAATAATTGCCTAATTTGGGTACAGTTATTGCACTTCAGTGTCTCGAACTCTACTAAAGAGTAGAGAAATAGGTTATAGACATAAATCTGTACAGTTTTTAAAAGTTCTTTACTGAAAATGTATATACAAATTATATGAATGATATATTCTTAAAATAATGGTAGAAAACATAAAAATGAACAGAGACAAAAAATATGAGATATTTACACTCCCTATTGTTTATTTTTGCACAAAAACTATTAACAAAAAAGTGGAGACAACAGCATATATCAAACAAAAAGACAAACGAAAATGCTACTGTACTTATACCTTCTAATGTTATTGAAACAAAATTTTAGATAGAATAAAAGTACTCTTGGAAAATCAGATATTTGCTAGTTTTCCATTAGCTATGTACTGAGTCCAGAAAAAACAAGATGGAAAAAAAAAATCAGTAATATTGCACATGTTGGTAAAAATAAATGAAAAATTACAGCATCAGAAATAATATATAATATATATTAATATCTGCCAGATATATTAATATCTGCCATGATAAGCCTCTCTGTACAAAAGGGTGAGACTTTTTTTCAATTTCTTTTCTTTTTAAGTACACATTCTGAATTAATCAAATTGTAAATTTATTTTTAAGTTTTGACTAAGGGTCTAGCTCTAGACTTGATTCTGTTATTGGTTTCTATTTACATAACTATCTACAAATCTAACAATTTGAAGTATTCATGGAAGTTGGATCTTAAACTTTAACTATATACATCCTGTTGGAAAATGTGAAGTAGCCATTTTAGCTTTATAAGGGATGTTCTTCCATAATGGGAGAATCACCCCTAGAGGGTCTGGCCTGTTGGCCTGGAGTGAAGGTTGTCAAGGGAATGACTTTAATTGAATCATCACTAGGATGAAGTCTTTCAGACATGGCATAAAACTGAGATCTTGTACTACCTTGCGCTTCCTGGTCAAGAGAAAGTAGTCCATCAGGGCCAGCACCTTGCCCCCAACCTTGCTGCAGACCCATTGGTGGTTGTGCAGGGCTGCGATGGAGGACAGCAGCCTGTGGCAGAGGAGGGCTGTGGTGGATTGCGGCAGCCTGTGCCAGGGGAGGGCTGTAGCTGAGGGCTGAGGCCTGTGCTGGTGGAGGGCTGTGGTGGAGAGTGGAGGTCTGTGCTGGTGGAGGGCTGTGGCACAGTGCGATAGCCTGGGTCATCGGAGGGCTGTGGCAGAGCGCAACGGTCTGTGTCACCGGAGGGTTGCGGCGGCGAAGAGTGGTCTGCGTCAGGGGTGGGCTGTGGCATAGAGCAGAGGCCTGTGCTTGTGAAGGGCTGGAATGGGTCAAAGAAACTGGCATCCAGCAGGCATCAGAGTGGCCCAAGATGAGACATTCTTGAGTGCAGTTGTCAGACGCCTCTTCCACGGTTGGTTGAACAGTTATTTCTGCAGCTGTTAGAGTGGCAAACAAATGACAAAATTTATGTTTCGAAGGCATATGTTTATTAGCTTCTTAAAATAAATCCTATCGTTACAGGAACATTTAATAATCTATACATAAATGCATCAGAGACTTCTAATATTTTCACAATTGATACTTGATTTGTTAAGAAATAATACCTACAGTAACATAAATAACCAGGAGTGGGTGGATGTCATTTCATTTTTATAATTAGGATACTTTGACTTAGTCTCCCAAATGTAGATATTTAAATTGTATTTGTGACTGTGAATGGAAGCTGTGGTCATTGATCTCCACACGCAATCAGTTGAAATATGGTCCTAACTTACTCAAAGAGAGGACATGATTGAAATGAATGGAAAAACCAGTCACAGAAACATGTAATGAATTAACCAATTATAGTTAATGATTTGGTTAAAAATCTAATTAATTCATCTGAGAATAAATCTAAGAATAAATTAAGTTAATTTGGAAACATAGTTTATTGAACTCTAAGATATGCCTTTTAGTTTTAGGAATGAAATATAGCTATAATTATCTCAAAGACAATTGATTTCTGTATTCATCATTTTCCAAAATCATGACAAATCAGAGTTTAGCAACATAATGAATTACAGGTCCAAAATACTTAGCTCTAAGCTATAATACTTTTTAAAACTCCTTTATAAGGTTTCTGTAAAATTTTCAAATGCCAATAGGTATCAAATATCAATAAGTAGGACTTCCTAGGTGGCACAATGGTTAAGAATCCACCTGCCAATGCAGGGGACACAGGTTTGACTCCTGCTCCAGGAAAATTCCACATGCCATGGTGCAACTAAGCCCATGTGCCACAACTATTAAGCCCATGTGCCACAACTACTGAAGCCTGTGCACCTAGAGCCCATGCTCTGCAACAAGAGAAGCCACCACAATGAAGAACCGGTGCACCACACTAAAGAGTAGCCCCCACTTGCCACGACTAGAGAAAGGCCATGTGCAGCAACAAAGACCCAATGCAGCCAATAAATAAATAAACTCATAAATAAATTTATAAAAAAATCAATAAGTATACCATACAAAGACTAGCAAAGTAAAGGTAGAGTAGCTATATCAATATAAAAGTTGACTTTAGTGATAGTGAAGGATATTACATGATGATTTGTTTTTAAAAAGGTCATTTCTCTAAGAAGACATAACAATCCTAAAAGTTAAAAATAGAATTCATGTTCCTATAAATCCTCAACAGGATATAGAGTTCAGGCACTGTCATTATCCTATCACACCTAAAACCAAAGAATATGATATATCAGAAGTGATTCTCATTAATAAGACTAATTTTCTCCATTAGATCACCATTTACCTTTCTTCATTTAGAAAACACTTAAAATGTCCCTATGAGATTAACATTTAAAATATTCTATACTTTTTGCACAATTATATTTGAGAATATTTAGGAAGGTAGAGTTTTATGTATTTGGGGTGATATTAAATTATAAAAGCATGTGTGGAAATATATTCTGTTACACATAATTATACTTTAAAACAAAATTTAATTTCCTCGCCATCAGAAAAGCAACTGATCTGGCAACCCTAAATTTTACAACAAAAGAATATATCAGGGAAAAAGATGGCGGCGATGTAGAGGGACATGGATTGCATCCCTCTCCACAGATGCATTGGGAATGCACCAAAGGATGCAATAATTCCCACAGAGAACCAGCTGAACACCAGCAGACGGCCTCGGACACCAGAAAGGACCACAAGGAGCTCAAACATAACCGGTAGGGAGGCATCTATGAGGGTTCAAAGAGGGTGAAGCGGCGGAGCTGTGGCAGATGGGAGGGAGTGAGAAACATACAGAGGGTCCGCAGCACAGCTTAGCGTTCCCGGACCGAGACATCAATCCACAGCTGAACAGAGGGTCTGGGAGCAGGAGCGTGGGAACTGGAGAGCTGGTTCAGGGTGAGAAATATTGTTGCCAGTAAGGTGACAGACCAAGAGGACAGGAGGGAAGAGGTCCACGGCAAGGAGTGCCTGTCCCTGAGAGCTGCCCAGCCATGATGGCGGCTGGAGGCTGCAGATTCATGGGTGGGGGGAAGGAGCCACGGGCATTGCCTCTCTCTCTCTTTTGGTGCCTCTGCAACAGGCAGTGGAGAGATGCCCATGGGCCACCTAAGGTGTTCAGGGATAACAAGCACCCTCAGGCATTCAGGCAAGGCTACATTAAAACCCCTTGGAATGCCGGCAGCAGGGAGGCTGCAGAGAAAAAAAAAAAAAAAAAAAAACACACACACACACATAACAAAAAAAACCCAAGAGAGGCCCAACTCTAAGACTTTCTGTTTACACCTGAGCCACTGGCGTCCCTCTGCAAGAGGCACCTCCAAGCCCAACTGAAACAACAGTGTGCCACTGCTCACTCACTCCCAGGAGAAGGAGCCACTATTGTACCCTCTCTCTCCCCACACACCAACTCTTACAGATGAACAATAAAGGAACCTCTGCTGGTCACAGAATAATGCAAAAAAACCCAAGGCGAGGAGAAGGACACTTACAGCTGAGACTCTAAGGAAACAGAAATATTAGTAACAATCCTATTGAACTGGTCCATTCTGGGATCAGTTCTGGATTTTTTTTTTCTTTTTCTCCCCCCCCCTTTTTTTTCCTTTATTAAATATGATCTTAGCCCTAAGGGATCTACAAGTTTTATAACATAATTTTTAATGATATTTTTTATTCTTTTTTTTCCTTTTTATATACTTCTATATCTAGCTAAGTTTTTGGTAGTACAGACAATATATCTCTCATACTTTCCTTTCAACCCTATTTTTTATACATTTCTATTCCTTTCTTTTTATTTGCATATTTCCAACCACACTACGCTCTTCTGTTCCCCTTTCTTCCAACCATTTTAAGTTTATTTTAACTTAACATACTTAAAAACAACACTATCGATCTGTTCAGACTCCTTGCTCTATTCTCCAGATGACGCACCACCTTGGTATATAATATTAGGTTTTGGTCTTTATCTTAGTTCTTAGTACAGTTGTATAATTACATGCTGAGAATCTCCATTCTCTCTGGTGGTACTCTAGCTCTTTTCTATATTTAATTCTAGCTTACAAAATCTCCCTGGATTAGTGTTTGTATGTGTAAGGTGTTATTTGTTTGTTAGTTTGCTTTTGGTTTCTCTCTGATTTGTTCTGTTTCAGTTGTCAATTTCTGTTGGATTTCTCTTTGAATATCTGATAGTACACTGGGGTTCTGTCAGGTCATTCTAGAGCCTTGTATCCTAACGGATTCACTAATTGTGTGTCTTATACATGTATGTGTTTCCTAGACTTAATATTTGTTTAATCCAACACTTGGACATTAGTCTGAGGCTTGGACAGTCTTCTATAAACACCTCTATTGCCAGGACAAGCAACCCCAAACGTTTGGACAACCATGAGGAAACAAAGAAACACCATGCAGGCAAAGGAGCAGGAAAAAAACCCACAAGACCAAATAAATGAGGAGGAAATAGGAAAAATGCCTGAAAAAGAATTTAGAGTAATGATGGTAAAAATGATACAAAACCTCGATAACAAAATAAAGTACAAGAAACAGTTCATAAGAACTCAGAAAAACAAACAGCAATGGATAACAAAATAACCAAAATTAAAAATACTCTAGATGCTATAACCAGCAGAATGACTGGGGCAGAAGAATGAATAAGTGAGTTGGAAGATAGAATGGGGAAATAAATGTCACAGAGAAGGAAAAAGAAAAAAGAATAAAAAGAATAGAAGACAGTCTCAGAGACCTCAGTGATAACATTAAGCATAACAACAATCTAATTATAGGCATCCCAGAAGAAGAAGAACAAAAGAAAGGGTCTGAGAAAATATTTGAAGAGGTTATGGTGGAAAACTTCCCCAACATGGGAAAGGAAATAATTAACCAAGTCCAAGAAGCACAGAGAGTCCCATACAGAATAAACCCAAGGAGAAATACACCAAGACACATACAAATCAAACTACTGACAATTAAACACAAAGAGAAAAATATTAAAACAGCAAGAGAAAAGCAACAAACAACATATAAGGGAAAACCCATAAGGATAACAGCTGACCTTTCCACAGAAACTCTACAGGCCAGAAGGGAATGGCAGGATATACTGAAAGTCCTGAAAGAGAGAAACCTACAGCCAAGAATACTCTACCCAGCAAGAATCTCATTCAGAATTGAGGGAGAAATCAAAAGCTTTCCAGACAAGCAAAAGTGAAGAGAATTCAGCACCACCAAACCAGCCTTACAACAAGTGCTAAAGGAACTTCTCTAAGTAGGAAACACAAGAAAAGGAAAACACCTACAAATACAAACCCAAAACAATAGAGAAAAATGGTAATTGGAACACACATGTCAATAATCACCTTAAATGTAAATGGATGAAATGCTCCAACCAAAAGACACAGCCTGGCTGAATGGATACAAAAACAAGACCCTTCTATATGCTGCCCACAAGAAACCCACTTCAGACCAAGGGATACATATAGACTGAAAGGAAAGGGATGGAAAAAGATATTCCATGCAAATGGAAGTCAAAAGAAAGCTGGAGTAGCAATACTCATATCAGACAAATTAGACTTGAAAGTAAAGACTATTACAAGAGACAAGGAAGGACACTCCATAATGATCAAGGGATCCATCCAAGAAGAACATATCACAATGGTAAATATCTATGCCCCTAACATAGGAGCACCTCAATACATAAGGCAAATCCTAACAGCTATAAAAGGGGACATCGAGAGGAACACAATAATAGTGGGAGACTTGAACACCCCACTTACACCAATGGACAGATCATCCAAACAGAAAATAAAGACACACAAGCTTTAAATGACACATTAGACCATCTCAACTTAATTGATATTTATAAGACATTCCACCCAAAAATGACAGAGTACACTTTCTTCTCAAGTGCACGTGGAACATTTTCCAGGATAGATGACATTTTGGGTCACAAATCAAACCTCAGCAAATTCAAGAAAATTGAAATCATATCAAGCATCTTCTCAGACCACAACACCATGAGACTAGATATCAATTACAGGAAAAAAACTGCAAAAAATACAAACACATGGAGGCTAAACTATTCACTCTTGAACAACCAAGAAATCACTAAAGAAATCAAAGAGGAAATCAAAAAATATCTAGAAACAAATGACAACAAAAGCACAACAACCCAAAACCTATGGGATGCAGCAAAAGCAGTTCTAAGAGGGAAGTTTATAGCATTACAGTCCTACCTTAAGAGACAAGAAAATTATCGAATAAACAACCTAAACTCACACCTAAAACAACTAGAGAAAGAAGAACAAAGAAACCCCAAAGTGAGCAGAAGGAAAGAAATCATAACGATCAGAGCAGAAATAAATGAAAAAGAAAGGAAGGAAACCATAGCAAAAATAAATAAAACTAAAAGCTGGTTCTATGAGAAGATTAACAAAATTGATAAACCATTAGTCAGACTCATCAAGAAAAAAAAGGTAGAAGATGCAAATCAACAGAATTAGAAATGAAAAAGGAGAAGTAACAATGGACACCTCAAAAATACAAAAGATCATGAGAGACTACTACAAGCAACTATATGCCAATAAATTGGATAACCTGGAAGAAATGGATACATTCTTAGAAAAATACAATCTTCCAAGACTGAACCAGGAAGAAATAGAAACTATGAACAGACCAATCACAAGTACGGAAATTGAGGCAGTGATTAAAAATCTCCCAACAAGTATATATACTACCAACTGTAAAATAGATAGTCAGTGGGAAGTTGTTGTATAACAAAGGGAGTCCAACTCGAGGATGGAAGATGCCTTGGAGGACTGGGGCGGGGAGGGTGGGGGGGACTCGAGGGGGGGGAGTCAAGGAAGGGAGGGAATATGGGGAATTGTGTATAGAAACAGATGATTGAACTTGGTGTACCCCCAAAAAATTAAAAAATAAAATAATAATATATCGTAGTTTCAGCATTGAGTTATTTGCCTGTTTATGATGAGGAAATAGATACCAAGTAATTTTCACTGAAATATGATTTATAGAAATTCCTTTTTTAACAGCTTTATTTTTTAAATGTTTTTTTAAAAATTTATTTATTTATTTATTTATTTATTTATTTATTTATTTATTTATTTACTGGCTTCTTTGCTCTGCACAGGCTTTCTCTAGTTGTGGAAAGTGAGGGCTTCTCTTCATTGTGGTGCTCAGGTTTCTCATTGTGGTGGCTTCTCTTGTTATTGAACACAGGCTCTAAGCACATGGACTTCAGTAGCTGTGGGACACGGGCTCAATAGTTGTGGCTTGTGGTCTCTAGAGAGCAGGCTCGGTAGTTGTTGTGCACAAGTTTTGTTGCTCCATGGCATGTGGGATCCTCCCAGACCAGGGTTCAAACAGGTGTCCCCTGCATTGGCAGTTGGATTCTTAACCACTATGCCACCAGGGAAGTCATTAACAGCTTTACTGAGATATAATTCACATGACATAAGATTCACCCATTTAAAGTGAATAATTCAATAGTTTTTAGTATATTAACATAGTTGTGCAACTATCACAACAATCAAGTTTGTGACATCTTTATAACTCCAGAAAGAAACCTGGTATCCATTAGCAGTCACTGGCCACTTCCCCCCAAACTCCAAAGCCATAAGCATCCATTAATCTACCTTTTTCTTCTATAGACTTGCCTATTCTAGACATGTAATACAAATGAAATCCTTTAAATGAAGTCTTTTGTGACTGGCCTGTTTCATTTAGCATAATGTCTTTTTTTTTAAAATGTATTTATTATTTTTTGGGGGTACACCAAGTTCAATCATCTGTTTATATACACATATCCCATATCCCCTCCATCCCTCGACTCCCCCCCCACCTTCCCTCAAGCCCCCCCCATCCTCCCCCTCCCAGTCCTCTAAGGCATCTTCTATCCTCGAGTTGAACACTGTTTGTTATACAAAAACTTCCACTGACTATCTATTTTACAGTTGGTAGTATATATATGTCTGGGCTACTCTCTCGCTTCATCTCAGCTTCCCCTTCACCCCCGCCCCCTCCCAAACCTCGAGTTCTCCAGTCCATTCTCTGCATCTGCATCCTTGTTCTTGTCACTGAGTTCATCAGTACCATTTTTAGATTCCGTATATGTGAGTTATCATACAATATTTGTCTTTCTCTTTCTGACTTACTTCACTCTGTAGGACAGACTGTAGTTCTATCTACCTCATTACATATAGCTCCATCTCATCACTTTTTATAGCTGTGTAATATTCTGTTGTATACATATGCCACATCTTCTTTATCCATTCATTTGTTGATGGGCATTTAGGTTGCTTCCATATCCTGGCTATTGTAAATAGTGCTGCAATAAACATGATGGTACAAGTTTCTTTTGGGATTATGGTTTTCTTTGGGCATATGCCCAGGAGTGGGATTACTGGATCATATGGGAGTTCTATTTTTAGTTTTTTAAGGAACCTCCAAATTGTTTTCCATAGTGGCTGTACCAACTTACATTCCCACCAACAGTGCAGAAGAGTTCCCTTTTCTCCACACCCTCTCCAACATTTGTGGTTTCCAGACTTTGTGATGATGGTCATTCTGATCGGTGTGAGGTGATACCTCATTGTGGCTTTGACTTCCATTTCTCTGATGATGAGTGATGTTGAGCATCTTTTCATGTGTTTGTTGGCCATCTGTATGTCTTCTTTGGAGAAATGTCTATTTAGGTCTTCTGCCCATTTGTGGATTGGGTTATTTGCTTTTTAGTATTAAGCTTCATGAGCTGTTTGTATATTTTGGAGGTTAATCCTTTGTCCGTTGTTTCATAGGCCACTATTCTTTCCCATTCTGAGGGTTGCCTTCTAGTCTTGTTTATGGTTTATTTTGCTGTGCAAAAGCTTTTAAGTTTCATGAGGTCCCATTTGTTTATTCTTGATTTTATTTCCATGATTCTAGGAGGTGAGTCAAAAAGGATCTTGCTTTGATAGATGTCATAGAGTGTTCTGCCTATGTTTTCCTCTAGGAGTTTTATAGTGTCTGGCCTTACATGGAGGTCTTTAATCCATTTGGAGTTTATTCTTGTGTATGGTGTTAGGAAGTGTTCTAATTTCATTCCTTTACATGTAGCTGTCCAATTTTCCCAGCACCACTTATTGAAGAGGCTGTCTTTTTTCCATTGTATATTCTTGCCTCCTTTGTCAAAGATAAGGTGCCCATATGTGTTTGGGCTTACTTCTGAGTTCTCTATTCTATTCCATTGATCGTCCTTTCTATTTTTGTGCCAATACCATACTGTCTTGATCACTAGGGCCTTGTAGTATAGTTTGAAGTCAGGAAGCCTGATTCCACCAACTGCAGTTTTCCTTCTCAAGATTGCTTTGGCTATTCGGGGTCTTTTGCGTTTCCATACAAATCGTAAGATTTCTTGCTCTAGTTCTGTGAAAAATGCCATTGGTAATTTGATCAGGATTGCATTGAATCTGTAAATTGCTTTGGGTAGTACAGTCATTTTCACGATGTTGATTCTTCCAATCCAGGAACATGGTATGTCCCTCCATCTGTTTGTGTCGTCTTTGATTTCTTTCATCAGTGTCTTAAAGTTTTCTGCATACAGATCTTTTGCCTCCTTAGGCAGGTTTATTCCTAGGTATTTTATTCTTTTTGTTGCAATGGTGAATGGGAGAGTTTCCTTAATTTCTCTTTCTGCTCTTCCGTTGTTAGTGTATAGGAATGCAAGAGATTTCTGGGCATTTATTTTGTACCCTGCTACTTTACTAAACTCATCAATTGGTGCTAGCAGTTTTCTGGTAGAGTCTTTAGGGTTTTCTACATATAATATCAGGTCATCTGTAAAGAGTGGCAATTTTACGTCTTCTTTTCCAATTTGGATTCCTTTGATTTCTTTTTCTTCTCTGATTGCTGTGGCTAAAACTTCCAAAACTATGTTGAATAATAATGGTGAGAGTGGACACCCTTGCCTTGTTCCTGTTCTTAGAGGGAATTCTTCCAGTTTTTCCCCATTGAGAATGATGTTGGCTTTTGGTTTGTCATATATGGCTTTTATTATGTTGAGGTAATTTCCTTCTATGCCCATTTTCTGGAGAGCTTTTATCATAAATGGATGTTGAACTTTATCAAAAGCTTTTTCTGCATCTATTGAGATGATCATATGGTTTTTATCCTTCAATTTGTGGATATGATGTATCACGTTGATTGATTTGTGCATATTGAAGAATCCTTGCATCCCAGGGATAAACCCCACTTGATCATGGTGGATGATTTTTTTAATGTGCTGTTGGAGTCTGTTAGCTAGTATTTTGTTGAAGATTTTTGCATCTATATTCATCAGTGATATTGGTCTGTAGTTTTCTTTTTTTGTGACATCTTTGCCTGGTTTTGGTATCAGGGTGATGGTAGCCTTGTAGAATGAGTTTGGGAGTGTTCCGCCTTCTGCAAAATTTGGAAGAGTTTGAGAAGGATAGGTGTTAGCTCTTCTCGAAATGTTTGATAGAATTCACCCATGAATCCATCTGGTCCTGGGCTGTTGTGTGTTGGGAAATTTTTTTTTTGGGGGGGTACACCAAGTTCAATCATCTGGCACTCCTTGCTGCCGACCTATTCCCTCCTGTCCTCTCAGTCCGTCACCTTACTGGCAACAATTTTCTTCACCCTGAACCAGCTCTCTGGTTCCCATGCTCCCACTCCCGGACCCTCTGTTCAGCTGTGGATCGACGTCTTGGTCCGGGAACGCTGAGCTGTGTTGTGGACCCTCCGTATGTTTCTCACTGCCTCCTGTCTGCCACAGCTCTGCCATTTCACCCTCTTTGAGCTGTCGTAGATGCCTCCCTATCAGTTATGTTGGGATCCTTGAGATCCTTTCTGGTGTCCGAGGCCATCTGCTGGTGTTCAGCTGGTTCTCTGTGGGAATTATTGTGTCCTTCAGTGCATTCCCAATGCATCTGTGGAGAGTGATGCATTCCACATCCCTCTACTTTGCCACCATCTTTTTCTCCTCCTAGCATAATGTTTTTAAGGCTCACCCACGTTGTAGCATGTAGCAGCACTTCAATTCTTTTTTTATTGCTCAAGATTATACTTTATATGATTATACCGCATTTTATTTATCCATTCATCAGTTGATGCACCCTTGGGTTGTTTCTACTTTTTGGCTTTCATGAATAATGCTGTTATGAACATTGTATAAAAGTTTTTGTGTCGACACAGTTATTCATTTCTCTTGGAAATGTACCTATGTATAGAGTTGCTGAGTCATATGGCAACTCTATGTTTAATTTGAGGAACCGCCAAACCGTTTTCCAAATTGGCTGAAAATTTTACATTTACATCAGAAATACACAGATTCCACTTTGTCTCCTCACTTTCTGCAAAAATTCAGTTAGGATTTTGCAGATTTTGATAAGTATTGTATTGAATATGAAGATCGATTTGTGAAGTATTGCACTTTAACAGTATTAAAACTTCCTATCTTTGAACATGGGATGTCTTTCCACTTATTTATATCTTTAATTTCTTTCATTAGTTATTTCAAATTTTTCAGAGTAAAAAAATTGCAGTTATTTTGTTGACTTTGCTCCTAATTATTTTATTCCATTTTATTCCATTGTAAATGGAGTTGTTTTCTTAATTTCTTTCTTAATTTCAAAAAATGTTTATTGCTAGAGTATAGAAACACATTTGATTTTTATATATTGCTCTTAAAATCTGTAACACTACTGAGCTTGATTATTAGTTTTAATAGGTTTTTAGTGGAGTTTGTAGGATTTTCTGTATGCAAGATCATATCATCTGCATATAGAGATAGTTTTGCTTCAATCTTTGCAATATGAATGCCTTTTATATATTTTTCTTGTCAAATCGTCCTGGCTCAAACCTCCAGTATAATGTTTAATAGCAGTGATGAAAGCGGATATCTTATATCTTATTCCTGATATTAGGGGAAAATAGATTATGTTGCCATTAAAGTAGTTTCTAATTTCTCTTATCATTTCTTCTTTGACCAATTGATTATCTAGAAGTGTATGGTTTAATTTTCCCATACTTGTTAACTTTCCAAATTTCTTTTATTTTTAATTTCCATTCCATTGTGGTCAGAGAACATACTCTGCATGAATGCAATTCTTTCAAGTTATTGAGGCTTGTTTTATAGTGTAGCAAATAGTCTATCCTGTAGAATGCTACATGTGCATTTGAGGAGACTATGTATTCTGCTCTTATTGGAGTGTTCTAAAGATGTCTGTTAGGCCTAATTGATTTAGAGTACTGCTCACTTCTTCTATATCCTTTGTGGTCTCCTACATGGTTGTTCTTTCTATTATAGAAAGTGGAATATTGAAATATCCAACTGTTATTATTGAATTGTCTATTTTTCTCTTCAATTATCTCAGTTTTTGCTTCATGATTTTTGGAGTACTGTTGTTAGATGCATATATATTTATCATTGTTATATCTTCCTGATTATTTGGTCCTTTTATCATGATAAAATATCCCTCTTTATCTCCAGTAACATTTTTAATTGAAAGGTTTTTTTTAATTTAAATAAGTCTGATATTAGTATAGTCACTCTGTCATGATTTTTGTGTGCATATAACTTTTCCATCACTTCATATTTAATCTATCTGTAACTTTGAAACTAAGGCCTGAATCCTGTAGGCATACATTTGGATTTGATTTTATAATTGTCTTACAATTTTTGCCTTATTTGGGGTTTCTAATCTATTCATTTTCAATGTTATTATTGATAAGGTAGATTTATATCTACCATTTTACTTTGTGTTTTCTGTGTGTTTCATGTCTTTTTCTGTTCCTCTATTCCTCCTTTACAGCTTCTTTTGCATTTCTAGCTTAATGTTGTAATTATTTTAATGATTTTTGACTATATATGTATATATAATATATAATGTATATAATGTTATATGTAAATATGCATACATATAAACACATGTGCATGCATGTGCATGTGTGTGTGTATGTTATTCTCTTATTGGTCTTTAGATCATGTGATCTTAACTTATTAGAATTCCCTCAGATTTATTATACATTAATTCCAATGAAATATAGAAATATTCATATGTATCTGTATTCACTTTTCCCTTTATTCTGCCATTTATATGTATAGACATATACATATATATGTATGTACAAACTCAATATATTGTTATAATTATTACTTTATGTATTATTTGTTTTAATGAAACTGAAACAAGGATGGAGTGCAAGTTTTATAAGAATGATAAACTATTTTTTACTAAACTTCTTATTTGCTGTTTCTGGTTCTCTTCATTTGTTTGCTTGTTCCTGTGTATTTTGAGTTACCATCTGGTGTTGTTTTGTTACTCCAATTCAGTTTTGCTCCTACCCAACTCTTTTATGCTGTTATTGTCATGTATATGTTTGTGTGTATATAAATTATATATATATAATTTTAATAATGCTGTTATCAATGCATGTGTACCAATATATACTTGAGCCTGTTTCAGTTGTTTGAGCTATATACCCAGGGATGAAATTGCTAGGTTATATGGTAATTCTATATTTAATTTTGTGTGGAATCACCATATATTTTCTATAGTAGCTGCACCATTTTATATTCCCAGCAGCAATACACAAGGGTTCCAATTTCTCCACATTCCCCTTGAAACTTGTTATTTTCTGTGTTTGTGTGTTTTTTAATAACAGCCATACTAATGTGTATGAAGTGGCATCTCATTGTGGTTTTGATTATCATTTCCCTAAAGACTAGTGATGTGCAGCATCTTTTCATATGTTTATTGGCCATTTGTACACTGCATTTGGAGAAATGTCTTTTCAAGTTTTTTGCCCATTTTTTAACTGGGTTGTTTGAGTGTTTGTTTTAGTGTGTGCTGAGTTTTTAGAATTCTCTCTCTCTCTCTCTCCCTCTCTTTTTTTTTTTTTGGCTGTGTTTGGTCTTCTTTGCTATGTGCAGTCTTTCTTTAGTTGTGTTGAGCATGGGTTACTCTTTGTTGTGGTGCGTGGGCTTCTGAGTGCAGTGGCTTCTCTTGTTGGGGAGCATGGTCTCTAGGTGTACGGGCTTCAGTAGTTGTGGCACATACACTCAATAGTTGTGGCTCATGGGCTCTAGAGAGCAGCTTCAGTAGTTGTGGCACACAGGCTTCATTGCTCCGTGGCATGTGGGATCTTCCAAGACCAGGGATTGAACCCGTGTCCCCTGCATTGGCAGGAGGATTCTTAACCACTGTGCCACCAGGGAAGTCCCTAGAATTCTCTTTATATTCTGGATATCAATACCTTATCAGATATATGATTTGCAAATATTTTCTCCCATTCTGTGGGTTTCCTTTTCATTTTGTTGACAGGATCTTTTGTTGTACAAAAGTTTTAATTTTGATACAGCCCAACTTATCTATTTTTTTATTGTTTGTGTTTTTGGTGTCATATCCATGAAATCTTGCCAAATCCAATGTTATAAGGTTTTGTTCCCATGTTTCTTCTTGCAGGATTTTTATAGTTTTAGTTCTTACATTTAAGCCATTGATCCATTTTGAGTTAAATTTTGTATACAGTGTATGGTAAGGATGCAACTTCATTCTTTTGCAAGTGGATATCCAGTTTTCCTAGCACTTCTAGTTGCGTAATGACAGCCATTCATAATGCCCTTTGTTCTCAAAAGATCTATTTCTATATATTTAAATAAGCATCTTTCAAGTTTTAGAAGTCTAATTTATTATGAACCATCCACCTTCTGAATTCACTTGCTGTCACTCTGTCTCTAAACATTAACTTTACCAAGTGGAATCAGGAATTTCCTACCAGATAGCTTTCATCTTTAAAGAATAAAACAAAGCATGAAAAGAATTGAATTCAAATGCTAACATTTTAACTAACAAAATTAGAGACTTCTTGAAACCTTGGGAAATTAAGTAACAAATGCAGAATTGAAGAAAAAGTAAAAAGCCAAAAGGTAAGGTTTTTTTTTTTTTAAATTTAATTAAGCATACAAAATACTGTAGTGGTTTTCACAATTTGACAAATTCTCTGAAGAAATTGGAAACTAGCTGACATAATCTTTTAGATCGACAGATGATACTTCATAAAGTGCTTCCAAAAATTGTAGTGGAACAATGTAATGTTATTGTTCAAATGATATTTACTATAAAATATAGGTAATTAAGTACATCTCTAGAGCTTTTCTCAAAAATTCACCTGGACAATAATCCAAAATATCTTTTGTATTTTATCATTTAACTGTAATTGATTCATAGTGGATAAACCACATAAGTACTAATTGAATAGAGACTTTGTCAATTTGGTAGAAAAGTTTTAATAATAAATAACCAGAAACTTATTGATATTATTTGTCCTCAAAAAAACTGTCTTTTCTTTAATTAATGGGTATTGCTATAGTTAGTAACATTTATGACTTGAGAAAAACCTATTCACAAGCTACAACAAACTGAAAGCATATATGCACAACTACAAAATGTAATTCTTATACCCAATTAGATGAACAAGATGTTGTTCACAGTATGTGTGTGTGTGTGTGTAAAATTTATTTAAAAATCACATTTTTAGCTAAATGTTTTTTTTTTATTTTTTTTATTTTATAAAAAATCTTTATTGCAGCATAATTGCTTTACAGTGCTGTGTTAGATTCTGCTGTACAACGTAGTGAATCAGGTATATGTACACATTTATCCCCATAATCCCTCCCAACCTCTGTATCCCACCCCTTTAGGTCTTCACAAAGCATCAAGCTGATCTCCCTGTGCTCTGTAGTAGCTTCCCACTAGCCATCTATTTTACATTTGGTAGTGTATATATGTCAATGCTACTCTCTCACTACATCCCAGTTTACCCTCCCCCCGGTGTCCTCAAGTCTGTTCTCTACGTCTGCATCTCTATTCCTTCTCTGCCCCTAGGTTCATCACTACCATTTGTCTAGATTCCATATATATGCATTAGCATACAGTATTTTTGTTTTTCAGTTTCTGATTTACTTCACTCTGTATGACAGACTCTAGGTCCATCCACCTCACTACAAATAAGTCAATTTCATTCCTTTTTATGGATGAGTAATAGTCCATTGTATATATGTACCACAGTTTCTTTATCCATTCTTCTGTAGATGGACATTTAAGTTGTTTCCATGTCCTGGCTATTGTAAACAGTGCTGCAATGAATATTGTGGTACATGTATCTTTGTGACTTATGGTTTTCTCTGGTTATATGCCCAGCAGTGGGATTGCTGGGTCATATGGTAGCTCTATTTTTAGTTTTTTAAGGAACCTCCATACTGTTTTCCATAATGGCTGTATCAATTTACATTCCCACCAACAGTGCAGGAGCGTTCCCTTTTCTCCACAGCTTCTCCAGCATTTATTGTTTCTAGATTTTTTGACGATGGCCATTCTGACCGGTGTGAGGTGATACCTCATTGTGGTTTTTATTTGCATTTCTCTAATGATTAGTGATGTTGAGCATCTTTTCACGTGTTTGTTGGCTGTCTGTATGTCTTCCTTGAAAAAATGTCTATTTAGGTCTTCTGCCTATTTTTAGATTGGGTTGTTTGTTTTTTTGATATTGAGCTGCACGAGCTTCTTGTGTATTTTGGAGATCAGTCCTTTGTCAGTTGCTTCATTTACAAATATTTTTGCCCATTCTGAGAGTTGTCTTCTTGTCTTGTTTATGGTTTCCTTTGCTGTACAAAAGATTTGAAGTTTCATTAGGTCCCATTTGTTTATTTTTGTTTTTATTTCCATTATTCTGGGAGGTGGCTCAAAAAGGATCTTGCTGTGGTTTATGTCACTGAGTGTTCTACCTATGTTTTCCTCTAAGAGTTTTATAGTGTCCGTCTTACATTTAGGTCTTTAATCCATTTTGAATTTATTTTTGTGTATGGTGTTAGGTAGAGTTCTAGTTTCATTCTTCTGCATGTAGCTGTCCAGCTTTCCCAGCACCATTTATTGAAGAGGTTGTCTTTTCTCCATTGTATGTTCTTGCCTCCTTTGTCATAAATTAGGTGACCGTATGTGTGTGGATTTATCTCTGGACTTTCTATCCTGTACCATTGATCTATATTTCTGCTTTTGTGCCAGTACCATACTGTCTTGATTACTGTAGGTTTGTAGTATAGTCTGAAATCAGGAAGCCTGATTCCTCCCAGCTCCATTTTTCTTTCTCAAGATTGCTTTAGCTATTCAGTGTCTTTTGTATTTCCACACAAATTGTAAAATCTTTTGTTCTAATTCTGTGAAGAAGGCCATTGGTAATTTGATAGGGGTTACATTGAATCTGTAGATTACTTTGGGTAGTATAGTCATTTTCACAATGCTGGTTCTTCCAATCCAAGAACATAGTATATTTCTCCATCTGTTTATGTCATCTTTGTTTTCTTTCATCAGTGTTTTGTAGTTTTCTGAGTACAAGTCTTTTGTATCCTTACATAAGTTTATACCTAGGTATTTTAATCTTTTTGTTGCACTGGTAAATGGGATTGTTTCCTTAATTTCTCTTTCTGATTTTTTTTTGTTAGTGTATAAGAATGCAAGAGATTTCTGTACATTAATTTTGTATCCTGAAATTTTCCAAATTGATTGATGAGTTCTAGTAGTCTTTTGGTGGCATCTTTAGGATTTTCTATGTATAGTATCATATCATCTGCAAACAGTGACAGTTTTACTTCTTTTACAATCTATATTCCTTTTATTTCTTTATCTTCTCTGATTGCCATGGCTAGGACTTCCAAAGCTATGCTGAGTAATAGTGATGAGTGGATATCATTGTCTTGTTCCTGACCTAAGTGGAAATGCTTTTAATGTTTTTAATTTTAATGTTTTTAATCTCAGAATTCAGAATACCTTGGTGAAATTCCTAGTGTTAATTAAAACAAGTTTTATAATAAACCTCATTGTTGCATATCTAAGCACATAAAAATTCATCAACTACTAGTGAATCAATATTAAATAAAAGCCCAAAACAGAAATGTAATTAATATTCTAATAGTTTCTATTTGAATGAATGCTACTAAAATATTCTTTTAAGCATATTTTCTTTAGTGGACTATACAGTCTCCCTTATTACTAGTGACACCATTTAATTAGCTTAACAAATTATTTACCAAAGAGATAGTAAGAGAGAAGCACAGATCAACTCAGTGCAAGTTCAAAATAACATTCATTGTGAATTAGTGCAGTTCAAATCACTTACACTAAAAACAGAATTCTCTGAGGGCTCCTGTAACTCATTAATAACATTTAACTTTGAAGAATTGAATATTCTTCCTAGGGAAATATATTATCCTCACATAGCACCAAAATACCCTGTGAATATCACAAGAGTCTTCTGTAGGGAAAAGATGATGTAGTCATATTGTTGATTATTTTATGATGTTGAAAAGGCAACTTGAACTAAAGTTATGACTCAAGTGATGGCCAGAAGTTCTGCCAATATGCACATTAATTGAGTGTACTGGGAAAATGAAATATATAAAAGGGTAATAAAAATACATATCTGTAAAGAATGTATTGCAAAGAAAGCTGACCCAATATCTCTCTTTGGAAATCACTTACAAGAGAACTATTAACATCTGCAGTTGTTGAGAAGGAGTGAGAAAAAATGACAGAATATTGAAATATATATATTTTAGCACAATGAAACTAAGATCACTGTTAGAGTATAATTCATTCATTTTGTTTCAGAAAGAAAATGTGCTCTTATGAGGTTAAATAAATTCATTTGTATAATATTTCCTTTGTTCTAAATGCTTACACTTATTTGACCTTTAAATTGCATTTGAGAACTATCTATTAACTCATATGTATTTAATTGGCTGATATATGTACTTCAAAAAATAGAGAAACAAATTCCAATTTTTCAGAATTCAGAAAACAAGTTCATAGATATGATTAAATGTGCTCTGGTGATGTTCCCTATCATTCTCTAACCTTTATCAATTTAAGACAAATACATATTTTATAGACATTTCCTTAGTGCTATTCCAAAACTGAATTGAATGTTCATTGTATGGAAATCTCCAATCTGTTCCATTGAATGTATCTGTTAATCTCTGATAGCAAATTGCACATGATAGAGTTCTTATACAGATCATTTGATAAGTTTTCAAAGCTGAACTCTCATGAAAAATAATGAGATATTATTATAAATTTGCTTTGATCTTTCTTCCTCTTGCTCTTTCAGTAGCGTCCCAATTGTATCACTGAAGATTTCCAATGCCATGTTTTAGGGGAATATCAGGTTGTAACTGATACATTTATCTCAGCAAAAAATTTTTACTATCCTAGGTAGTTCATCATTTGGTCTTCCCAAGTGAATAACTGGAACATGTACCACTTACCTAATGTGCTGGCAGTTCAGAGTTTGGTTTAATGTGGTCCAAATGCATAGTAAACATATTTGAAACATTCAATTCATATTTTCACTTTTTGTTTAGTGTTTTGTGTGATTTAAAGTTCCACTAATATTGTTGAAGCTAATCTGTTGAAAATTGATACCTTTAATCTGTTCATGTAAGTGAAATAGGGTAGAAAAGAACACACTAGAAACAAATATAAAATTAGTGATCCTATTTTCACCTGATATCTCTCTAATATCCACTGAGACTTGTTGGGAACAAATTAAAGTTATCATCACCATAATAATAATTTGGGACCATGTGACAAGCAAACATCTGGAAATTGATGGGGTTGGAAAGCTTACAATGAAAATATCATTAGAGTTGGCTACCTTGCAGCTACAAATATAGCTATACTTTTTATGTTAATAAATTGTTTATTGTACACCAGACTTTTAATCAATGGTTCCATAATCATGGTAGTTCCAAATTTACTCTCCAGAGTCTTATTCCTCTATAACTTAAAGTCTAAATTAAATGTTACCTAGCTTAACAAAGAGCAGGTTTTAAATTAAGCAAATTCTTAATATTAACAACCTAGGATTGCGTTTAGAGTAAAATGATGAAAGAAGCAAAATTCTCACACAATGAAACTATCTACAATTACACAGGTATTTTTCATATTTCAAAACTGCAAATACATGAAGACATAGCTTGTGATATCAACAACCATCAAACAATAAGTGACTTTCATTTGCTATAGCATTTCTGATTAATCAACAAGTGTAGCAGTTTTTATATTATTAGGTTATTGGGATCTCTGCAAAACAATGGTGACAACCTTACACTGGTTCAGTTAACAATATTCACTAAGAAGAGTCTTCCTTTCCCCTTTAAAAGTAATACTTGACGAAAGTAGAAATTCAAACTTGGTATAAAAAGAAAATCTTCAGAATTACCATAACACCCAACAATAATCCCATGGATCATATCACAGAATAAATTTTGTTTCATGTCTATCTGTAACACTTTGAAAGAATTAAAACTTGTTTGTTAATATTACTTGATATATTTTAATAAAATGAGCTATGATAGCTTTCATTTCAAAATTCTGTGACATATTCAACATCATGTGACTGTAAAATATTTTAAAATCCAAATCTATCCAAAACTAAGACAGAATGCATATAAATGCCAAATTTTAATTACTTTATTCTTTTATATTTTCTCATATTATTGAAATAGTGCACACATACTTGATGAAGAGGCAATGACATTTTGGTGAAAAACATTATCACGCTAAGAGTGTTGTGATGCAAAGTTTACTTCAAAAAGCACTATTTGTATTTGGCTTTTGAAATTGGAAAGGAAAATATTTTCTTTTTCTGGGGGGTTAGGAAATTTTTTTTTTTTTATTATTCTTTAGTACTTTGATTTATAGTGTGAACTTAATAATATCTACTGAAGTCCAAAGCAGAACAAGGCCATTGCCTTGGTATGACTTTTAACTCTTTTTAGTTTAATGAAGAATCTATCAGACTTATAGATTTTCCTTTTGGAAGATGGAAAAATTGCCTTTTGCTCTATGGCCACAGACACTATGAAAAACATACAGAATTATTAATGACCAATAAATGTAGTCAATGCCTTCATCCAATAATCTTGGCCTATTTGTACTAATGAAGTGGACTTGGTAATAGCTATTGCTATTCTATAAAGCAGGAAGCCTGTGTTTATTTAGTCTGGGAAAACTGGGGCACAGCTGCCTTGTATAAGAACACACTTGGCAAAATCTTCACACTTCAGTTTTAACCCACTTTCTGAATATATCTTACAAGAAATAAAGATTGTTCTCTCCACTTAAAAATTAATAATGCTATCATTATAAACTTCCCCTATTATAAATTCTGGGAGTTTCTTGCAAGCATGTTAGGTTCTTCAAATAATGAGTTTTTTAGAATATTGAATCATTAATAATAAATGTTGTCCAGTGTATTTAACAAAGGCTATTACAGGTAAACATGTTAATACACGTTATTTCAGAAACTCATAGGTGAGTATTAACACAAAATCATTCATAATATTTTGGGATTATTTTGGGAAATATTTGTTCATAAATTTACTATTAGTTCCTTATTCAATAACTATATTTTGCAAAAGCAAGAGTTAATGTTGTTGCTTCTAGGCCTTTTGTCTAAGATCAAGTGAAGTTAATTTTAGTGAGTAAAGAGATATATAATCAATTAATTTATACTTTAAAATGTAACTGATAATTTTTTAAATATGCCATTTAAATATACCTTTCAATACAATCTATAGTATTGGTATCTTTGACTTTGACATAAAGAATAGGAAGTACAAGTAAAAAATATATTCAGAGGTACTGAAAAAGTACCATTTCATGCTTATTAAAAAACAAACAAATAATATTATGTAACATTGCTTTTAACAATACATAGAAAGAAAACTCAGATTTCTAAATTACTTGGACATTCCATTTAAATAATTTCATTTCTATAAAATTGATTTTATACTGAAAATATATACAACATATACAACAGAGAAAGTGTGAGCTATTATTATCATTATTGCTAACCATTTATGATCTGAAGAAGAGAAAGGATTTCTTCCTTTAATGCTGCTCTTTGAATAGGGCACTAATAAGAGCAAGGATAAACAGTTGTGGCATCAGATATTCCCACTGCTGGGATCACCTCTAGGTTATTCTAAGCTAGGATTTGGAAATGTCAAAGTATATAATGAAACAAATGTGAAAACATTTATGCTATATTAACTTTGAGTAAATTGATTGAAATGTGAGAGAAGTCATGAAAACTTTCCCTAGTGGTAATATTCTTCCTCCTGTTATAATGTTTATGAAATGTTACCCATAATATAGGTGGGTATGAATTAACCATTTGGGATTAAGTATTACATGTTATTTGAATGCAATTTTCAATGAATTCTGATTTACCTCAGCCAAACATTATGCATGTGAGCATTCATTCGGTATTTTGTGTTTTAATTAGTCAAACTCAATATGTTCCTTGTGTCAGTATGCTGATTGTCTTTGAGCAAGAGAGAAAAAAAATATGTTGCTTTTCCTGTTTGAAGCAGAGAATTCCTTGTACTTGCTTTTCTATTTGTGCTTGTATTAACTTGCATATACTTTAAAGGTAGGTCATTGAAAAAATAATGTTTTATATAATTTTACACTAATACTGCAAGTACACATAATTGGTTAAGAGATAAAGCTAATTGTTTGTTTTTATTAATTTCAGATATCATAACTCTACCATAAATGTCACATGAAGATTTTCTTTCAAATTGTTTTTTTAGAAATGGCAACTGGTGCTCCAGTTGTATTAGGCATATTATAGATTCAATATGCTAAGTAAAGTTTTGTTCTAAGGAGCATTAGAATGTTTGTGCAGATATAAGATGGACAAGCAATGAATCAAATTTAGTCTAATGAACTATAACTTTGATGTTTGCACTGCAGACAACCTGTATTTATCTGAATTACTCTGTACAAGATTTCAAAGGCAAGTGTATGTGCTATAAAAACATATAGCGACTCATGGAGATAGTTTTCATTTAAATAACAGTTTTTTCTTCACAGCAAACTAAAGTTTAATTAACAATATAGATAAGTAAACTGTACAATGTAGCAGACAATCATATATTTCTTACAAAGTGGCTAAAAATATGTAGAAAAAAGAGATTTCTTAAAATATACTTGATTCAAATATATGTATGTAATTTGTTAATGACAGCCAATTTCACTACTCCATTTAAGAGGACAATAATAAGTAAAGTATGGGTTGCATTAATAAAGTAAAGACCGTGTGTGTGTGTGTGTGTGTGTGTGTATTTGTAAAATAGGGAGGATGTGATTGTAGTGGCCATGGAATACAGAGCACAATATCCACAAAGGTCTGGGGATGATAGAAATAAGTGAAGAAAAGGAGAGAAATAGGTACAGAGAGATTTGCGGTGAGCTAGTGTGAATAGTCCTTTGGACAGTTAATTGGAACTTTAAGTGAAGAGAAAGGCCCCAATTGAGGGAAATGAACCAGAAATGATCCCTGATAAATGGGCAGGGAAATAGATGAAACATGTGAATTGGCTGATTAAGACAGAATATAAAGCAGCATTCCCTGAATTAAGCAGCATACTTATTTCAATACCTTTTTCCTGAACTTTTTTTTCCTCGCTATTAACATGTATCCTCATTCCCAAATATAGATTTTATTGTACATATATGCACAGCTTATGTGTAATTCAGTACATCACATGAACTTTCTTTTACTTATTCTATTGTTAACTCATTGTTTTCTAGTGATTCAGTTGCATGTAAGCTATAAGGATGGACTTGCATTTACTCACTATAGCAACAAAACTTTGGTTTCAAATAATCATGAAGGAGCCCAGTCCATGATACTGCTTTTACTCTCACCATGAGAAGCTAAGGTGCTATCTTTACTATGTTACTGGGGTGAATTACAAAGACATATTTCTGAATGTTAAAGAAACCATGAATTCCCAGGATATACCTCATTCCCTAATACGTATCTCACAATTTATATATTGTTAGATTTGTTTTGCTAATATTTTAAAAGAACCTTGTGCCTGTATTCATGAGGAATATTGTTTGTAGCTCTTTTATTCTTTTCTTTTTTATTTCATAATGTGTTTTTCTGGGTTTTGGTATCAAAATAATGCTGGTCCCTTAAGTGAGTTGTAAAACATTCCTTCTTGAATTTTTTGAAAAACTTTGTGTAGAATTGGTATTCTTTCTTCCTTAAACATTTTTGAAAATTCACCTTTGATGCCTTCTGGACTTGATGTTTTCTCTGTGGGAAGGTTTACAACAACAACAAAAAAGTAAATTTCTTCAATAGACATAGAACTGTCCAGATTATATGTTTTCTTCTTGAGAGAGTTTTGATAACTTGTGTCTTTCAAGGAACTTGTCTATTTCTTCTAAGTTGTCTGATTTGTTGGAAAAAAAATTCAGCTTAATTATTCTCTTATTTTTTACTATCTGTAGGATCTCTGGAGGTGGCTCCCCTTTTGTTTCTGATATTGATTGACTGATTTTTGCTCCCTGCCTTTTTTCTTGATTGGTCTAGCAAGGGATATATCAGTTTTATTAAAGTTTTCAAAGGACAAACATTGACTTGTTCATTTTTGTTAATGTTTGTTTTCTATTGTGTTGGGTTATACTTTTTTCTTTATTATTTCCTTCTACTTGCTTTGGGTTTATTTTGTATTTATTTTCTAGCTTAAGTTAGTATCTTAGGACATTAATATTAGACCTCTCCTTTTCTAATATAAGAATTTAGAGCTATAATATTTCCTCTGATAACAGTTTTAGTTATTTGCATCTCATTAATTTTGATATATTTTCATTACAATTCAATTTGGAATAATTTCTTAAACTTCTTGATATCTTCTTTTTCTCATGGAAGTATGTTGTTTAAATTCCAAATATTGTGATTTTTCCTAGGTATCTCATTGTTATTTATAGTTTAATTCCATTAAGATAAATATATTCTGTGTGCTTTCAATCCTTTTAAATTTATTAAGATTTGTTTTATAGTCCAACAAATAGTCTACCTTGGTGAATGCATTATGTGCATTTAGAAAACAATTCATTTCCTTCAGTTTTAGGATGTAGTATTTTGTATGTAGGTATCAACTAGGTCAATGTGGTCAGTTGTGTTGTTTGGATCCTCTATTTCTTATTGATTCTTTTTCTTTTTGTCTACTTGTTCTGTCAATTGCAAAGAGAATGATGTTAAAAATATCCAAGTATTTATGGAATTACCTATTCCTTGCTTTAATTTCATCAGTTTTGCCTCACATATTTTGAAGAAATTAAGTGCATACACATATAAAATTAATATAGTTTCCTAATGAATTAACACTTTTATAATTATGAAATAGTCTTCTTTATTTTTGGTAACACTTTTTGTCTTGAAGTCTATTTTTCTAATATTAACATAGCCACTCTGTCTCCTTATATTTACTGTTCAATTGATGTATCTTTTCCCATGCATTTATATTCACACTATCTATATCTTCGTATTTAAAATACATCTCTTCTAGACAGCATAAAGTTGGATCTTGCTTTCTGCCTTTATTTAGAGTGTTTACTTTGTTAACATTTAATGTAACTATTATAGTTTAATTTGGCTTCCCATTTTATTGTGACTTTTCTATTTGTCCTCTTTTTTTTAACATCTATTTCTCTTTTTATGCCTTATTTTGGATTATTTGAATTTTTTAGATTTCCATTTCAATTTATTTATTGGCTTTTTAGCTATATCTCTTTGAATTTTCAGTGATTGTTCTAGGAATTAGAATACACATTCTTAAATTCTCACAATCCACTTAAAATTAATGTTGTATTGTTAAAAAATTATTCTGACACTTGTTAAAACTATAAGGAAGAATTTACTCAGGACTCTTGTCATAGATATGAAGACAATTTCAATAGAGGAGAGAGATTGGGCTCTTCTCTGAAAACAGTAAAGACAACTGAGGATTTATATTCAAGGAGCAGAGCGAGGGGGAGATGGATGGGCAGAAAATTACTAAGAGGAGACATCAAGGGTAGGGAGATTCTTGATAAACCAATTCAACAGAATAGTTGCTGAGGCAGGCCTGAGTAATCAAATGTCAAGGGTGTGGTAGTCTCTCTAAACTGAATTTTCAGGACTTGACAGGCCAAAGAGAGGGCCCAAAGATGAGATCTAGTCAAAAGAGAGCTCAGAGGAACCTGTCTAAAGTTTGGTCAAGGAGAGAGTCTTTGTCAGTACCACTGCACATGAAATGTAGTAATTTATCATGTTTACCATGATATATTATTTGGAGAACAGATGCCAAAATTTAGAGTATTAAGCAAGAATTTGTAACCTTTTTCACATAACGATGTTTTTCAACTACTCACTTTGTCATTCTTCTACAGATTTCTTCTGGAAGAGACTTAAAGCATATTATTTTTTTAATAAAAGAAAGGAAGTTAATATGAGGATAAAGAAAGGTATTTCATAAAAACTCTTCAGATAATTTGATAAGGAAAATATGAAAAATAGTAATTATATTTATAATTTAAATCAATTATTTAAAGTATCTGTGTTTTCTCTTTATCACTTTTCTGGGGAGATTGACCAATGACTCAATAATAATCATGATATTAAATCCTGCATGCACATTACAAGAAAGACATTATAATGTTATTGTGGTTAATACAAACATAACAGTTAACAGAGCATATTCTAAGACCATGTTCTTATATTCAACCCAAAGGATTTTAAGAGTGCTTCTTGACTAATGTTGCCAGATTTGACAAATAAAACTACAAATTGCCCACTAAAATTTGAATTTCATATAAAGTACAACTAATTATTAGTGTTAGGATGCCTCAAGCAATATTTAGATCTACTTATGCTAAAAAAAAATGTTTATCTGAAATCCAAATTTATCTGGGAACCCTGTATTTTATCTGGCTGTCCTATTCTTGATATGATGCTTTAATGTATCCATGAGTTTTCTGTAAGTGCACAATAACCACAAACTACATCAATGAGAATTTATTTGCTGTCAGATGTTAAAAAGATAACTTAAGAAACCCTTGTATATGCATAGTAGGAAAATATCTTAAAGAATAAACTTATGATATATTTCTTATATACATCCTAACATTATGAACCATACACTTTGTGGGGAAAGAGAACTACCTTCTTAATACTAAATTCTTCAATTTAAATCCCAGGTCTTGACAAACTCTCTCTTTCTTTAATTTATTAAATTGGACCAGCTCCACTTCTTTCTCTCAGAAAAATTCCTTTCACTTTCCAGGGCATATTTACATTACTTTAGCAAAGACATATTGAGCAATTCATATTTATTTGGTTCTAATATTTCTGATATTGATGGAGGCTAAACCATATAGAAACATTTAAGTAAATCTGTCGCTTTTCATTTTGTGGTGCATTCTGTTCTAGTTTTTGTGTAAAACAGAGAGATGTTTAAGGAAGTACATTCAATTATTCTGGTCATCTTAATACTAACTAATAAATTATTCATTTATGAATATTACTGTGCTAATTCAAATTTAGTAGGAGTGAAGATTTGAGAGCCTTGCTGAAGGCAATCATGGATTTATACTCAGATAGTCACTCTTGCTTGGCCCTGCCTGTGACCAAGGATCCACATTTGTAAGAAAGACAAATCAAATATTAAACTTTTATCACATGAAGTACAGGAAGATTTTTGAGCTATTGTACAATAAAAAATGTTTTTTAAACATAAGTGATATGTACCTGTATTATTTATTTTTACTAAAGCTATTAAAAGTAGTATTGCATCTAAAGTCAATAAGCATGAAGTATGTCTATTTTTTTGTATTTTTCCCTAAAGTGTTGCAATTTCAAACCAAAATACATTTTGCCCAAGGTTTGAATCATCTGTTGATTTCACAGAGCAATCATTATATAATTGAAATGTGCAGATTTTTGAATTAGACATCTCATGATATTGTGTGGTTTCATAAGTTGTAAAATGAAACTCACTATTAAACTACTTAGAATATTTTATCAAATCAATTTAAGACAGTCACTATACTCTTCTAGTACTCTTTTTTTGAAAATAAGCTTTATATCTTAATGATTACATATTAAAAAGTTTATTATAGCTCTGTTGTGATTCATGCCATTTACTCAGGTAAAAAATTTATATTTTCAAAACCTGAATTGCTCTTAGAATATTACACCTCTAGGAACAATACAATGCAGGCAATTTTCAATACTCAACTACTGTGTTTATTCCCAGCTAGTCTTGCCAATTATTTATAATGTCATAGAGTTAGTAAAATATAATTGAAACCTATTTTATGTCCCTTAACTGAGTACATTTTGTATATCATGTAATTTAGAAAATTGTATTAGATTCCTTAGTCATGTTTGAAAGGCTACAAACAACTAATATGAAACATATATATTAACATTTATAACAGCAGTGCCTAACATTCACACCTTTCAATATAATGATAGAATAGATGCCAGACGTTTGTATACATGCATATGTGTGCCCACAATTAATTTGTATTTTGTAGTTAATATCTTACTGTCATGGGCTTTTTAAAGTTTGTTTTACATACATTTTAGATGGTAACTGCACATTATCAAACATAATTCCTTTCATTTAAAAACAAATACATTTTATTTCTCACAGAAAATTTAGATCATTCCCATATAAATTAAGTGCAAATCATCAAAGTGATATTTATTTACACAAGAGTGTGAGTATAAATAGGTGTAGGTAGATATGAATGTTTTAAAATATATGGTAATGACTTATACAATAAAAAGGGTAAAAAACAATGACATACTTTGATTATTGGTTAGTTGTACCAGAAAGTATAAACATAAAATGAAACATTCTTTGAAGCAACAACTTAGTATTTTAAATGAAGGGAAAATGCCTCATCAAACTGACAAATAGAAATAATATAAGTGCTACAATTTTCACATCAATGTGAGGAAAAAAAGTGTTTTCAATTACAGTCATTTTAATCCTATTTGCTAAAGAAAATTATTTCGAAAGTGTAATAATTTTAAATAGTAAAATCCAGATTTCACTGCATCCCTATCAAATCTAACAGTGTAAAAGTGTATTTCTGCCTAATATATATCTTCTGGCTTTTCTGAAAAACAATTGAAATATTTTGTATTAGAAAAGTGGGTTGGGTGTATTTTGAGTTGGTTGCATCCTTATCGTCAGGCTTTGAAGAGTAAAAATAACTTTTCACAAGATAGTCACCATATAACACTCAAATAGGTTCCCAGTTAGATGTAAATACTTTAGTCCTCTGTATATAAAATATTGCATGCACTAGCTGTCAATAATATACATTTGTAATATGACGAAATATACAATAATAACAAACTCATAAGATAAAGATTTTTTTTGACACTCTAAAATGTATAAAAATGATTCTACTTATATATGTAATGGCAGAAGTTGGCCAAAACTTACTGTATGACTTCCCAGGCAATCTACAAAATTTCCTTCCAGGGAGATTAACTGGTTTATGTCAGTGCATGATACTTACAGTCACAGGGGTAAAATATATTAAAATGATGAGTCAACATTAAGAACTGCACATCAAGTAGCACCAAAAAGACATATAATTCACCTTTGGGAGCTGCTTCTTTATCATACAGATACTTGTTAATCACCCCGAGGAGCCTTATTTCTTAATTTTGTTCTGAAAATATTTTTGTAGAAATTTGTTGAGGGGGTTGAGTTATTAAGTGAACATGGTAAAAATTTAAACTGTATTTAAGCTAGAAGTATAATATTATCATTCATTTATGTCAACTCTACACAAGCATAACAGTAGACATCAGTTTTCTGTATAGTAACACATACTCTAGTAATGAACCCATGATAACATACTATTCTATAAAGTGAACTGCAGCCTAAGGTAAAAGAAGAAAATGAAGACTGCAAACGATTTCCACTATTGCATAAAACCTTGTTTTCCATAAATTATAATATTTCTTTCATATTATAAAATAGAAATTGAAAGAAAACCCTAAAAAGTGTTCATATATTTTGGTGGTGGCAAAGGTGGAAGTATAGATTTAAAAGATAATAAAAGATGGGCTTCCTAGGTGGCACAGTGGTTGAGAATCCAGCTGCCAACACAGGGGACACGGGTTCGATCCCTGCTTAGGGAAGATCCCACATGCCACGGAGAAACTAAGCCCGTGCACCACAACTATTGAGCCTCTGCTTTAGAGCCTGTGAGCCACAACTATTGAGCCCATGTGCTGCACCTACTGAAGCCCACGCACCTAGATCCTGTGCTCTGCAACAAGAGAAGCCACAGCAATGAGGAGCCCACGCACCACAATGAAGCGTAGCCCCCAGTCACTGCAACTAAAAAGAAGGCCCGCACACAGCAAAAAAGACCCAACACAGCCAATAAAATAAATAAATTTAAAAAAAATTTAAAAAATATAATAAAAGAGAAATGAAATATAGCCTGTGATACTAGTTAGATTGGCATAAATAAGATAGTTTAAGTAAATTAGCTATGAAATATTCAAATTATGCATTTCTTTGCATACAAACAAACCTTAATGTATTCTTATACATTTTTTTCAAATCCATATGTCCAAATTTAAGCAATTTGAAATATAGATATAATGCTTGATTATTTGTAAATAAAATAATGTATCAATCTAAATAAAATGATGAACTGATATAAAACAAGGTCTACCTTTCTTATATTTTAAGCATTCTGGAATATTTAATTTATCTAAAACACCAAAAAAATGTACTTTTGCAGTCATATTAAAGCCATCACTGGGATTTCCTTGGTGGCACAGTGATTAAGAATCTACCTGCCAATGCAGAGGACACAGGTTCTATCCCTGGTCCAGAAAGATTCCACATGAAGTGAAGCAAACAAGCCTGTCAGCCACAACTACTGAGCCTGTGTGCCACAACTACTGAAGCCCATGTGCTGCAACCACTGAAGCCCACACACCTAGAGCTCATGCTCTGCAACAAGAGAAGCCACCACAATGAGAAGCCCATGCACCACAACAAAGAGTAGCCCCCACTTGCCGCAACTAGAGAAAGCCCATGCACAGCAATGAAGACCAAATGCAGCCAAAAATAAAAATAAATTAATTAATTTAATTGAATATTTTTTTAAAAAATCCATTACCATGTCCTTGAAGACATTTCCCCAAAATTTTCCCAGTTTCAAAGTAAATATTTATGTTAGCTGGCTCAACCATACTTCCAAGTGGTAAGAGAAATAACTATCAAACCACATACTGGATAATTTTTTAATAATCTTAAAACATATAAAACCTGCCTATCAGGGCATCTAATAATAAAAGACTGCCTGTCCAAAAAACTAAACTTTTGTAAGTTTATAAACAGTCACTGAAATAATTTAAACAACTATTTAGTCGGTAGTTAGTAAATCTAATCACTTTATGCCTGTGCACTTGATATGCAGGAAAGAACAACTAAATTAATTAATTTCACCAGATTATGATGTTAAAAGACTTGAAATACATTTCAGTAATTGAAAATTAACTGAAGGGGGCTTCTTAGGTGACTCAGTGGTTGAGAATCCGCCTACCAATGCAGGCGACAAGTGTTCAATCCCTGCTCCAGGAAGATCCCACATGCTGCGGAGCAACTAAGCCTGTGTGCAACAACTATTGAGCCTGTGCTTTAGATCCCATAAGCCACAACTATTGAGCCCATGTGCTACAACTACTGAAGCCCACGTGCCTAGAGCCCATACTCCACAACGAGAAGCCATGGCAATGAGGAGCCCGCGCACCACAATGAAGAGTAGATGCCACTCACCGCAACTAAAAAGAAAGCCTGTGTACAGCAAAAAGGACCCAACACAGCCAATAAAATAAATAAATAAATAAATTTATTTAAAAAAGAATATTCTGTATCATTAAAAAAAGAAAATTAACTGAAGGGTTTACTATATTAGTTTGAGAGAATGAATTAATAATTTCTTGTGTTCTATATAGTCTAATCATGGGTTGAGGAGAATATAAGAGGGTCTGAAAAGCATAATTTGAAGTTTGGCTAAGGATTTTCATATCCCCACTCCATGAAACCCTATATATCTACCTTAATTATCTCAGCACTTAGGTATTATCAGGCTGAGTTAATGCATCATGATGAAGCCATTTCATATTTACTGGTCTTGATAAATTGAATATGTCATCATAGTGAAAATCTTCTATGTTAGAGAGAGAAAATGTAACTATACCTCTTCAACATAACTTGGAGGTGAAGTAATCAGATCACCACTCACTAATTTCACTTAAAATTTCAGTACTAAATTTAAGAAAAATATCCTCTCCATTTTCAACATAACAGGACTGTTAATAGCATTGAAAATTTACTTCCTAGGGCATGACAAGAATGCTTTTAGCACTTAAAATGAACCTTTTCCCAAAGAAAATAGAAGCCTATTTACCTTAACTCTCTATATTATGATGCAAATAATTTAGAAGTTATTCCTATCCTGCAAAGTTAATATGGATTTCACTGTATTTGCAGTATGGAAAGGATTTATGCATTCTAAATACCATAATTATATCAGGAAGAGACATTCAAGGTCTTAAATGGGACACACAAATTACACCTAACAGCATTGAAAACTACCTTACTTTGCATGAGCATGCATTAAACTGTAGTTTTCCCTTTGGAATATGGAATGCTCTATTTTACTCAAAATAATCTGCATAAAAGAGGACTAAATTGTATCCTTTTGACTATTTCAATTATTCTTCTCTCAAGTACATATTATAATAATGGAAAGCCTACCTTATTTCCTTTATATTAGAATTCTACAAATCTTTACCTTATTCTCTTATTATACTCATTGTTATTATTTCTAAGGAATTAACAAAATTTAAAGATCAAATGGGTATGGGTGAAATAGATATGGTGGTGGCTACCTAACTGAATTTATTTAAAGAATTTTGATGAAAATATCTTGACTTAACAAACATGAATAAAAGCTTCAGTTCCTTTTCAACTGGATTGTGGCATAAATTTGTATCACCATCACATCATAAATGCTGCATGTGGTTCACTACATATCGAATGAATACCCTTCCAGAGCTCAAGGATGAGCATGTGAATTTTTAGTAGACCCTACAGAGGGAGTGAGACTGAATAATGACTCTTTTTCTGTACTGTTTATTTTACTATGGATTGTTCCATAAATGCCAGGTCAATTCCCTTTACTCCAACTCCAGTTCCCCTAAATAAAATGATTGTTTTTTCTTTTTTGTAAATAATTAAATATACCCTGGAGATTATGTAGTCAAATTGTGGAATAGGAAACCAAGGCAAAGAAAAGTTAAGTGAACTGCCAATTGTCACAGAGCTAGTTAGTGATAGAGACAGACTTAGAACTCTTTTCTGATTACTCCCAATTTACTGTTTTTCTAATTACCCTCAGCTTTTGTGGGGTAGTGAGCACAACACACAATGAGCAATACTCTCTATTCAAAAGCATTGAAATTAACATTTAAAAGGTAGAATGACTTAGGATTCATTAGAATACAATGTTTGAGAAGTACACCACAAGTTGTTTTCTTATTCTTTCTGGAAAATAATGAAATCATTCTTTTAACTCCTGAACTTTCTTTCTAAAAATTGCATTTTACTTTCTTAATTTACTTTTCACTCTTTGATAAGAGATTATGTAATTAAGATACAAACAAAATAGTAATATAATTTAAATCATTGAAAAAAATAAGCACTCCTATGTTTTAGAGATAAAATAATAAAATTCAACCAGTCTTGAGGTTGGTCATCAAAATATAGACTGCCAAGCAGTTTATCACTTCCCTTTCAAACACCTTCTGATTTATAATTTACAGGAGGAAGTTTAACAGTGAGAATTAGTTTCTAACCTTTATTTCTACTACTTGTACACAGTGACGGTAATCTACTTATCTCCATTAGAATGTTAAGGAAGACTTCTTTTTTTAATAAATTTATTCATTTATTTATGTATGTATGTATGTATGTATTTTATTGGCTGTATTGGGTCTTTTTTGCTGTGTGCAGGCTTCTTTTTAGTTGTGGTGAGTGGGGTCTACTCTTCATTGTGGTGTGTGGGCTCCTTATTGCTGTGGCTTCTCTTGTTGTGGAGCATGGGCTCTAGGCATGTGGGCTTCTGTAGTTGTAGCACATGGGCTCAATAGTTGTGGCTTATGGGCTCTAAAGCACAGGCCCAATAGTTGTGACACACAGGCTTAGTTGCTCCACGGCATGTGGGATCTCCCTGGGGCAGGGATCGAACCCTTGTCCCCTGCATTGGCAGGCAGATTCTCAACCACTGCACCACCTAGGAAGGCCCTGAGGATGAATTTTTCAGTAAATTTCAGACTTATTTACATACTAACACTAAATTTTATCTACACATACATAATCAGGAGTAAGTTGAAGACAATTTATTTTTTCACATTGTATCAAATACCATTTAATGGAGAATTTTATTCTTTCATTGTTTCCAAATATTTTTTAATGCAACCTATTTACATTGGTCCCATCCCACATTTGCCATTTCTCTACCCTTCTGCTGAGCCTAGTGATAGAGAAAGACTGAGAAGATAGAGTAGGTGGTGGTGGTGCTGGATAAGAGTTTAAGCCTTCAAGGAATACAGATAATTTCTCAGTAGGGATTCCTATTAAAACTTAGGTTAAACCAAATGAAACTATCAGATTATATATAATGCCATTTTTCTTCTAGAATAATCATTGCTGTGACCCATCATGGCAAAGCTTATATTTAGGACCTTTCATTAGTCAATGATATTTGTAATGCCAAATAGCTAATTGAGAACACAAATAACTTTATTTTCATAAGATTTTGAGTTATAGACCAAGAAACTCTAGGCAATTTTGCTGCATCTTATTGTAATACAAAATATCAACTCCATGATTTTACATTAAATAACTTTCCTTAATACTAATTTAATATTTAATTACTATTTTGTTTTCATTTATTTTGAAATTATGAAATAAATTTTAATTTTCTAAAATATTAATTTAATAGTCATTAAATGTTTAATGGAGAATAATAGCTGGGTTTCTGTATTCTGGCCATAAAATTAAACAGAGCAGCTACACATTGCTCCTTATAATACATAAATGGAAATTGTAAGTATCTGATCAAACTCCTCCTAGAAAGAACAGCCATGGCAGTAAATGGGAGCTAATATAGCAAACTCATTCTGTGCTTCACACACAATATGTGCTTGGGAATAAAAGTAAAGATGAGTTCTGGTTTTATAAAACCTTTAAATTAACTGTACCTTTAATTTGAAAAATGTGAGTTAATTTATGTATTTTCTGAAAATCTGCCAGTTTTCTTTATCTTTACTACTGAATTAATACATGCAAATTAAAGGAGAGATCTCATAAGGAGTGTGAAATATCTGTTTATTATTTGTTCTCTGCTCTTATTTATTTTCTAATCTGCTTTCCCAAGAAAATGCCATTTATGTTCCATAATAATCATTATAGCCCACTGCTTTCATTGAAGTTCATGTTAGCAGAATATATTCATCAAAAATGATCAGACTTGAAAAGATAGATGTAGGTTCTTAAAGGGAATGATTTATCATGGCTATGAACAAGCTTCCCACCAACTGGGCAGTTTGAGAGCTGGAAGATGAAAATGTAATGTTGGACTACTCTCTGGTAGGGGTGACTAGAAAATGGAGGAAAAGTAAAATTAAAATATGAAGGTTTCCCAAAATTAAATTTGATTACATTTTAAAAGTCGCCCCTCCCTGCTACCATGAAGCTATAATAATCAGTAAGGTCACTGAATTACTTTTGCATACAATGAAGAATTGTAGTTTTCATAATGGCAACTCAAAGGAGTAACTTGATTGACAGTGTATAATTTAGTTTTTCAGAAATACCATTGATTCACAGGAGATTACAAGTTGTTAATCAATAGACTAACACAGTCAAACGATTTCTGTTAGACAATATGTTTTTCCCTCTTGATATACTTTTAATAATCTTATTTCATAAAATACAAATTCATTTCCAAGATATGTCAATGATAACCGTTAACTAAGTTTTTCTAGTAAGGGGTGCACATAAGAATGTACATGTAATTGTCAATGGAGAAACATTTTTATTGCTTATGGTAAAATTTAAACTGCATAATTTAAAAACAACAGAGTATGTAAATTTAAGTTCACTGATACATTTCAATTTTTACAAAATTTAAATGATTACTTGTAGAGTTAAATTGATGTTGGACATGTGAAAACAGCATAATATATTATGATATATTTCAATGAGTATATGCTTTCAAGTGTTAATTTATTCAAAAGGAATCAAAATACAATGGACGACATACAACAGAATAGAGTCACTGAAAGTAAAATTTCAAAGAATGGTTAATGACATTGGAAGAGCTAATGGCATAATATTAAGTTAAAAAAAATGAAGACATCAACTAGTTTATGATCCCAATGTTTTAAAGCCAAGCCAAAAATATTCTGACATTTAAAAAATGATTGGAATAAATCAGTGTCACATCAACATTTTAATAGTAATTATGCCTAAGAGATTTTTATTTTTAAAATTTTAATGTTTCTTATATGTTAAGTATGTTCTACAAATTTATAATCATTTATTGATGCATGGACAAAATAAATAAAATTTAAATTTGTATGTATATATATTTATATATACCTTTATGTGTGTGTGTTGCTGTATGACATGACATAGTACTCAACTTATAGTTTGACCCTGAATAAAAGATTAATAACATTTATTAAAAACTAACTACAGGGGATATGTGTATAAAAACAGATTATTGAACTTGGTGTACCCCCCCCAAAAAAAAAAAAACTAACTACATGCCAAATGCAGTGTCTGGTATATTTCATTTAACTGTTATCACAACCTTATAGTGTAGGGTTTTTTTTTATTGTAACCAATGAGAGAACTGAAAACAAGGAGGTTAAATAAATTCATAAGGCCAGACAACTAATTAAGTGACTGAAACAGGATTTAAAATACATTGTTTAAGACTCAAAATCTTGTACTCTTTCCATTTTAGTACAGTGTCTCCCCAATGTTTGCTGAGTTAATGTATTCTGACTATGTAACATTTCTTCACTTCTTTCCTTTAAAACTAAGGATCAATAATGAACAAGAAAGAGAAATTTTAACTAGTGCAGTGATTCTATGAGCAAAGTTGAGGGAAGGGTTAAAATACTCTATTTTCATTATTTTCTAAGCATGAGAGGAAGAATAAGCAAATCACTGAAAATTAAATGCAATTCTGAAAGTTCTTCAATAATCTTGCTATATTGTCATTTAAAATTATAAATAATGTTATAAATTTTACTTTGTTTCACATCAAGAATTTAGATATTTGTAACCAGCCAGCAACATATTTAAAAGACATATAAATCATATACCCTGTAACTGGCAATTTCCTCTGAATGTTTCATTTTTTAACCTTTCTCACATTTGTTATAAAATATTCTTTACAATTATAATGTTTTAGGTTGTATGTTCCTTTCAGAATTCATAATAAAATGGTGCTGGTCATGATGAAATCTTATTTAAAGATTCTTGGTGTTAAATATAGCTTTTAACCAATTCAGAGATAAGTTTGAATATATCACTCATAAAAGACACAGTTCTTCTCAAAACTGATCTACAGTTTACTCCATTATTCGTCATGGATATTTCTTAGCCCCAGTGAAAGTTGGTTTCCAAGTTTGGCTTTAGGATATTTTAGAGTAAGTCCAATAATTTTAAAAACATCATTGAAATCTACAAAATACACAGCATTTTGAGAAACACCAAGAAATCAATGAGTGGGTTACAAAAACTCAAATAAAAAAGTTTAAAACATTTTTAAGTGGTTTAAAAAAGGGACTAAAGTTAAATGGATATTAAATTCTCAATTAAATTAAAATATTTACTTTAAAAATATGTAGCAATGAAGTGAAAGTACTTGTTTTAAATTTTTATACAGTTGAAATGTCAGCACATTTTGGAGGGAGTAACTAAAGTATCAAGCATTAGTTTTATCACATTCCTCTGGGTAGCAAGGTATATTTTAAAATGTAGAAAAATACTCATTCAGGTTTTTCTTCAGAGTCTGTATTTCTAAATTTGGATTTAATTAATCTAAATACATTTAAACACATGTATATGCATATGTTTGTTTAAATAACATTTATTTGTAATTGCATTTTTCCATTCTTTTTACATTAATTACTATTCTAGAAGAGGTCAAGTTAACTCACTTTTTTCAATGACGTTTTAGTAGAACCAATTCATTTGTCATGGTTTTGTATTGATATTTGCCCCTTGCATTTCTCAAATATATTTCACTTCACCATTTAATGCTTAAATGATATTAAAATACAGTAAATAACTCCATATTCTACTTTCTTCTATATCCTAGAGTTCAGATAAATTTACTGAATTAATATGGTTTGGTGGAATAATTTGGATTTTGTATAGCTGTTACTTAGTAACACTTAGACCAAAATAACAACAAAAACCTTGCTTTTTTGATTGAAAATTTCCTGTTAATGTCATTTGGGTATAGACATTGTATACAAAGTGACGCTCATCAGAATAACTTTTTCAAAGATCCCTGGTACATCTGAAATGTAGATCTATCCTTGGTTAATATGAGCTAGGCATATTATTTGTATTTTTAAAATGGCATATTTAACAAACAGCAATATCAATTAGTCATAAACAATTAGGAACATAGATCACATTATGTAGTATCTCGAATCTTTTTTTTTTAGTACTGCAATATTTTTTCTTGTGGATTTTCCAAAGCACTCATCACAGTAAATATGAGTATAATCTTCAGATATTTTCTTGACATCTCTTTTTTCATTCAAAGCCTCTGAATTATTTGCAAAATATCCAAATGTCTTCACATACATGTTTCCAAGTGCCTGCTGAGTACTTTGAATCAATGACAAGTAAAATAAACTACATACTGAATGGAAATTTTGGCAAAGATGATCCAATTTGGATTTTTATTGTTACTTTAAAATTAAATTATAACATGTTCACATAGCCTATATTTTTTAAAAATTTAATTATATAACTCATAATTTCTCAAAAATCTAATGGTAATTAACTAAATATATGTGACTAATCAAGAACTATTAATCAAGTTGAGATACCACTAACTTCTCCTGAAGCTATGATTCTTTAATCACTAAATCTGTAGGATGGCAAACATATTTTGATAGGAAGTTAATCATCTCAAATCACTTCTCATCTTTTCTACATATACTTTAAAATAATACTTTTCTCATGAGTGTCAGTATGATTTCTGATACATTAAAAGTGATTTATCTTTTCTCCTGAGTCCAGTAAAGCATGTCAAATCCCTCATAAGTTGAGTGCAGTTGTGGATGGCCTTAATCTGTTTTCTTGTTTCTATACAGTACTGCAAGTATACTTAAGCCTTGATTTAATTTACCCTTAACTAGCCACTTCCCCATGAACTCTATATTTCCAGATAGTTTGAAAAATATTGGATGTATTCTTTCATATTATGATGTTAATAACAGTGCATCAACTCTTCTAAGAGCATGTGCATTTTTTAAAAATTAATTCATCTCTTCATTCAGCAAGTTGATTTATTTTCCACAAAATGTCTGAAGAACTGGGCACAGAGGTCATAGGAAAATGGGCAAGTAAGAAAAGATAGAATAAATATTATGATAGAAGCATGTACAAGAAAAGGGCAATGCCAAGATTAAAGTGTGATATTTTGAATGATGTGTATTCAAATACTGTCATCTGGGAAATATATGTGTATTTAGGCAAAAGGATCTTCTAGGAGCCTCTAATACAATAGCTTATGAATTAAGACTTCCTATCAGTAATTATTTTAACTATAAGAGACAGAACCTTGCTAAAACTGACTAAAAACTATGGTAATGCAAATGTTATGCAAAGAGTGAGCAGTGGTTTTATAAGGGAAATTATGACTACAGAAATGTAGTAGTTCTACTTATCCAAACTATTAAGGGTCTTAGTTTAAGACCTGAGACTTCTCCAAACCTCAAGTACTTCCTAAGTGAATTTTAAAATATTCTATTGAACTCTCCAAAATCTGTACAATTCATATGTTTTTGGTTATACCAAATCATAGTACTATCATATGCAAGAAAATACTAGGCATTTTTTCTGCTAAAATGTCAAATCAATTGTGCAATTGGTAAAGTTAAAAATAATTTTCTCCCCATCATAAACCTAATGTTTTCATCTGCATGCCTAGATACCATAATGATAGATCCTATGTATCTAAAACAGATGCTAAAGGTCAAATATTTCTTCTACATCTTAGACTTTACCCTTGCATTAAAGAATCCCTTTCACCCCAAACAAAGCTCCAGACTTAAAAACTTGGCAAATCCCTTCTGCTGTTTGGACCATAATTTTCCTTTCTTTAAAAATGTAAACATAGAACTAGAGAATATATAAATTCCTTTATAATACTAATAATATTTAACATGGCTTTAAAAAAATTATGAGGCTCCAATCTTGTGTCAGATACTGTGCTAAGCATTGCAGAAATAAAGATAAATGTCACGGAAACCCTACCATTAAGGCCCTGATATTCTAATGGAGAACACAAGTATGTAAACAAGTAAGTACCTTCTAAGGTTCTAATTTAAGAACTGAGGTGATTTTGAGGGCTAAGGGAACAAAGAAAGGTCTAATACAGAATGGAAGGTTTGGTGGAAAGTAAGATATTGCCGGTGGGAAGGGCACACAGGCATGAAAGTAAGGCTCCTTTATAGGACCATTTATAGTTTATAGTTGGAGGAGTAAAGGGCACACAGGAAGAGACACAAAGAGATGACTGATAGAATGTAAGGGACAGATTATAAGATACATGAAGGTATTTTAATCATTTATTGTAGGCATTAAGGAATTATTGAAGAATTAAGCAGGAAAGTGATATTAAATTGAAAAAATTAGGAGCAGAGAAGTGCTTTAGGATAAAGAATAGCTCCTTATCAGTAATGGAAGATTATTGAAGAGGTGATAGTTGAATATCCATGTTTGAACTGTGTAATTGATATAGTCCCTTCTGATTCTAAAAGTTTATAATTTTTTTTTTACTAGGCTAAGCCCAGATACTAGAGAGCCTTGAATGCCAGGTTAAATTTGAGTATTGAGTCATAATTGATTGATTGAGGTACTGACTTACAATATTATATCAGTTTGAACTATATAACATATTGATTTGATATTTTTATACATTACAGAATGATCTAGTTACCATCTGTCAACATGAAAAGTTATTACAATATTATTGACTATATTACCTATGCTGTACATTATATCCCTGTACCTTATTTATTTTATAAATGGAAGTTTGTATGTCTTAATTTCCCTCACCAATTTCACTCATGCCCCCCCCATACCCCTCCCCTCTGGTAACCACCAGTTTGTTCTCTGTATCTATGTTTGTTTCTGTTTTTTTTATGTTTGTTTGTTTGTTTTGTCTTGTAGATTCCACATATAAGTGAAATCATACGGTATTTGACTTTCTCTGTTTGACTTATTTTAAAGTTGACTATTTAGATGTAGATAATGCAAAGGCTTTAGCTGGTTCTTATTTTTTAAGAATTTTATTGAGATATAATTGACATACAATAAACTACATATATTAAAGTGCACAATTTGATTTTTTTTCTTATTAGTAATGTACATATGGCAATCCCAATCTCGCAATTCATCCCACTCCAAGCCCTCCCTGCCCCTTTCCCCCTTGGTGTCCATATGTTTGTTCTCTACATCTGTGTCTCTATTTGTGCCATGCAAACCAGTTGATCTGTACCATTTTCCTATATTCTGCATATTAGAGTTAATATACAATAATTGTTTTTCTCTTTCTGAGTTACTTCACTCTGTGTAACAGTCTCTAGGTCCATCCATGTCTCTACAAACAACCCAATTTCATTCCTTTTTATGGCTGAATAATATTCCATTGTATATATGTGCCACATCTCTTATCCATTCATCTGTTAATGGACATTTAGGTTGCCTCCATGACATAGCTATTGTAAATAGTCCTGCAATGAATATTGGAGTGCATATGTCTTTTTGAATTATGGTTTTCTCTGGGTATATGCCCAGTGGTGGGATTGCTGGGTCATATGGTAATTCTATCTTTAGTTTTTCAAGGAACCTCCGTACTATTCTCCATAGTGGCTGTATCAAGTTACATTCCCACCAACAGTGCAAAAGCGTTCCTTTTCTCCACACCCTCTCCAGCATTTATGGTTTGTAGATTTTCTGATGATGCCCATTCTAACTGATGTGAGGTGATACCTCACTGTAGTATTGATTTGCATTTCTCTAACAATTAGTGATGCTGAGCAGCTTTTCATGTACTTCTTGGCCATCTATATGTCTTCCTTAGAAAAATGCCTATTTAGGTCTTCTGCCCATGTTTTTATTGGGTTGTTTGTTTTTGTGATATTGAACTGCATGAATTGTTTATATATTTTGGAGATTAATCCTTTGTCTGTTGATAAGTTTGCAAATATTTTCTGCCATTCTGAGGGTTGTCTTTTTGGCTGGTTTATGGTTTCTTTTTCTGTGCAAAAGCTTTTAAGTTTCATTAGGTCCCAATTGTTTATTTTTGTTTTTATTTGCATTACTCTTGAAGGTGGGTCAAAAAAGATCTTGCTGCAATTTATGTCAAAGTGTGTTCTGCCTATGTTTTCCTCTAGGAGTTTTATAGTGTCTGGCCTTAGATTTAGGTCTTTAATCCATTTTGAGTTTATTTTTGTATATGGTGTTAAGGAGTGTTCTAATTTCATTCTTTTACATGTAGGGGTCCAGTTTTCCCAGCACCACTTATTGAAGAGACTGTCTTTTCTCCATTGTATATCCTTGCCTCCTTTGTCATAGATTAGGTGACCATAGGTTAATAGGTTTATCTCTGGGGTTTCTGTCCTGTTCCGTTGATCTATATTTCTGTTTTTGTACCAGTACCAGATTGTCTTCATTACTGTAGCTTCATAATATAGTCTGAATTCAGGAGTCTGATTCCTCCAGCTACGTTTTTTTTTTTTTTTTTTTTTTTTCTCTCAGGACTGTTTTGGCTATTTGGGGTCTTTTGTGTCTCCATATACATATTTTAGGGTTTTTTGTTCTAGTTCCGTAAAAAATGCCACTGGTAATTTGATAGGGATTGCAATGGATCTGTATATTGTTTTGGGTAGTATAGTCATTTTTACAATTTTGATTCTTCCAATCCAAGAACATGGTATATCTCTCCATCTGTTTGTGTCATCATTGATTTCTTTCATCAGTGTCTTGCAGTTTTCTGAATATAGTCCTTTTACTTCCTTAGGTATGTTTATTCCTAGGTATTTTATTCTTTTTGTTGCAATTGGTGAATGGGACTGTTTCCTTAATTTCCCTTTCTTATCATTGTTACTGTGTAGGAATGCAAGAGATTTCTGTGTGTTCATTTGGGATCCTGCAACTTTACCAAATTCATTGATTACCTCAAGTAGTTTTCTGGTGGTATCTTTAGGATTTTCAATGTGTAATATCATGTTATCTGCAAACAGTGACAGTATTCTTCTTTTCCAATTTGGATTCCTTTTATTTCTTTTTCTTCTCTGATTGCTGTGGCAAGAACTTCCAAAACTATATTGAATAGTAGTGGTGAGAGTCAACATTCTTGTCTTGTTCCTCATCTTAGAGGGAATGCTTTTAGTTTTTCACCATTGAGAATGGTGTTTGCTCTGGGTTTGTCATATATGGCCTTCATTATGTTGAGGTAGCTTCTCTCTATGCCCACTTTCTGGAGAGTTTTTATCATAAATGGGTGTTGAATTTTATCAAAAGCTTTTTCTGCATCTATTGAAATGATCATGATTTTTATCCTTCAATTTGTTAATATGGTGTGTCACATTGATTTATTTGTGTGTATTGAAGAATCCTTGCATTCCTGGGATAAACCCCATTTAATCATGGTGTATGATCCTTTTTATGTGTTGTTGGATTCTGTTTGCTAGTATTTTGTTGAGGATTTTTGCATCTATATTCATCAGTGATATTGATCTGTAATTTTTTGTGTGTGTGACATCTTTGTCTGGTTTTGGTATCAGGATGATGGTGACCTCGTAGAATGAGTTTGGGAGTGTTCCTTCCTCTGCAATGTTTTGGAAGAGCTTGAGAAGGATGGGTGTTAACTCTTCTCTAAATGTTTGATAGAATTCACCATCTGGTCCTTGACTTTTGTTTGTTGGGAGATTTTTAATCACAGTTTCAATTCCATTACTTGTGATTGGTCTGTTCATACTTTCTATTTCTTCCTGATTCAATCTTGAAAGTTTATACCTTTCTAAGAATTTGTCCATTTCTTCCAAGTTGTCCATTTTATTGGCATATAGTTGCTTGTAGTAGTATCTTATGATGCTTTTTATTTCTGCAGTGTCCACTGTAACTTATCCTATTTCATTTCTAATTCTATAGATTTGAGTCCTCTCCCTCTTTTTGTTGATGAGTCTGGCCAAAGGTTTATCAATTTTGTTAATCTTCTCAAAGAACCAGCTTTTAGTTTTATTGATCTTTGCTATTGTTTTCTTTCTTTCTATTTCATTTATTTCTGCTCTGATCCTTATGATTTATTTCCTTCTACTAACTTTGGGTTTTGTTTGTTCTTATTTCTCTAGTTTCATTCAGTGTAGTGTTAGATTGTTTATCTGGGATTTTTCTTGTTACTTGAGGTAGGATGGTATTTCTGTAAACTTCCCTTTTAGAACTGATTTTGCTGCATCCCATAGGTTTTGGGTCATTTTGTCTTCTTTGGCATTTGTCTCTAGGTATTTTTTGATTTCCTCTTGAGTTCTTCAGTGATCTTTTGGTTATTTAGTAGGGTATTATTTACCCTCCATGTGCTCGTGTGTTTTACAGTTATTTTCTTGTAATTTATTTCTAATCTCATAATGTTGTGGTCAAAAAAGATGCTTGATAATGATTTCAATTTTATCAAATTTACCAAGGCTTGATTTGTGACCCAAGATGTGATCTATCTTGGAGAATGTTCCCTGTGCACTTGAGAAGAATGTGTAATCTGCTGTTTTTGGATGAATTGTCCTATACATATGAATTAAACTTGTCTGGTGTATCATTTCATTTAAAGTTTGTGTTTCCGTATTAATTTTCTGTCTGGATGATTTGTCTGCTGGTATAAGTGGGATGTTAAAGGCCCCCATTGTTATTGTGTTACTGTTGATTTCCTCTTTTATAGTTGTTAGAATTTGCCTTTTGTATTAAGGTGTTCCTATATTGGGTGCATATATGTTTATAATTGCTATATCTTCTTCTTGGATTGATCTCTTCATAATTATGTAATTTCATTCCTTGTCTCTTGTAATATTCTTTATTTTAAAGTCTACGTTATCTGATATGAGTATCACTACTTTAGCTTTCTTTTAATTTCTAGTTGCATGGAATATCTTTTTCCATTCCCTCACTTTCAGTCCCTATACGTCCCTAGCTCTGAAGTGGGTCTCTTGTAGACAGCATATATGTAGGTATTATTTCTTTATCCATTCAGCTAGTCTGTGTCTTTTGGTTGGAACATATAATACATTTACATTCAAGGTAATTTTTGATATGTATGTTCCTATTACCATTTTCTTAATTGTTTTCAGTTTGTTTCTGTAGGTCCTTTTCTTCTTTTGTGTTACCCACTTAGAGAAGCTCCTTTAGCATTTGTTGTAGGGGTGATTTGGTGCTGCTGAATTTTCTTAGCTTTCGCTTGTCTGTAAAGCTTTTGATTTTTCCATCGAATCTGAATGAGATCTTTCTGGGTAGAGTATTCTTGGTTGTAGGTTCTTCCCTTTCATCACTTGAAACATATCATGCCACTCTCTTCTGGCTTGCAGAGTTTCTGCTAAGAAATCAGCTGTTAACCTCATAGGAGTTCCTTTATATGTTGTCATTTTTCCCTTGTTGTTTTTAGTAATTTTTCTCTGTCTTTAATTTTCATCAATTTGATTACTATGTGTCTCGGTGTGTATTTCCTTGGGTTTATCCTGCCTGTGACTCTCTGTGCTTCCTGGACTTTGGTGACTATTTCCTTTCAAATATTAGGGAAGTTTTCAACTATAGTCTCTTCCAATGTTTTCTTGGGTCCTTTCTCTCTCTCTTCTCCTTCTGGGACCCCTATAATGCAAATGTTGGTGCATTTAATGTTGTTCCAGAGGTCTCTTAGGCTTTCTTCATTTCTCTTCATTCTCTTTTCTTTATTCTGTTCTGTGGCAGTGATTTCCACCATTCTATTTTCCAGGTCACTGATCTGTTCTTTTGCCTCAGTTATTCTCCTATTGATTCCTTTTAGTGTATTTCTCATTTCAGTTATTGTATTGCTCATCTCTGTTTGTTCTTTAATTCTTCTAGATCTTTGTTAAACATCTTTTCAATCTTTGCATCCAGTCTTTTTCCAAGGTCCTGGAGCATCTTCACTATCATTATTCTGAATTCTTTCTCTGGAAGGTTGCCTATCTCTACTTCATTTAGTTGTTTTTCTGGGGCTTTATCTTGTTTCTTCATCTGGTACAATGCCTTTTGCCTTTTCATTTTGTCTATCTTTCTGTGGCTATGGCTTTCATTCTGCAGGCTGCAGAATTATACTTCTTCTTGCTACTGTTGTCTGCCCTTTTGTGGGTTAAGCCCTCTAAGAGGCTTGTGTGTGCTTCCTGATGGGAGGGAATAGTAGTGGGTAGAGCTGGGTGTTGCTTTGGTAGGCTGAGCTCAGTAAAACTTTAATTCACTTGTCTGCTGATGGGTGGGACTGAGTTCCCTCCCTATTGGAGTCCACCACTAGCCCTACCAAAGAGCCTGTAAGCTCCAGTGCTGGGTCACCTCAGGCCAAACAATCAAAAATGTATCAATTTATTTTCATGCCTCATCTATGTAACTGTGTAAAGTAGAAAAAATCTAGATATTCAAAAAATGTTTATTATATTACAAGAAAATATATTGACCTTTTATTTAATAGTACATTTAATTTGTTTAAATATTATATGTTGCCCTATTAGTACTATTTTGGGGCCTCTTTTCATTGATATTTCAGTGGAATGATTTTGTTTTACTTATTCAGAACCATGGATAGTCTTTATTCTCTTTTGCCATCATCAAAAGAATGCCAGGGAAAGATTAAATGAATCATTAAAGTTGGGTTCAGAATAGATAATCCACAGAAAATAGGTGCTACTCAGAGTGAGAAATAAATTTTTAAAGGAGTATTTTATATAGGAACTTAAGGGATTTGAATTCAGATATCACAAATCTGAAAATGTTCATCAATTTACATGGCTTCTCATTTTATCCATCATTCCAGAACTCATTTGTGTACATTAAGAAACTGGGTTGAAAGTCAAAATAAGCACCAGAAGAGACAATTTCAGATTTTACAGTATTTCCTTACATTGATCCCAAATCACAATACTAAGTAAGTAGCAAATGAAATAAAATGAAAATCCACTTCATGTTCAAAATGAAATAAGTAATGTAAATGAAAGTCTTTGTAAACTATAAATGACTGCTCTAAAATAGGGCAATGTAACATCAAATTAAAATTTAAATTAGGAAAGCAAAGTCAAATTATAAATATGTAATTTCTGAATTGAACATCCGTATGAGATTTGGCAAACAACTTAGTATTCCTCATAATGTACTGAAGGCAGGATTTTGGACCTCTATATCACTGTATTTTGTGAGAGTATATGAGTTTTTAATTTCTTTTTATTGTTTCTAGCTCTGTTGTAGTCAGATGTATCTGGTGCTTGTTTTAAAACACTAAGTGGCAAACAAAAGACAGCCTACTTAATGTTAGAAGGCATTTACAAATGATATATCTGACAAGGGGTTAATATCCAAGGTATAAAAATAATCCATACAATTCAATATCATAAAAAAAAACAACTCAATTAAAAAATTGTCTGGGGGCTTGAGCAGGCATGTTTTTTTTCCAAAGAAGACATACAGATGGCCAACAGACAAATGAAAGGATGCTCACCATCATGAATCATCAGGGAAATAAAAATTAAAACCACAGTGAGATATGAACTCACACCTATCAGAATGACTATCATCAAAAAGATGACAAATAACATGTGCTGACCAGGATGTGGAGAAAAGGGAACCCTCATGCACTGTTGGTAGGAATGTAAATTGATACAGCCACTCTGGAAAACAGTATGGAGGTTCCTCAAAAATTTTTAAAAAATTAGAACTACCATATGATCCAGTAATTTTACTTCTGGGTATTTACCCAAAGAAAACAAAAACAATAATTCAGAAAGATATATGCACACCAATGTTCATTGCAGCATTTATTATAATAGCCAAGATATGAAAGCAAACAAGTGTCCAACCTTAGATGTATGGATAAAGAAGATAAAGAAGATGTGGTGATGAAAAATGAAATTTTGCCAACAGAGATAACATGGATCTCTCTAGAGGGTATCATGCTAAGTGAAATAAGTCAGAGAAAGACAAATACCCTATTATCTTACTTATATGAGGAATCTAAAACTCAAAATAAAGAAAACATAACAAAAACAGGCTCATAGATACAGAGAATAAATGTGTGATTACCACAAAGTAGGGGCATAGAATGTTGAAATAAGTGAAGGGAATTAAGAGATACAAACCTCCAGTTACTCGGGGGGTGAAGGGGAAGCTGAGGCGAGTGATAGAGTAGCACAGACATATATATAGTACCAACTGTTAAATAGATAGCCAGTGGAAAGTTGTTGTATAACAAAGGGAGTCCAACTCGAGGATGGAAGATGCCTTAGAGGACTGGGACGGGGAGGGTGGGTGGGACTCGAGGGTGGGTGGGGGGGGAGTTGAGGGAGGGAGGGAATATGGGATATGTGTATAAAAACAGATGATTGAACTTGGTGTACCCCCAAAAATAAAAAAAATAAATAAATAAAAATAAAATAAATAAATAAGCCATGGGGATAGACAGAAAAAAGATACAGATTAAGGAATATGGTCAATAATATTGTAATAACTTTGTATGTGGACAGATAGTTACTAGACTTATAGTGTTGGTCATTTCATAATGTATGCAAATGTCAAATCACTCTGTAGTATACCTGAAACTAATATAATGTTGTACATCAACTATATTTCAATCAACCAATCAATCAAATACTGAGTGGTACACTTTAAACCTGATTTTAATAAATGACAATTACACTCTCCACACATCAAGGATATGAATTAGACATTTCTTAAGACATTAATTGCTTCATTTAATATAATTTTAATAACTGTGGTGATGTTTGCAATATTCTCTAATAACAGGTGAAACAGCTCACTGCCAAAAGTTTACTTTTTTTTTCTGTGATGTTGTGAGCAAATGTTTCAAATAGAATTTATGTCATTTGGTGTTAGCTCAGTCATCTTCTAAGAGGACTACTTCTGATAGCATTCTGAGAGATAAGGGAAAGATGGCTGAAAGCAAAACTTGACATTGCAGTATAGTTTTGGTTCATATTCCAGAAGGCACTAGTTTTAAGAGAAATTAATTTAGGGATGCTCATCATATTATCACAGATTTGACAAGATCAGCAAGTGTCATTTTGAACACTGATGATAAGATGTCAGAAAATAGATAAAAGAATAAAAAATAAATGAAAGTACAGGAAGGAACTGAGCTCTTCCCTTTAAGGGTATTTTATAGATAGTGATGCAGAATTTAAACTTGAATTGTGTTAGGAGGAGAAATCCAGATCGTCTTTTTTTAACAAGGGCTTTTGGTTTTAATTACCTTTTACATACATTGAAGCTATTGGCACCTAATACAAATAGAATTGAGTTTTAGTGTAATTTCTGTACTACTAAAATAACATTTTAAAGGATGCTAAAAAACTTGCAAACAGTTCACTGTCTATACAATGGTGATGAAATAGAATATTTTTGCAAAATCCAGTGTAATTTATCTTATGTACAGATGGAACCGATAAAACCATATAGCAATGAGAGAATCAGTTTAATACCAAGAAAAAGCTCATTAGAATAAAAATGGCCAGATGTCGTTTTTCTCAAGGTAAGTGTGCATCTTCTGAAAACCTTGATAGGGGTACTTCCCTGGTGGTGCAGTGGTTAAGACTCCATGCTCCCAATGCAGGGGGCCCGGGTTCAATCCCTGGTCAGGGAACTAGATCCTACATGCATGCTGCAACTAAGAGTTCATATGCTGCAACTAAGGAGCCTGCCTGCCTGCCTGCCACAGCTAAGACCCAGCAGAACCAAATAAATAAATTAATTAATTAATTAAAATAAATATTAAGAAAATAAAACAAAAACCTTGATAGAGAAAAAGCGACATTAAATGTAAATCTTCACGATAACATAAGGTAAATAACTAGCAACATTCTAAATGTTAAATTGTGGAGTGGGTAAGGAATGAAGGAAAGGAGGGAGAAAGACAACTTAATCTTCGTTTAGAAACCTTAAATGGGAAGTGGAATCTGCATTTAAACATCATTAAATTAAATATTGCCTTAAGCAACATTTTTAAAATTTTTTTTTATTTCACTATATTTTATTTTATAACCAATTCCCTTTATCACTATTCTCTCACCTTTTATGTCATTTTCTAAGTAGTTTATCAAGGAATCTTGACAGTTATGAATGAATAGAGAAATCAACCATTAAATTTTAATGTTCTGGCCAAATCATCATGATGCTACTCTAATTCGCAGACAGAAATAATTAATACTTCTTGATGGGGATTTACGTTGAATTTCTGGTGGTAACAGTGCTTTCTAATAGAACTATCTAGAAGCTAGTTCTTTTTTGCTGCATTCTCCTAAAGGTGCAATAAATATGTCCACCCTGAGGAGGAAAATTGTTTCCCACCCTCACAGTAGTGAGTGTTGTTAGTGCTCCAAGGAAAGCAATAAGACACTGTGCTGGGGCACACTGTTAGGAGACAGGAAAGAGAGCAGCAGATCAATTTTTGCAATTCAGACAACTTGTCCTTGTAATATAATAATTAAACCTTGATTAGATCTATGGAGTCTATGTGCTCCTGAAGCCATAGATCCGTTATTAGGGAAAACTAAGCCAAAGCCCACTTGCAGATATTCTTTTTTTTTTTTTTTTTTTACAAAAAAGCAGTATACTTATGTAAAAGTAGGGTAGTGATAAAATAATTGTGTAGCTTGAAATATTGAAAGGAAATACAAAATTTCATCAGACACCTGCACATTTTACATAGTTCATAAACCTGGCTTCTTTTCTCCACTTAACTATAGATTATTACTGTATAGTAACTTTATTTAGACTGACAGACCATCTGTAATTTGGAAGAGAGGAAAATAGAGAATTGACATTACCTTATTTTTTCCTTGAGTAACATACTTGAATAATCGTTTCCTAATTGTTTTGCTATCTATCCTCAAAATAAGAGTTGATAACAAGGAAAACTAGTAATGATTCATCTAGAATATTTATTGAAAAAAAAAGTTCTCATGCACACGTGGAGATGAGAATTTTCTAAGATTTCTTCTTCATATATGTTGATGGAAGAGAAAAATATTTGGGCTTTAAACAATGCAGTCTTCTCTAATACCATATAGTTTCTCATTTTAGCATTAATCCAGCCAGATCTGTTCAATAATTTTTCTTCTGGGTTTTATTCCTTAGTGCACAAATAAATAGCGTGATCTTAGGTAAGTCACCCCCTCACTAGAACTCAGTTTTCTCATCTACAAATTAAACAATGTGAACTCCCTGATCCTCAGAGTTCTTTCAGATAAAAAAATCAATTTTTTTCCTTTTGTCATTTTTTTAAAAGAGGGAAAAAGTCCCCCAGTTGTGTAAGGTTCAGCCCACCACATAATACCTTGACTGGATATTCAGCAGTTTGTTATTGGGTATATATTTTTAAAATATTGGGGTGGCCAACCCACAATAAAAGCAGCAGATCTTTATCAACAGTGTCTGAGGGCTAGTGATAATACTTCCTCTACTCCCCATCATATAATTTTGGAGAAAGAGGTAACAGAAAATGCAACCTTTAAACAAAAGGTATCAGGTGCTACTGTAATTTTATATTCTTAACCTGGAGTATCTAAGATGGGATGTTTAAACTCATACTACTGATTTTCTGATTGCATTATGTGCAAGAGCCTGATTTAAATTTATACACATGAGCACATATCAGTGGATTAATTACCAAGTCAAGAATTTAACTCAAAGTCAGTGATTCTAAAAATTGCAATTTTATAAATCTCCTTATCTGATAGAGTAAATATCTCCTTTGTGGTAAGATATTATCCATCTTTGGAACAAATAAAGTCACTAAATTATAAATTACTCTGGTAAAAATTGATATACACTAAAGTAAACCCTTGCATGCTCCCTTAGTGGTTATAATATTCACATGCTTATCATTATGAATTTTCTCTCCACTCTCTCCCAGGGAGTACATCAAAAGCTATAAGGGCCTTTTTAGTCCACCACATGGAAGCATGCTTTTGGACAATAGGGTCTCTCCAGTTACGCTATTAAAAACCCTTTACTATGCGCTAATGTTTCTGTCCACTTCTAGGAGTCATGGAACATGAATGCAGGTAGTAGGAAGAGATAGGTGCCAGTATACTCTGCCTGGGTTTTGAGGAGTATGAGACTGGATATATAAATTGCAGAATTCTGGGATATCAGTAAAAACACACCATGTAAATTGATTCTAAAAATTTTTGTTTATACAAGTTTTCCTTACTTTAAAAAAATGCTTTCATTGTTAATGCACACCAATACATTTTCTTCACTGAAGGCATTTCTAGAACTTGATGTTCAGGAGAGCTTTGATTACATTAGGCCTTTAATTATGAAGAGTCTAAGAAAATCTAATTATTTTAGGTAATGTATTCAACCTTCTGAATTAAAATAAAATCATATGATGGGGTCTATCTCCAATGGTAACTGTTCACATAAGATAGGAACAAAGGCAAAATAAATTAAAACAAAAGCAAACAAACAAAAAAAAAGCAAAATTGCCTTTTGCTGAATCCTCAGTGTATTTCTTTGGCTAACTAAGTCTAACATAGCTTCAATAGCTCTTCTAGTCCCACTATTTGAAGAAAATAAATCAAGGGCAAAGTACTTTGCTGTACTCTTTGTTAAACATAGCCACCAATTTTCTCCTCTATTCTTCAAGGGCTGTGTTCTTCATAAAACCTATTTTGGAGTAGAATGTGGTTACTTTTTTCTCCAAGTGTAACTTACATGCCTAAGAAAAAAGCTAAAAAAGTACATTCTTTTAAGGCATTTTGCTATCCTACTTAACTAGTTTATGGGAAAATGTGAACTATGCAGAATCATGTCCCCAAAAGAAAATTCAATGATGAAATTGTTCCTGCCTGAAACTCGGGGTCTTATTCCAATATGTATGGAGGCCACAGTGAGGAACGTGTTTAACAATTGCCCTATGCTGACGCCCTAAAGCTACTAGTTTTATTTAAGAGAGAAATGAAATTATCAACGGCTGATTTTTTTTTCTTCTTCCCTTCTCTCCTTTCCTTCTTTCTTTCCTTCCTTCAATTGTTTATTGACAATTGGATCTATGCTACTTACAAAGTGTGGGAGTTTTTATATCTTAGTTATCTATGTTCTTATTTACCTTTCCTATATTTGGAAAATATAAGAAAATATTGCTTTTTGATGACTTCCTTAGATGACTTGAGAACAGCATATCCTTCTCTTCTAGAGTATGTACTAAGGGCATTTTTTTTTCAAATAATGATCCTTATGCTGATCTCATGAATTCACAGGACAACTTCAAGCCTGTTCAGAAAGTTTTAAAAAATGAATTAGCTAGAGATTTCATTCTACTTTCTGATTAGTAGGGATTATTGGGAAACTAAGGATTGAAAACAAAGTCTATTATCATGTATATTCTTGACATGTTTATACTTTTGGGGTAGAGTGGCCAAAAATGTTGATTTGAATAACAATTTAATGCTGTGTTGACAACTGTAAATCATCTGTATAGTATAAAAGTCAATTTTATGTAATATTTACCTTCAAGCAGAGTTTTGAGCATTGACACGTGTCCATAGGAAATCATGGCAATGTTTAAAATAAAGTTTCAAAAGTTATTAAGGGCCAACTTTTTAAAGCTCCATAATTAGTATTGTATGATCAAGAATTGCAGTGTCCTGATATCCAAATATTAAACTGTGTAGTGACTTTAGAATTTTTTTAAAAAGAAACATGACCCTTTCAAACATTTGTAGAAATCCAATACTCTCAGTAGTTCCTCATATTCTAAGTGAAAAAAATGAAAGTGAGTGGTTTTATAATCCAGACTTAAAGAACAATTTTTTGAAAGATGAAATAATATGCTGAGGAATTTTGATCTCTTTTGATGAATAATCTTGTTCAGGATCATTAATAACAGAATTGGTTGAAACACTTCATTTTTCTTCTGTACCATGGAGTACCTAGAAAGATGGCTCTCAGGAGAATAAAATGATATTTTCTTTATTGCACTTTTAAAGAAGATTATGTATTCTTTTTATTAGAACTGCATTGAACTTTGTAGGTTTCTGCCATTCGAGAGGCTTTAGGTTTTTCATAGAGAATACGAGTCATCAGAAAATAAATGACAATTTTTTTAATGGTGAAAGGATTCCATTTGTTGATGTTATTTTGCATACTTTCACATAAAATGTTTCATTCTTTCATCTAAAAGGAGAATGTTATGTATCTCACATATAAATTGGCTTCAAAATTATTTTCTTATAGATTATTTTTAAGAAGCATATGTTCAGTCACAAAATTTGGGCTCCTATTATGAGTTCTTAAGAAAAAATTATTAGGAAAATGTTATTTTTATTATAACTTTATTCAAATTCATGGACATTTTGAAAAGTGCTAATAGTCCTTTTAATCAAACAATAAAATGTAGAGTACAGGCATATCTCATTTTACTGCCCTTTATTGAATTTTTTACAAATTTCAGGTTTGTGGCAACCCTGCAAGAGAGGAAGACCAAGTCTGTGGGCACCATTTTTTCAACAGCATTTGCTCACTTTGTGTCTCTGTGTCATATTTTGGTAATTCTTCCAATATTTCAAACTTTTTCATTATTATTATGTTTGTTGTGGTGATTTGTGATCAGTGATCTTTGATGTTACTCTTGGACATGTTTTGGGGTGCCATGAATCATGCACATATAATACGACAAACAATTGATAAATGTTGGGTAAATGTTGCTTGTTTTCTGACTACTGCATGGACCAGCTGTTCCCCCATCTGTCTCCTTCTCCTTGAACCTCCCTGTTCCCTGAGGCACAACAATATTGAAATTAGGTAAACTAAAAATCCTACAAAGGCCTCTGAGTGTTCAAGTGAAAGGAAGAGTTACAGGTCTCTCTCTTTAAATCAAAAGCTAGAAATGATTAAGCTTAGTAAGGAAGGTATGTGAAAGCCTAGATAGGCCAAAAGCTAGGCCTCTTGTGCAAAAAGTTAGCCAATGCAAAGGAAATGCAAAAGAAAAGTTTTTAAGGAAAATTAGAAGTGCTACTCTGGTGAAGACACTAATGATAAGAAAATGAAACAGTCTTACTGCTGATATTAGTGATCTGGATAGATCAAATTAGTCACACCATCCCCTTAAGCCAAAGCCTAATATAGAGCAAGTCCCTAAGTTTTGTAAATTCTGTGAAGGCTGAGTGCAGAAGAAAAGTTTGAAGCTAACAGAGGTTGATTCATGGGGTTTAAGAAAAGAAGTCATCTACATAACATGAAAGTGCAAGGTGAAGCAACAAATCCTGATGTGGAAGCTGCAGCAGGTTATCCAGAAGATCTAACTAATTAATGAAGGTGGCTACACTAAACACTATATTTTCAATGTAGACAAAACAACCTCTATTAGAAGAAGATGCCATCTAAGACTTTCATAGTTAGAGAGGAGAAATCAATGCTTGGCTTCAAAGTTTCAAAGGACAGGCTGACTCTCTTCTTAAAGGCTAATGAAGCTGGTGACTAAGTTTACATCAATGCTCATTTAACACTCTGAAAATCCTAGGGCCCGTAAGAATTATGCTTGGTCTACTCTGCCTGTGCTCTATAAATGAAACAACAAAGCCTGGATGACAGCACATCTGTTTACAACATGGTTAACTGAATATTTTAAGCCCACTGTTGAGACCTGCTGCTCAGAAAAAAAAAAATTCCTTTCAAAATATTATTGTTAATTGACAATGCACCTGGTCACCAAAGAGCTTTGATGGAGATGGACAATGAGATTGATATTCTTTTCATATCTGCTAACACAACATCCATTCTGCAGCCCATATATCAATAAGTGATTTCAAGTCATTATTAAATAAACACATTTCATAATGCTATAGCTTCCATAGATTGTGATTCCTCTCATGGATCTGGGCAAAGTAGATTGAAAATTTTCTGGAAAGGATTTGCCATTCTAGATGCCATTAAGAACATTCAGGACTTCCCTGGTGGCACAATGGTTAAGAATCTGCCTGCCAATGTCAGTGGGGGATGGGTGGAGTTTGATCCCTGGTCTGGGAAGATCCCACATGCCACAGAGCAACTAAGTCCATGTGCCACAACTACTGAGTCTATGCTCTAGAGCTTGTGAGCCAAACTGAGTCCACATGCCACAAGAGAAGCTACTGCAATGAGAAGCCAGCACACTGAACGAAGAGTAGCCCCCACTCTCCGCAACTAGAGAAAGCCCATGCACTGCAACAAAGACCTAACACAGCAAATAAATAAATAAATAAATAAATAAATAAATAAATAAAACATTCATAATTCATGGGAAGAGGTCAAAATATCAACATTCATGGGAGTTTGGAAGAAGTTGATTCCAACTCTCATGGATGACTTGGAAGGGTTCAAGACTTCAGTGAAGGAAGTAACTGCAGATGTGGTGGAAACTAGAGAACTAGAATTAAAAATGGCACCTGAAGATATGACTGAATTGCTGCAATCTCATGGTGAAACCTTAATGGATGAGGTGATGTTTCTTATGGCTTATCAAAGAAAGTGGTTTCTGGAATGGAACCTGCTGCTGGTAAAGATACTGTGGGATTTTCAAAATGACAAAGGATTTTGAATACTACATAAATGTAATTGATAAAGTGTGGACAGGGTTTGAAAGGTTTGCCTCCAATTTTGAAATAAGTTCTACCATAGGTAAAATGCTATCAAACAACATTGCACTATTTACTTTCAATAGACTTATCAGGTCCATAAAATCATTTGGAAATAAAAATATAAAGATCTAAATTAGATTAGATCATGTAATCAAATATTAGTCAATTAGAAATTGAAGCAAAGATAGGAATAAGATCCTGTGCTACAGTACAGTATCAGTAAGGATACCTATTTAAAAACACGACTTTATATAGAATGATCTTAGGTTAACAACAATATATTCTCAAGTCTTTCTTATTTTAGAACTGTTTTGCATAGAATTGACAAAAGCTTTTGCCTTCTCAAAGGTATCATATTGGCTGGGTGAATAAGAAACGTCTTAGAAGTTTATCCTTTAAACTTGATATTCAGTTATTATAAAGTGCTTTGTTTTATAGGGTTTGATATACTGTTTCTCTAGTGAGCTTGTGTTCCCCATAATGTTTTTTACGTTAACATTTCAATCTCCCTAAAAAAGTTTCATCTCTATGAATCTCACTGATAATGAAGTTAAGGTAGGTGTCTCACATTTTTTAAAATATTGAAAAATAGAATATGGTGGCTTAGTAGTTTCAACAAAGGATTTGTGTAGCCTCATCTATTTCACCTCAATAAGAGTGCTTAATTTTTTTTCTGAAATTATCTGAACAAGTAAAAATATTCATGCAACACTATTTAATGAAGGTTCCTAATATGATTTGGTATTAATATTAACAAATTACACTCTTCCCACAATCTATCTGGTACATTTGCTGAAAACACAGCAACTATTATAATATAAATCTTTATCTTTGCAAAATAGCAGAGTCACATTAGGATTATTCACTAAAAATTTCAATATTTGTAATCATTTGACCTTGTTATACAGCTTAGTAAGGAAAAGATTCATGTTTTTATCTGTTCTGTAGTCTTTTGACTAAAGATACACAGTAGCAGTTAATAAGAAATTTTGTATAAGGAAATATCCATTTGTACTAGCTAAAATTTTACTCTTGAAATATCATTGTCCTACAAAATACCTTCTAAGAAGCTTGTACAATTTTTATCATTATATTATGGAGACTACTGCACTACATTTCTTAAGGAGTTTCTAAGAAGTTCAGGAAATCTTAAGAATATAGCATGGATAGCTCCCTTTAAAATTCGGTTATAAAAGTTCTAAAGCCAGAGTCTGATAATTTAATATAATGTCAAAAGTCTTGTAAGATACATGTAAGTATAATTTTTCCTTTTCCCTACTATAGATTATAAAAGTATTCACACTAGATAGTAAGCTTCAGATTACATAGACTAGAGACATGTTAAACTTATGCAATGTAATTAGTAAATATAGTCAGCTGCTTCAGGTCTTACAAAATCATCACCTTTTCAAGATTTCTACCTAGGCAGGCCTATTTAAAATACAATCTGGCCGGCCTCCAAAAATCAACTTGCAAACTTCCTACCCCTGCACGAATTTCCATAGTGCTTGTTACCTTCTAACATATTACACAGTTATTTCTTAAGTTGATCATTTATTGTCTCTCTATCACTACTAAAATATAAGTTCATAGAGGCCAGGGCATTTTTTTTCTGTTTTCTCCCCTGATAGAACCCAGCCACCTAGAACAGGGCCTGGTATAGAGGATCCAATAAATATTTATTAAATAAATTTTATTACACATATAAAATTATGTCATAACATCACAAGTATTAGGGCTATATTTTAGTATTACTCATCTTTATTTTTCTCTCTCAAAGATATTTTATTAGTATTCTATCGTGACTATGATATCCTTCACAAGGCTTCCAAACAAACTGCACATTCTGTTCTAATCAGTTTTTAACATTTATTTTTTTAAAAAAAGCAAACAGTTCCTCGCTAAGTACGAGAGTGAGTCAAAAATTATCTGCACTGTCTGTAGAATTCATTTTAATTAACTTTTAAAAAAAACAAATGCATCATTTTTTGGCATATTCTCCTTGCTTTTCAATATACTTTGTCCATCTGTCAACAGGCTTTCATATTCCCTCATTAAAAAAAAAATGTTTTAGGATGAGTTGTGAGCCACAAATGCACTTCTGACTTCACTTTTTCATCAGAAGTGAATCTTCGTCCTCGCAGGGCTGCTTTCAGGGGACCAAACAGGTGATAGTTTGATGGAGCAAGATCAGGACTATAGGGAGGGTGCCTTAACATCTCAAAATGAAGTTTTTGCAGTGTCAACAGTGTGGGCAGAAGTGTGTGGACGTGCATTGTCATGGAAGATCGCAATGTCCTTGGATAGCAGTCCACTGCATTTAATCCAAAGTTTAGGCCTCAGCTTTTCAATAAGCATCTCACTGTGATGAGCACTGTTGACTGTTGAATCTTTTTCCTGATAATGTTCCAATACTGGCCCTTGAGAATCCAGAAAACTGTAAGCATCAATTTTCCAGCTGATGGTTGACTTTTGAACTTTTTCATGGTTGATGATTGAGGATGTTTCCATTCCATACTCTGCCATTTATTCTTAGGCTTGTAGTGATGAATCCATGTCTCATCACCAATAATGATTCTCTTTAAGATACTTTCACCTTCCTTAGAGTATCAGTCCAAATTTTGTTTGTGGATATCCAAACTCTTCTGTTTATGCTCTTCCTTGAATTGTTTCAGTACCCATCTTAGACAAACTTTTCAAAACCTAAGTCTGTCATGGATTACTTCATTTTGAGGTGTTAAAGCATCCCCCCTATAGTCTGATCTTGCTCCTTCAGAATTTCACCAGTTTGGTCCCCTGAAAGCAGCACTATGAGGACCAAGTCTCACTTCTGATGACTTTGTGAATCGAGACTCAGGCTAAAACATTTTTTTAATGAGGGAATATGAAAGCTTGCTGACAGATGGACAAAGTGTATTGAAAGGCAAGGAGATTATGTCAAAAATGATGTATTTGTCTTTTCTAAAAGTTAATTAAAATAAATTTTACAGTCAGAGTACTGATAATTTTTGACTCACCCTCGTACATTACTCCTCAACTTATCCTGAATCCCTTTTAATATATTTTAATTTATTTTTATATTTTTAAACCTCACTGCATCCTAATATGAATATCTTTTCACTTTCTATGTTGTATCTTACTTGAACTTAATCTGTATCTTTTTTTCCATTTCTACTATTTCCTAATTTATTCTCCTCAATCTAAGCACACCATGTCTCTACTGTCTACTCTCATATATGCTTAAATGCAACATGGATTTAGTTGATGATGATGATGATGATAGTACGGTATTTGTTAGTATTTAGCAAAGAAATATTTTTTCTTTAAAAAATGGAGGGAAGTTAGAGCTACTCCTTGTATTTGAAGGTAACATTAAGTTTAATATCTTAAGGAGAAAACAAGCATAACTGAATTTATGTTAATTTAAACTCTGTTTGAAGATAGATTCTTATTGACATCCTCACTCCCCTTTCATTGACCATTTTGGGAGAATCAACATTGTATTTCTCAACAGCCAATCTTTATGGACAACAGCTAAATAATGTAAACCTGAAATATAAAAGGATAGAGCACACAATCTCAAGGTACTGTAGGATCTACCACAATTAAAATATATTTCTATTCATATATCTTTCATGAAATTCTGTACACTAGACCTTGCTTTCCCCAGTGTCTACTTTGTCCCTGTACTAGGTTAGCATGATTATTGAGGTGCCTCTGTGATATCATTACTAATATATTACTGCAGTGTGACAGAAAATCCCATTTATCCTTAGAATACTGATGAAAAATAGGTATTATATTATCCACATTAGTGAAATTAATGAACTCAAAGACCTTTTCATTTCCAGTCCCTCAGGCACACTCTTAGGCCGTGATCTTTCATGATTTCCTCTCTGAAAAAGATAATTGACTTTATTTTTTTGACAATATAAGACTCTCACTAAACTTAGAAAAGCTCAAAGCTAAGAAATATTACATAAATGGGTCAGTGGCTTAATATTATTACTTTTCAAGTCAAGTTCCCTGATATATCAAATATTTTCAAAATAATATTTTTTCAGCCTTAGTGTAAATATTTACCTGCTTATTTAAGATATTCATAAAAACCTTCAATTTTTCATAAAATCTGGTTGAGCAAGTTTTCAGAACATGATATGTAATATGCTAATAGCAAATAAGCTGGCTTAAACAAATAATGTGTAGGAACACGTTTATGAATCAAATAAGCAAATTCACTAAGGGTATGCACAAAGAGTTCAGGTCTTCAGAAAACAGCATATTTCTGTCAATGATTTATATTATAGAAAATTATATTCATTTATGGGGGAAATAACTTTGACATCTAAAATTTAAAAAATGAGAACACTAACTTTCTGCTGTAAGACGTAGCTTTGGCATTTTTCATAATATCTATGGATGTCTTACCCTTTGTTTTTGGTACACCGTGGATAGAGTTTTATTTACAATGTTAATTTTAACACATTACATTTAGTTTTAAATCCTTCAAAGAAATCTCAGAAGAGTTAAATTAAGATTCTGTCTACACAGTTTAAAATTGATATTTTACTCCTACTAAATTGATCTATCTATCTATCTCCCTATATATAGATTTTTTTGGCTCATTTCTAGTGTTTTTCTCACATATGGGAGTGCCACAGATGTGTTTCTTCTAACATAAGATAAATAGTTTTGGAAATAATGCATTAACTTGAGAATTACAAAAAAAATACATTCTACATCTACATTTGCTACCATAATTTAAGACCAGTTGAAACTGGCACCATCTATATTACTTTCCACCCATGAAAGGATAATTTAAAAAGCTTTACTTAGAATTCTGTAACCAACATGATGACTACATCAGATGGCTCCATGACTAATGTGATTGTTTCTTTGGTTATCAGTTGTGAGGAGACACAAAAAATAAAGAAATGAATGAATAAATAAATACTAAATAATAAAAAAGAAAGAAAGAAAAAAACTAGCTAAAAATAGTTGATTCAGATATTCATCACCTAAGTGATATCATATTCTGTCTTTGGGTACTTGGAGGCTGTGACATTTTCTGTATACCTTTTTAAAGTTCTGCAATCTTATTCTTTAACCACAGAACCATTTTGAAGCATTACTGTAACTTTTGTACTAAGAGACCACAGGATCTTTGAAAAGGACATGCATGACAAGGTATTAGGAAATTGGCATTATTAGCACCCATATCTGGGATTTCTCCTGCCTGACAGCTATAGGTTGTATCTATTACTAGGGAAAGGCTTAATGTTCTCTGTAGTTGGTACATTGACTACAATGTGGGGCCTGTTTTGGTGGGGATGGATGTTCTCCCCAAGCCTTCACAAGAAAGGTTGCATTTGTACACATTATATGCAAAAGAGGGAGTCAATCTAATTTTTCAAAATAGTTAATAATCAAATGATTTTGAATCTTATTGGAACAACTTCTACTTCCCCCATAGATGAAGATGAATAATGAATTCTAATATGTACCTTGAACTTGGGGTTCAAAGAATAGTAAAGAAGACAAAAATTTTAATCTTTTTAAAAAATAATTTTTTTCTCTTTGAGGACTGCCTGAATCAAAAGCTAATTTTCAGATTCAAAGGTTTCTTTCCTTCTCCTTTTTTTTTAAAGATGAAAACATGGTGGCAGAGTATTTTAAATCACTTGTTTTAATATCCCTAAATCTATTACACATATTTTATTTACAAAACTCTATTTAACAAAAAAAAAAAAAAAAAAGATCAATCATGGCTAAAAGCATGGTATCTTATAGAGAAGTCCTTTGACTGTATATTGCCCATAAATCCTTATATAATTTTCAATTATCATTTCTACCAAATCTAGAAGAGAATTATCAACAGTGATGGACATCACTATTGGCTCAAGTTATATATTCTTCCAATTTTCCTTTTTTATTCAGACACAGATCACAGAACCTGTATTTACTTATTTTACTTTTTGAAAATCTCTCTCTCTTTATTAGTGTTCCATAGAACATACTTTAGAAAATGCTGGTTTCTACTTAGAGGCCTTTCAGTCAGCTATTCTATTTTATTTTTCTTCAACCAATGAAACCCAGAGAAAAGATGTGTGATCTGTTTTGGCTACTTATATGTAATTATTCATGATTTTGCATTCATTAATATTCTGCATATTCACTGCCATTCCAATGTTACTCTGGGCAAATGCTTAGACTAACTATTGCTCTTGTAATTGCTCTTATCACAGTATAAGGGCTCTAGTGCATTACCACAATACATGAAGGCAAATAAATAACAGAGAAATAAAAATCTGGAAAGCTCTAAGAGTGATAAGGGCACTAAATAATACATACAGATTCAGTGGACTGTGATTAGCATTTCTCTTAAAGGTATCACAGCTCTATTCTGCCGTTAGAACAACATTTGCAGCCATGGAATAAATCTAAATTAATGCTAGAAACTCTGACTAATGCATTCAGTATGAATAACCCATCCAAAAACAAGTAATAGTGTTTTGCTGGACACATCAACACAGATTACACACTAATCACTGCCTATTCTGTAAACATCAATCCAACTGTGTCCTTTTCTCCTGATTTCCTTTAAAAAAAATCATTCAACCTACAAACACATAAAAAGGGGAGCTTTCCAAAGTGTTAAGTATAATTCTTCAGGAAAAAAGTGGTGAGAACCTCAAAGAAGATGGCAGATGAGTAGGATATGGAGATCACCTTTCTCCCCACAAATATATCAAAAATTTCTCTACTTGCAGAGTGGCTCCTGCAGAACACCTTTTGAATGCTGGCAGGAGACCTCGAACCTCCAAAATGGCAAGAGAATTCCCACATAATTGGGTAGTGCAAAGGAAAGAAGGGAAAAAAGGGACAAAGGAATCCTGAGAGAGCTGTGAGGGGGAGAAGGCTCCCACACACTGGGGAGCCCCTTCACTGGTGGGAAAGGACAGGGGGAGCCTCAGAGTCACCAGAAGAGAGAGCAATGGCAGGAGTGTGGAGGGCAGAGCAGGGAGATCCTTGCACAGAGGATTCAGGCAGCACTCCCCAGCCAGAGAAGCTAATCTGCTCACCTGCAGTGGTAGTGGGGGCTGGATGCTGAGGCTTGGGTTTCGGAGTACAGACACCAGGGAGAGATCTGGTGCTGGCTGCATGAGAACAGCCTGTGGGCATGTGCCCCAGCTAGCTAAGAGGGAGTTTGGGGAAAATCCTGGGCCAGACAGAGAGTCAGGGGACCTTTGTTTCAGAGTGCTTGGGAGGAGCTTCCCTCTCCATGAACTTACAGGCTGTGGAGTGGAGCAAAACATTGCTGCTGGAACAAAAAGCCTGCCCACCACAGCACACCCCCACCCTGCCAAGTGCCATCAGGCCCCACCAACCACCTGCATGCACACATGCCTGCTGCCATGCCCCACCAATGGCCTGCCTGTCCACCACAATGCAATGATGAACCCTGCCAACCACTCACCCACCAAGGGTCCTGTGTGTAAGGCAAGTCATTGGCCACACCCTCTTGGCACTAGGTAAAGCCCACCAACACCAAGGGCCCCGTGTTCAGGACTAACTTCCCTGGGAAAACACACAGCACAACTCAGGCTCACTGTGACCTCTGCTGCTACAAACACTCCTACATATTTCAATTAGACTGCCATATCCCTCCCTCCCTGCAATCTGAAGTTGAAGTGAGCCCCAATTACCCTCTTTTGCCCTCTCTTGCCTGGGTGGGAAACTGACTCCTGAGAGCAACCCACACACAAAGAAAGGACCAAAAAAAATTGATCCCTGAGGACTGCAGGACCAAAGAAGAGAAAGGGAAACAGCTGCAGGAGGAGCAGATTTAATATCCACAATAGGCTTGATAGACCCTGCATCTGTGGATGACCTGAATAGATGAGTGTTTCTACAATAGAGACTGTAGACATAGAGGCTAACTGTGGTCTGTGGGGACAAATACACACAGGACTAATATCAGATCACAGTCTGAGCTCTCCACAGTCCTCTCCACAGCAGGGGCAGAGCCCTACCTATAAGTATAGGAGGAATTCTTGGTATGTTTGCTTTCTTTCTGTTTTTAGGTATTTTTTAGTTTAATCTTTATTGTATATATTTATATGTGGATTTGCTTGTAACTGGTATAAGAATTCTCTTCTTTCTTTTCTTTGCTCTCTCTTTTTCTCTTCTCTTTGGTTTCTTTTCTTCTTCTCTTTTTGCAAGTGCAAGTGTGCACATTTCCTTGTGTGATTTTGACTGATTAGAGTTGCTTTTATCACCAGTCTTGGGGATCTGTCTGTCCTTTCCCCTTCTTCTCTTCCCCCCCCTTTTTCTTTTCTTTGCTCTCTTTCTACCTCCTTTTCTTTGTACTGTGCAGCTTCCAGGGTTTTGGTGCCCTGGCTGGGGGTCAAGCCTGAACCTCTGAGATAGCAGAGTGGAGTCCAGGGTGTTGGACCACCAGAGAACCCCTCATCCCATGAAATATTAATCAGCAAGTGCTCTCCCAGAATTCTCATTCTCAACACCAATCTCCAAAACAAACCAAAGGCCAGCAAGCTCCAGTGCCTGATACTTCAACCCAAATAGAATAGAGACAAGAGGAATTACTACTAGGCAGCATAGGGAAAAGAGACAGCAAATACGATAAGTTAGACAAAATGAGAAAACAAAGAAACACCTTGTATGCAAAAGAGCAAGATAAAAAGCCACAAGACCAAATAAATGAAGAAGAAATTAGAAAATCGCCTGAAAAAGAATTCAGAGTAATGATAGTAAAGATGATCCAAAATCTCAAAAACAAAATAGAGAAAATACAAGAAACATTTAATAAGGACCTAGAAGAACTAAAGAGCAAACAAACCATAATGAACAACACAATAACTGAAATTCAAAATACTCTAGATGGTATAAGCAGCAGAATACCTGAGGCAGAAGAACGAATAAGTGTGTTGGAAGATAGAATGGTAGAAATAACTGCCACAGAGCAGGAAAAAGAAAAAAGAATAAAAAGAATGGAAAACTGTCTAAGAGACCTCGGGGATAATATTCAGCATACCAACATACGAATCATAGACATCTCAGAAGAAGAAGAAAAAAATAAAGGGTCTGAGAAAATATTTGAGGAGATTATGGTGGATAACTTCCCCCACATGGGAAAGAAAATAGTAAACCAAGTCTAAGAAGTGCAGAGTCCCATACAGAATAAACCCAAGGAGAAACACACTGAGGCACATATTAATCAAACTAATAAAAATTAAACACAAAGAAAAAATATTAAAAGCAGCAAGAGAAAAGCAGCAAATAACATATAAGGGAAAACCCATAAGGATAACAGCTGATCTCTCTGCAGAAACTCTGTAGGCCAGAAGGGAGTGGCAGGATATACTGAAAGTCTTGAAAGAGAAAAACCTATAGCCAAGAATACTCTACGCAGCAAGAAACTCATTCAGATTCATTGCAGAAATCAAAAGCTTTAGGGACAAGCAAAGGTTAAGAGAATTCAGAACCACCAAATCAGCCTTACAACAACTGCTGAAGGAACTTCTCTAGGCAGTAAACACAAGAGAAGGAAAAGACCTGCAAAAACACAACCAAAAACAATTAAGAAAATGGTAATAGGTTGAGTCAGAAAGAGGAAAACTAATATTGTATATTAACATATATATGTGGAATAAAGAAAAATGGTACAAATAAACTGGTTTGCAAGGCAGAAATAGAGACCCAGATGTAGAGAACAAACATATGGACACCAAGTGGGGAAAACAGGGTGGGGGTTGGGGTGGACTGAATTGGGAGATTAGGATTGCTATATATACATTACTAATAAGAGAAAAAATGTCAAATTGTACACTTTAAATATATGCAATTTATAGTATGTCAATTGTATCTCAATAAAAGTTATTAAAGAAAAAAATGGTAATAGGAACATACATGTCAATAATTACCTTAAATGAAAATGGATTAAATGATCCAACCAAAAGACACAGACTGGCTGAATGGATACAGAAGCAAGACCCTTACATATGCTGTCTACAAGAAACCTACTTCAGACCTAGGGACACATACAGACTGAAAGTAAGGGGATGGAAAAAGATATTCCATGCAAATGGAAGTCAAAAGAAAGCTGGAGTAGCAATACTCATATCAGAAAATTAGACCTTAAAGTAAAGACTATTATAAAAGACAAGCAAGGACACTATATAATGATCAAGGGATCAATCCAAGAAGAAGATATAACAATTGAAAATATCTATGTACCCAACATAGGAGCACCTGATTACATAAGGAAAATGCTAACAGCCATAAAAGGGGAAACTGACAGTAACACAATAATAGCAGGAGAATTTAACCCCCCTCCCACTTACACCAAAGGACAGATCATCCAAACAAAAAATAAATAAGGAAACACAAGCTTAAAATGAAACATTAGACAACATTGACTTAATTGATATTTATAGGACATTCTATCCAAAAACTACAGAATACACTTTCTTCACAAGTGCACATGGAACATTCTCCAGGATAGATCACATCTTGGGCCATGGGTCACAAATCAAGCCTCAGTAAATTCAAGAAAATTGAAATCATATCAAGCATCTTTGACTACCATGCCATTAGACTAGATATCAATTACAGGAAAGAAAACTGTAAAAAATACAGACTCATGGAGGCTAAACAATATGATATTAAACAACCAAGAAATCAGTGAAGAAAACAAAGAGGAAATCAAAAACACGTAGAAACAAATGACAATGAAAACACGATGACCCAAAATCTATGAGGCACAGCAAAAGCAGTTCTAAGAGGGAAGTTTATAGCAATACAGTCCTACCTCAAGAAACAGGAGAAATTTCAAATAAACAACCTAACGTTACACCAAAAACAATTAGAGAAAGAAGAACAAAAGAACCCTAAAGTGAACAGAAGGAAAGAAATCATAAAGATCAGATCAGAAGTAAATGAAAAATAAATGAAGGAAACAATAGCAAAGATCAATAAAACTAAAGCTGGTTCTTTGAGAAGTTAAATAAAATTGATAAACCATTAGCCAGACTCATCAGGAAAAAAAAAAGGGAGAAGATGCAAATCAATAGAATTAGAAATGAAAAAAGAGAGGTAGCAATGGACACTGCAGGAATACAAAAGATCATGAGATACTAGTACAAGCAACTATATGCCAATAAATTGGATAACCTGGAAGAAATGGATAAATTCTTAGAAAAGTACAATCTTCCAAGACTGAATCAGGAAGAAATAAAAAATATGAACAGATCAATCACAAGCACTGAAATTGAGACTGTGATTAAAATTCTCCCAACAAAAAAAAAGCCCAGGGCCAGATGGATTCACAGGCAAATTCTATCAAACGTTGGGAGAAGAACTAACACCTATTCTTCTCAAACTCTTCCAAAATATAGCAGAAGGAGGAACAATCCCAAACTCATTCTACGAGGCCACCATCACCCTGATACCAAAACCAGACAAAGATGTCACAAAAAAGGAAAATTACAGACCAATATCACTGATGAATATAGATGAAAAAATCCTCAGCAACATACTAGCAAACAGAATCCAACAGCACATTAAAAAGATCATATACCATGATCAAGTGGGGTTTATCCCTGGGATACAAGGATTCTTCAATATGTGCAAAATAATCAATATGATATATCATATTAACAAATTGAAGGATAAAAACCATATGATCATCTCGATAGATAGAGAACAAGCTTTTCATGAAATTTGACATTCATTTACAATTAAAAACTTTCCAGAAAGTGGGAATACACAGAAGTTACCTCAACATAATAAAAGCCATATATAACCAACAAACAGAAAACATCATTCTAAGTGGTGAAAAACTGAAAGCATTCCCTCTAAGGACAGGAACAAGACAAGGGTGCCCACTCTCACCATTATTATTCAACATAGTTTTAGAAGTTTTAGCCATGGTAATCAGAGAAGAAAAACAAATAAAATGAATCCAAACTGAAAAAGAAGTAAAATTGTTACACTTTGCAAATGGCATGATATTATACATAGAAAACCCAAGAGAAGCTGCCAGAAGACTGCTAGCACAAATTGATGAATATAGTAAAGTAGCAGGATCCAAAATTAATGTACAGAAATCTGTAGCATTCCAATAGACTAACAATGAAAGATCAGAAAAAGAAATTAAGGAAACAATCCCATTTACCATTTCTACAAAAAGAATAAAATACCTAGGAACAAACTTGCCTAAGGAGGCAAAAGACCTGTATGCAGAAAGCTATAAGACACTGATGAAAGAAATTAAAGTTGATACAAACAGATGGAGGGATATATCATGTTCTTGGATTGGAGGAATCAACATTGTGAAGATGATTATCCTACCCAAAGAACTTTAAATATTCAAAGCAATTCCTATCAAATTACCAATGACAATTTTCACAGAACAAGAACAAGGGATTTTATGATTTGTATGGAAATGCAAAAGATACTGAGTTGCCAAAGCAATCTTGAAAACGAAAGTCTCAAGATTCCTGATTTCAAACTATACTACAAGGCTACAGTGATCAAGACAGTATGATACTGGCACAGAAACAGAAATATAGATCAATGGAACAGAATAGAAAGCCCAGAGATAAACCCACACACATACAGGCACCTTATCTTTGACAAAGGAGGGGAAAATATACAACAGAAAAAAGACAGCCTCTTCAATAAGTGGTGCTGGGAAAATTGGACAGCTACATGTAAAGGAATGAAATTTTTAAAACACTTCCTAATACCATACACAAAAATAAACTCAAAATGGATTAAAGACCTAAATCTAAGGCCAGACACTATAAAACTCCTAGAGGAAAACATAGGCAGAACACTCTATGACATCCATCAAAGCAAGATCCTTTTTGACCCATCTCCTAGAATCATGGAAATAAAATAAAAAATAAACAAATGGGACCTAATGCAACTTAAAAGCTTTTGCCCGGCAAAAGAAACCATAAACAAGACAAGAAGACAGCCTTCAGAATGGGAGAAAATATTTGCCAATGAAGCAACTGACAAAGGGTTAACTTCCAAAATATACAAGCAGCTCAGGCAGCTTAATACCAAAAAAGCAAATCACCCAATCCACAAATGGGCAGAAGACCTAAATAGATATTTCTCCAAAGAAGACACGCAGATGGCTAACAAACACATGAAAAGATGTTCAACATCATTAGTCATTAGAGAAATGCAAGTCAAAGCCACAGTGAGGTATCACCTCACACTGGTCAGAATGCCCATCATCAAAAAATCTAGAAACAATAAATGCTGGAGAGGGTGTGGAGAAAAGTGAACCCTCCTGCACTGTTGGTGGGAATGCAAATTGGTACAGCCATTATGGAAAACAGCATGGAGGTTCCTTAAAAAACTAAAAATGAAACTACCATATGACCCAACAATCCCACTACTGGGTATATACCTTGAAAACTCATAACTTGAAAAGAAAGATGTACCACAATGTTCATTTCAGCATTATTTACAATAGCCAGGACATGGAAGCAACCTAAATACCCATCAACAGATGAATGGATAAAGAAGATGTGGCACATATATACAATGGAATATTACACAGCCATTAAAAAAGAATGAAATTGAGTTATTGACAGTGAGATACATGGATGTAGAGTGTGTCACCCAGAGCAAAGTAAGCCAGAAAGAGTAAAATAAATGCCGTATGCTGACTCATATATATAGAATCTAGAAAAATGGTACTGATGAACCTAGTGACAGGGCAAGAATAAAGATGCAGTTGTAGAGAACGGACTTGATGATGGGGGTGGGGGGCGAAGGGGAACCTGGGATGAAGTGAGAGAATAGCATTGACATATATACACTACCAAATGTTAAACAGATAGCTAGTAGGAAACTGCTGCATAAAACTGGGAGATCAACTTGATGATGGGCAGTGACTTAGAGAGCTGGGGTAAGTAGTGTGGGAAGGAGCTGCAGGAGGGAGGTGATATGGGGATATATGTATAAATACCACTGATTCACTTTGTTGTACAGCAAAAACTGGCACAATAATGTAAAGCAATTATATTCCAATAAAGAGCTTTAAAAAAAAAAGTGGTGTGTTAAGAAGTTCTACCCTTTAATCCAGACAGCAATCTAAATCTAACATAGGGCTCTTTTCTTTTTAAGGTGTGTGGATCTGATTATTATATCATTCAGTGACTCCCTCTTGACCTTTATCAATCCTGTACTAATCTTTCATCAATTAATTATATAACACATATTAGGGCTTAAATTGATCATAATTTCCTAAGTCTCAATACTGATGCTTTTATTTTATCACCTGAGTTATATATACATTTGTAGGTAGTGGGTTTAACGATAAAGGCCACTGTTCTTCCTTTGACCCTCAAAACTTTTGTACAAACATTAATTCTTCTCAGACATATTAAATAATAATTCAAATTCTTTTTAAAGCATGGAGAAATAGAATCTTTTCAGAAATACATGAAAAAGGGTTGAACTACAATTTCACTAAGAAATTCTGCCACAACCTAGGACTCATTAAATGCATGTACATTGTGCATGTATATGTATGTCTGTGTCTGTGTGTGTGTAATTTTACTTGTCTTAAAAGGAAACTTCTGATCAGTCCCTCCCATCAGGAAGCACCCATGAGCCTCCTAGATAGCTTCCTTCACAAGAGGGCAGACAGCACAATCAAGCAGTATCAGCAGCATTTCATCTTGCAGAAATGAAAACCACAGCCACAGAAAGACAGAGAAAATGAAAAAGCATAGGACTTTATACCAGATGAAGGGACAGGATAAAGCCCCAGAAAAACAATTAAATGAAGAGGAGATAGGCACCCTCCCAGAAAAAGAATTCAGAATAATGATAGTGAAGATGATCCAGGACTTTGAAAAAAGACTGGATGCAAAGATCGAAAAGTTTACCAAAGACCTAGAAGAATTAAAGAGCAAACAAACAGAGATATGCAACACAATAAATGACATGAAAAATACACTAGAAGGAACTAATAGCAGATTAACTGAGGCAGAAGGGCGAATAAGTGACCTGGAAGACAGAATGGTGATAATCACTGATGTGGAAAAGAATAAAGAAAAAAGAACTGAAGACAGCCTAAGATACCTCTGGGACAATGTTAAACGCACCAGCATTCACATTATAGGGGTCCCAGAAGGAGAAGAGAGAGAGAAAGGACCTGAGAAAATATTGGAAGAGATTATAGTTGAAAATGTCCCTAACATGGGAAAGGAAATAGCTATCCAAGTCCAGGAAGTGCAGAGAGTCCCAGGCAGGATAAACCCAAGGAGAAACACACCAAGACATATAGTAGTCAAGCTGACAAAAATTAAAGACAGAGAAATATTATTAAAAGCAACAAGGGAAAAATGACAAATAACATACAAGAGGACTCCCATAAGGATAACAGCTGATTTCTCAGCAGAAACTCTACAAGCCAGAAGGGAGTGTCATGATATATTTCAAGTGATGAAAGGGAAGAACCTACAACCAAGAATACTCAACCCAGCAAGGATCTCATTCAGATTCGATGGAGAAATCAAAAGCTTTACAGACAAGCAACAGCTAAGAGAATTCAGCATCACCAAACCAGCCCTACAACAAATGCTAAAGGAACTTCTCTAAGTGGGAAGCATAAGAGAAGAGAAGGATCTACAAAAACAAAAACAAAACAATTAAGAAAATGGTAATAGGAACACACATATCGATAATTACCTTGAATGTAACTGGACTAAATGCACCAACCAGAAGACACAGACTGGCTGAATGGATACGAAAACAAGACCCATATATATGCTGTCTCCAAGAGACCCACTTCAGACCTAGGTGCACATACAGCCTGAAAGTGAGGGGATGGAATAAGATATTCCATGCAAATGGAAATCAAAAGAAGGCTGGAGTAGTGATACTCATATCAGATCAAATAGACTTTCAAATAAAAAATGTTACAAGAGACAAGAAAGGACATTACATAAAGTTCAAGGTATCCATCCAAGAAGAGGAGATAACAATTATAAATATATATGCACCTAGTATAGGAGCACCTCAATACATAAGGCAAATGCTAACAACTATGAAAAAGGAAATGCAAAGCAGAAAAAGAGACACCGATGTAGAGAACAAACACATTGGCACCAAGTGGGGAAAGCGGGGAGGGTTGGGGGGGAATGAATTGGGAGATTGGGATACCAAATCATACACTCTAAATATATGCTGTTTATTGTCTGTTAAAAAAAAAAAGGAAACTTCTCCTTAATTTTGTCAGCAGCATTTTGTGACTTCTTGTTCCTAGAAAGATAATCAAATCTCTTTAATCAAAGAGACCTGCTTTTACCACTAGTTCCACAGTTACCAATCTCATTCCTCTTTTGATTAGTATCTAGGGCTAGGAGAGCATTTAGAGGTAGTTCTCACACTCTCCTTTCATTTTCATCTATTTATCTGGGAATGGGGAATGGTTTTCACACTCAAAATGCTATCTGGAAATGTGTCAGATTATGGTCCATTTCATTCATTCATGCATTCTTACACTCATTTATAGTAAATCAATGATTGGTTGTTAAATATGCTTGACATTAGCTGACAGAAAGAAGGGAGTCTAGTTTTATAAGTGAATTACAATTCAGATATTTGGCTTAAAAATTTACTTGGGTCTTGAAGGAATGAATAAATTAATGCCCTTCCAAAAAATGGCCAATTATATTAGATAACTTCTCTTGGGCAGGACTGTTGAACAGATGAATACATTTTGGATATTTATCTTTTTAAAAAGTGTTTTCTGTTTAAGTGTAGGGTCTAATAAATTTTTTAAAATAAATTAACTTTAGGGCTAAATTCTCAGCCTATATTAAATAACTCTATTCTGTTTGTCAAAATTTCCAGCATTTTAAAATAGGTTATAAGCATTCTAAAGATATTGGAATTACACCATATGTAATTTAAAAAGAAAAAAAAAGGGGGGGGGGTCTAGTGATTTCAAATATCCTTCATAGAAAATTGTACTATTATAACACTTTTAAATGAAAACACTGATTTCATTTTTATATGTTACATTAATTTTAAAAATATTTTCATTTATGCATGTGATCTGTCAGGCATTTCTATGATTTATGACAAAAGTACTTCAATCTTGCATTCTGTCTAATAAGGCACTATATAAAACTTTCTTTCAAGCTTTACACTCATCAAAAACATTATATCCGATATTACAATGCTTATTTAAATATATGAAGATTTCAGTAACAATGTATTTTAAACTTTGCATGTCAAATTATTCACAACTGAAAATCAAAAAGTTCAATTTTTACCAGTAAAATAAAACATTTTTTTTTACTATGAACCTAAACATACATGTGCATTGGCTATCTCTCTGAATAAAATCTACTCAATGTATATCTTTACCATTTGACTTTAGGACTTTCCAGTAAAAATGTCTTTCTCTCTAGCCAATTCTATTGCATAAAAGCTCTAATTTTCAGGAAATGTGAGGGTTTGTTTTAAAATGTAACAGTATGTTTTTATGAAATAAAACAAAGAAAAATAGACCAAAACAATGACTTCCTCCATGTAAACATGAGCTATTAAATAGCAAGCAAGTAAAGCAGAGTTCATAAAAACCCTACTCATCTAAAATCTCAACTTAATGGAAAAATTATGGATTTCTTCTTTTCCTCACTTGGCTTCCACCACCTGCAGTACTCCAAAAGCTGCTAATGATCATAGAGGTGGAACCATATATCAAATGTTGCAGGTAGTAAAAGAAGAAAGGAAGGAAATGCTAAAGTCAGTCTACAAAGACATAAACCTCCTGTGATGAATTAAGAATGACTTTTATTTCAAGGACAGGTACTCTCTTCAAAGTTCAGATGCTGACCTATTGTATTCTGACACCTGAGAAATATTTAGCTATAGGAAACATCAGGGAATCTGCAGCCCAAGTATGGAGTTTCATTTCTTAATTTTGTATCCCAGTTAATTTTTAGGTCATTTTCTAGCACTCTGTGTTTTATCTTCTCATTTAAAAAAATAGAACAAGAAATATGGAAATGACCCAGTGAGTGAATTCTTTTCTCTAGCTAAATTTACATTATTATTGCAATATTTTTCTTTTAAATGGTTATCAATTAAAACTTAACACACTGGCTTCAAAAAAGGTTATGGTTAGGATGTTTTTTAATGCAAGGTTGATAAAGAATATATTAACTTTTCAATAAGCAATTGTGTACCTAATAGGCCAAAACCTGACAAAATAAAGATTCCATGTTAAAAAAAAAATCTTATTTTTGGTAATTTTATGCAGTACCACTTTTGTGAATAGCTTTAATTATTTTTATATTTTTCTTGATATCATGATTGTATCTAAAAAAAAGACAGGCAGCTCCTCATCAAGTTGTAAAAGAGGACACAATTTGGGAAGGAAAAGTTAGCAGATATCAAAAAGAGAATTCTAAATGGATAAAAAGGATATGATTTAATCACAACACCACATGGAAACTAAGTTTAAATTTATTTCTATGGGTTGAAGATAAAATATTTATGAAGATTCTACACAGTTTCCATTTAAGGATGCTTTTCTGTAACTGTTACTTATTAACTGAGTAAGGAAAAACTTTACAAGGTTGTTTTCTCATTGTCAGATTTACCTTTTTGGGTAGGTTGCAGATCAACTATCAAAAATCATGGAGTTCCTCACAGCAGAAAAACAAGGTCCTGGTTAAAGACATGAGCACAAACCATGTACTGGATTTTAGGCACTGCCAATACACATTCTAAAGATGACATTCTCTTAACTATCCGTCCTTCTATTAAGTTAACTTTTGGTCAGTTATGAGATCCCAAGGGAATGGCAGGACACAAAATGGCAATAGATTGAAATAAGTGTCTGTTACAGGGACAGAGTATAAATGCCAGAGGATAAATTTAATCTCTATTTAGTTGTAGAAAAGAAAAGTTCAAATTGATCCTGAAAACTACTTCTCCAATGAAAACTAAACACAAACCTTTTCGTAGGGGTATAAAATTAGGGATGAAATAACTGATAGGTAGGAGTGGATATTGTTAGAAATCAGAGGAGAAGCCAGATAAATATTACTGCCTTAGTTTTATCATAGTATGCATTTATAAGATCTCCTTCTGGGAAATGGATAGGCAAAGAATTCAGATTTTGGGTAAGAGACAGAGCAAAAGTTGGACATCCAATAGGTTTACACCATCTAGTAGTTAATCAATCTCGGTCTTCCTCTATTAACTCTACCTGATTTATGGTATGATGTGTTTGCTTCATGTTATAAACCCTTTTTCACAACTCCAGAGCAATTTAAAGGGAGAAGAATCAAAAGAGATCTTCCAAGACAATTAATTTTCTTAAAATCAATAGAGATAAAGGCAGTAGCTGGGTACTGAGGTGTTATGGTATTTAAAATTTAATTCTGTGTAATACATAATAAACAAAAATAAAATTTTGGCCCAATGTATGCTTGCATTTGAAGCCATCTTCCAGAAGTTCTTGAACACCATACCATTTTTTTGCTTCTGTAGTAACTCTTTACTACATGCCTTCTAGCCTCCTTCTTAGAGAATACTGACAAATATCTAGTTTGGTATCTGAAAGTAGCTCATCTTAATTCAAAATGAAGTCATAGAAAAAGGATGAAGAAACAGGGTGTATTTCATTTGGGAAAAAATGATAAAAGTAAACATTTAAAACAAATTATGATGAATTGTGAGGTCAAGGGTATTTTTGAAAATAAAAAGAAACAAGAAAGAGCAAGTGTTAGATTCAGGATGTAAGAAAAGTGACAGTGAGTGAGTAAAAGAAAGAACTTTATGATGATGTGAGCTATTAAGTACCAGAAAAGCTAACTGATTCACTGCTGCAAAATCTCTTTCCTTGGAAGCCTTTAAAAGAGAAGGCTGTATTCATTAGGACATGTGGTCACTCCCTTAGGGAAGTGGGCAGAGTGGCCAAAGCAGAGATGGAGGAAGTTTGAGAAGATCCTTACTACTGAGTTCCATGGTTAATTTTTGTAACAGGGAAAAACTAAATTGGACTCCATGTTGGATCTGTTTCTTCAACTTTTGCTTTTCTTTACTTTTGTTATTTTAATTATATATAATGGACTTTAGCCACCTGTGAATGGTTGCAGAAAAGAAGAAATTAACACATCATTTCCCTAAGGCTAGGCATCCCAGGAGATGTTTTACAAGACTGATAACCCTTGTTACTTTACTTCCAGTCCCTCCTTCTCTGATACTATAAAAGAAACTGGCATCCAGACCCCAGCAAGATGGTTTTTTGGAGACACTAGTCTGCCATCTTCTCGGTCTGCTGGCTTTCTCGGTTTTCCGGCTTTCTGAATAAAGTCATATTCCTTGTCTCAACACCTCATCTCTTATTCTTTGGCTTGTCATGTGGTGAGCAGAGTGAGCTTGGACTTGGTAATGCTTTGGTGGACACAAAGTTAAGATTATGATAGCTCTAGTTAATGTCAAATTTCAATCTTTATTCCATATGTCTTGTTTTTCTGAGATGTGAGAAGTGTCTAATATTACTCTTATTTTTTATAGAAAGAAAATGTAGCTCACAGCTAGCTAGCACATTATGAGGGAAAAATAATGAGGAGATGAGTGGATAAAACATTCGTGGACCAATTTAATAATACAAAATTTTAGAGCTAGACCAAATATGATTCCTTGTATATCTAGAAAGGGATTCAAAGAGCCTGTGGACAGAGTAGTAAGCAAAAGAGGTGACTCATCCAAACTAATAAATATCATCATTTTGGTCAAAAAGCAGTGCATCATTGAGAAAACTTGATATGATATTGGATGGCAATGACAAAATGGATTGCCTATTGCTGTGATGTTATTCTGGGAGAAAATATTTTAAAATGTGACATCTTTTAAGGGATATGCATATTCATACAATGTCTGCCTGAGCTGAACAATACTCCAGACCAAATCACCTGCAACCAAATTTTATAGTTTTCTAGAAGAGCCTGAGAAGTTTTACATTGCTACCTTCAGCAGTTTTGCCCCCAAACACAACAGTTAATTAATGATCATTAAAATAGTGCAGAAGACTTGACCCAGCATTTCCTTTTCTATACATTGAGCTTACTCTCTGACTGACCCATCTATGGCAGATTTGTCAGAGAGCCTTACTTTCTGAATGGTCAAAATCTTAACTGCAAAGAACAATTCTTGAATACATTTTTTCAAGTGGTGTCAAGTTGTGGGAATAGTATAAGTATTAAGGGTCAGACAGAGGTGGGCTTGATTCTCTGTTTTGGCACTTAAAAGTTTTTGATCTTGGGAAAGTTGGTTAGTTCTCTCTGAGTTCCTTATACAATTTTTCTTAAGGTCCAGAGTGAGTTTGTAATTCCTGTTCCTCAGAAAGACTATTTTGGAAACTGGACATAATGTATGTAAATTTCCTAACAGAGGATTTAGAAAATAAACAAAATTACATTTACTATAAATTTAATAAACATTCATTTTTATTCCTTTCTGTTTATTGCCCCTTCCCCCAGGATATTTGTATTTATCTGCAATTTTTCTATACAATGAGTAATTTTTACAAATGGTGTCCAATTATCCTATTTCCTCGCATTCATATAATTAGAAGCCAACCAACTCCTCCTTCCACCCTACCCCACAGGGCAAAGAAAACAATATTTGTCAGTATCATTTCTCAATTGTCATAGTACAAATTCAAATCTGCAAAGCTACAGCTATTGATATTATTGTCACCTCTGGTCACAAATCCTCAAAAAGCCAAAAAACAAAATCTGTTAAAAACAAGCATTTCCCTATTAATATGTACTTGAAGGGGGAATATGAAGGCAAACAGAGGGTAAAAGGGAAAATGAGAAAGTATAATATAGTAAAAATGACTTGCTGAAAAAAATATATTATTTGAATATACTGGGACTATTAATTAACTAATGATAAAAATGCAATTTTGATTTATTTTCCTATCACAAGTCAAAAAAAAAACAAAGAATATGATGTCATTATGATATTTCTGCTTTCTGATGACAACAATAAATTGAAATAATTACAACTGATAATTAGTATGCCTTTTGATAGATGAGTCTACAGTCATTAATGATATTTTTTATCTCTAGCAAAGAAAGTAATAATTACACTTAAGCACTCTGCAAGACAGGGAGTGGTACTAGCTTATCAAAGTAAAATAAAGACAAAGAATGTATTAGCTGGTTTAGGAGAAGGAGAAGGTCACGTTATGATAGAGATGATAAATCTATTTGCTACTATAATAGAAGGATAAACATTTGGTTTAAATTATGAATGAATTAATATCTAGTTTCATATGAGCTTGAATGAGTTACCCAGATTCTCTATACATAGATCATCAGCCAATGCATTGTATGAGGCCCTTGACATGCATTATTTTATATATGCTCACAAAAAGTGAAATCATTAACATTATTATCCTCATTTTACAAATGAGGAAATGGGGTTTAGAGTGTCTACGAGCTTGTCCAGGGTCACACAGTTAGTAAGCAATAGAAGCAGGACTTGAAAGATCTTTTTATTGGTAAGTCATACTAAATGCTCCCTGCAAGATTTGTTTTGTATCTAGCAAAGTCCTCTTTTGCTAACATGCTCACAGAAGGTCTTCAATAGACCACGTTAGGATATAATGCTGAAGGGCCTGATCATCCTAGCTTTCGTAAAATTGAGGATATAGGCCTTATATAAGGAAGTCAAAAAGGTGCCTAGATCAAGGGGAGAATGCAAAACATCATCTCCTATTCATAGTGATGAAAGTTATATAGTGATGTCCTCCCAAGAAGATAATTGGCTCAAGTGAATTGTTCCAGATCATATTCCCTAGCAATCACTGGACTGAGTCTACTATACACACACACACACACACACAATTGTGATTGTATTTTACAAAAATATTTTATAATATCAATCTTTATGCTTGTACATGAAGATATAGTTGCTGCTAAAGAAAGTATAATAATAATATCCACATGATAGGTAAAGAGAATGTAAACAAACATGAAAAGACATTTCAAAAAAAAGATGATATATACGGCATTTTACTTCTCAATTTGGATGAATTTACAAATATTCTTTAAGATAAAAATCCAGTTAAAACAAATTTAGTTAAAATAAATAGATTTAGAGCAGATAGGAAAGAAAGTCAATTTTGTTTTTGAAAAATATTGAAACTATGTGACAGCTTTCACATACTAATTAGTTTAAAACAAGTTATAGTATAAGAGAAAGAAAGAAAACAAGAAAGAAAGAAAAGAAAACATGGGATTAATCTATCATCTTAGTTCAAACAATTTTCATTAATAGACCATGGAGGTGAGATCCCCAGTAAGTGGAAATACTGTCGTTGCACTGTAACATCTTTAAAAAATCATCAAAAAAATCAAAGATTATAGGGAGCATTTTAATGAATTTTATATATGAGGAAGATTTTTTACAAAATAGGGAAAGAACTGTATTAAATTAGCTAGCATTGTTCAAGAAACAAAAGTTTGCCCAAAATTTTATGCCTGTAAATATTTCATTTCAAAGCTTTAATGGTAGGAAGTGGAGGTAGGAAGAGAAAAGGAAAGGGGGAGCATGCTTCAGAGAATGTCTGAATTAAGTGAATACTGTAGAAAGTAAACGTAGTTTTAAAATTTTCATATACTTAGAGTAATATATATAAAAATATAAATCCCACAAGATCTAATTTATTACAAACACAAAAGATGGTCAGTTCTCTTCATATAGTAGGCTATTCCTAATGTTATATATTTGAGACTGGTGTTCTGGACTATGGCATTTCCCTTGAAAGTTAGTTCATATTATTAATTTTTTTATCTCGAAGTTTTATTTTTCCATCAAACATAAAGAAATTCATGTTTGAATTATCACAAAGGCTAAGGTAAGTTTATGCCATTACTTGCTTTACAAAAAGGATGGTATTCTGATGCTATGAGTAACTGTCCACAGTTTTCCCAAGAGCCTGAATTGCTCCTCAAAGAGATCTTTGATGATGTTCCAATTAACTTTTGAGATCTGGCACACACATATGTGTACAGACACACAGACACACAGACACATTCTCAAATATTCACACTTTTAAAAAATATATAAGGACAATGAAATAAAAGCAGGGAGGAGAAAAGTTATGGGATAGAGAGAAAATAGAAAGGGTTTGAATCATTCAAATAGTTATATCATTTCTCCAATTTGCCCTCAATAGTAAACATAGTTAATAGATCTCAGGTACTTTGAGACATTGTTTAGTTCATTCCCAGCCTGGACAGTACCTCACATAAATCAATCCAGGCTTAGTTTCTGACAATCTTCTACAAAGGTCATTCTCTTATTCAGCAAGAATAATTGTAAGAAAACAAGTAGTCAGGCTTAATCTAGATCCCCTTATCTTTTGCTTATATTGCAGTCAGCCGCTTTTTTTCTCAATCTGTCCTGAGGATGGCAGATGACAAATGTTAGAAAGTTACTATTTTCTGAAGTGAACCTTCATATTTAGATGGTTGTGTTTATGGTTTAGGTTGCTGTTGGGATTTTTTGTTTATTTGTTTTTTGATATTGTTTTGCATTTTGTTTTGTATTACAGGAGGAAATTAAAAGTTAGAAAATCTGAGTGCTTGTAGGACAGATACTGATCCCTATTAAGGGTTTGCTTAGAAGAAGAGAATTTTGACAGTGCAGACAGCAGTCCTTCCAATGCATAGATGAGAAGTGATAGCTTAAGAAGATCTGACTGGCCCATGCAAGGGAAAAGAGGGTGCCAAGGAGACAGAAACTGCTGTGTTGTGTAGGATAATATTCTTGTGATGAAAAAAAAAAGAATAAAATTGGGTAAAGACTGGAGGTGAATCCTCAGAACAATCTCTCCTAAAGGGCCAATCAACCAAATCTTAGCATAAGATTGAAAAGACACCAGCAGGGAGAAAAACAAACAAAAACCAGTGAGTTTTAATGAGGAAGGTAGAAGAATATCTCATTTTTTATGTGCTTTTCCCTTTGTATTATCTTTGTAATAAGAATTTTACTTAATTTTAAGTGCATAATGAAACATTTCTAATCAATAAACAGTAAATAAGGAAGTTTTAAAAATGCAATGCAAATACATACTTTGGACAGGGAAACTGATAACATTTGAAATTCTAAACTATTTGTAATCAACCTATATTTAAGTCATAGATTAATTATATAATTCAGTAATGTCTTTTCCCTATCAGGCTTTTTTTTAACTAACCTCAGCATTGTGTACTAAAAAAAATTTTTGTTGTTAAACTATGTGAACTATAAGAAATTTTTCAAAATGCTTTTCTCCCTTAGAAGGTAAATCCTATTCTCCTCCTGTTCCACCTGTGTTAACACCAACAACAACAAAAAGCTCATAAATCAAACTCTAATCAAGCTGAAAAATCCCAATTTTATTTCTTTATCTCCCAAGGGAGTTCCAGGACATTTCACAGAATCTTTCATTTTTTAACTTGAGATATCAACATTTTTGTTTACTGCCATTCCTTTTTCACTTAGAATCACATCTTCTCCCTGTTGCCTTTCTAAAATTCATATACTTTTTCAACCTCCCGTGACTGGAAATATTTTGAGCTCAGCAATCAAGTTGGCACAAACATGATTGCAAGGGATTAATAATCCTCCAATTGAATAGAATTATGTTCACACAGCCAAGAAGATATTAATCAGTAACTTCTTTAATTTTGTTCCAAGGCTGGTGAAATTCTCAGGATTTCACTTGGCAAAAGAGAAATTTATAGGGAGATGTAGGTCTATGGGTTTTTCCTCTTTACTAAACAGAATATATACATATTTACTGAAAGACAAGCAGTATAGCACTGCAAGAAAAAATTTTTTTTTCATTTGGTCTGTTACTTCCTCAGACATATTTGCAAATGAGAGGAGTTTTCCAATAGAAAATATGAGACATATGTATCAAACTCTTGTTAAGAAATGTGTAATATTTTTCTTGTTAAGTAAATGTGCAATATTTACTTTGGCTAATGGCTTACTATTGTTATTGTACAGAAAAATTGTCACCCCTTGCAATACAGTGAATAACCTCTTCAGATAAGGAGATTTCAATTTGACTACGCTTTCTTTAAATTCACATTAGAACATTGGATATTGTCGATTTATTAATTTATGGTGTTTGCAAAGATCTTCATTATGAAATAGTGAAAAATAAGGACTAAACTAGTAAACAAATTAAAAATATGTTCAACACATATTTTCTTAAAAACACTTGCTATAATGCCTGAATTTTCCATTAATTGATGAGGTTGCTTTGATAATGTCATTTGAAGATTTACTTTTTCATATGAGATAAAACTATACCTGTGACAAGAATTAAAATCAATTTTGAAGGATGAGTGATTTATAAGTATTAATTCTGTTTATCACTTAAAACTGTTAAACTAAATGTTCTTAAATAATTATAACAAAAACTGATTCAATTGCACTAAAACTTATCTGATCTTATTCAGGCTCATTAATTGCAAAGTGCTATTGGGAATGTAAAATGGTGCAGCTGCTTTAGAAAACAGTTGAGCAGTTCCCTGAAATGCTAACCAAAGTGTTACCATATGACCCAGCAATTTCACTCTTAGGCATATACCCAATATAAATGAAAACATATATCCACATAGAAACTTATACATGAATGTTTATAGCAGCATTACTCAGCCCAAAAGTGGAAACAACACAAATGCCCATCAGCTGATAAATAAGATAAACAAGAGGTGGTATTTCCATACAATGGAATATTATTCAGCCATAAAAAAAGAATGAAGTACTGATACATGTTATATGGATGAACCTTGAAAACTTTACATTATGTGAAACAAGTAAGACCACAAATTGTATGATTCCATTTATACTAAAAGCCATTTATATTAAAAAATTGGACAATAGAGACAGAAAGGAGATTAGTGATTGCCTGGAGTTAAGGATGAGCACAAAGTATCTTTCATGGGATGATGAAAATGTTCTAAAATTGGATTGTGGTGATGGTTGCACAGCTCTGTAAATTTGCTAAAAGCCATTGACTTGTACACTTAAAATGGGTGAATTTTACGGCATGTAAATTTTACTTCAATCTGTAAAGATAAAGATTAAACATTAAAAAAACCATGTGAAGAACTTTATGAAAATAAGAATAAAAAGGAAAAAAGTACTTTTCAAATTGGAAATTATGGGGATAAAAATGTCAAAATTAGTGAATCTTCAGAAGCTTAACCCTCATTTCAAGGCTGAGTGTTTAAGGTCTTCAATAGATATAATAATCACATACTAAAATTTTTTATGGTCACAAAAACCTTATGAAATGTCACATTATGTGGTGGTTATATTTCTAATATTCTTATTTTTGCATAGTACAAAATATAACAGAATTCCTCACTGTGATTTTTTTTTATAAATTCCATAAACTTCATTTCTCCCTTTATTTCCTATGTTTCATTATTTTTGATGGTAACATTTTTAATACATTCACAACATAAAGGCTCCTACTTTTTTTTTTTTTTTTTTTTTTTTTTGGCACACGGGCTTAGTTGCTCCACGGCATGTGGGATCTTCCTGGAGCAGGGATCGAACTCATGTCCTCCGCATTGGCAGGCAGACTCCCAACCACTGCGCCACCTAGGAAGCCCTCCTACTTTCTTAATAAGAATAACTTCTTTTCATTCTCAGTTAAAAAGCAATTTGCCCTTGTTTTTTTTTAGAAAGAAGGGGCAAAACTTGAAGTTAAAGTTGCACAGGTTATGTATACACGTGTGATTTAAAAATGCATTCACCTTTGTCTCCACTATTATTTGTATTTTAACAATAGTAAGCATGAGAATACACTATATTTCATAACTATAAAATAAATAACCTACTAAATAAGCACCATCCTAAGTGTTTTAAGTCATTCTATCTCAATTAATTCTTAGCTGAAACATATTGAGGACTTAATATATGCCAGGCATTTTCTAAACATGTTATACACATCATCTTTCATTTAATCTGAAAAGCATTTCCATGAAGTAGGTACTAATATTATGTTCATTTGACAGATGAGAGACCTGAGGAACAATTAAGTAACCTGCCCAAGACCACACAGCTAGTAATTGTAGAGTTAAGAATAAAATTCAGTAGTCTGACTGCAGAGCCATGGTGTTAACCACTGCTCAATGTTGCCTCCCACTTTGTATTAAATTTTCAAGCTCAGACTTTAAAATAATCTAAAATCATTTGATTTAATAAATGTATTTTTTAAAAAAATCACTCTTGGATTTCCCAGGTGGTGCAGTGGTTAAGAATCCACCTGCCAGTGCAGGGGACACGGATTCAATCCCTGATCTGGGAAGATTCCACATGCCATGGAGAAACTAAGCCCATGGGCCACAACTACCAAGCCTGCACTCTAAAGCCTGCAAGCCACAACTATTGAGCTCATGCTCCTAGAGCTTGTGCTCCAGAACAAGAGGAGCCACCACACTGAGAAGCTTGCACACCTCAATGAAAGAGTAGCCCCCATTTGTTGCAACTAGAGAAAGCCCGCATACAGCAACGAAGACCCAATGCAGCAAAAAAGAAAAATAAATTTATAAAAAATTTTTAAAAAGTTAAAAAATCATTCTTCCCATTGTGCTTCAGCAGTCTGTACACCCACTGTGAGATGATGGCTCAGTTTTATGGCCTGTAGTTACAAAGAAACTAAGGACGGCTTTAATGAAGAATTTTCCTTTCTTTCGTGTATCATCCTTTAAACATTCCTCCAGTAATTTCATCCAAGTTAAATAATTTAGTTCTCAGGAGAAACTCATCTTAATTCCATATTTCAAAAACCCAGTCTCCTCCAGACATTTTAGTTGGTTCTCTAGAAATGTTTTCACAAGAGGAAGAACATTCTGATGAATTCAATATAATTATATTTAACCCCCTAATATTCCCAGTATTAATCTGCTAACTTACCATCTACTGCTCTTGGAATTGTAGTAGTCATCAAAGGCTGTTGCACTTTCCAGTGATGTGTCTCTCTTTCTTTCATAAGAGAAAGCACTGATTCAACTCAGTGAACCACAATGAAAAGGTAATATTCTTTTGCTTTCCAAAGCACTGGTAAATGGACAGGTATCTGTGTGAATGTGTTGATGCTTCAAAGCAATAGACCATTATGTTAGGATGTCCATCCCCTAGCAGATGGTATGTGAAATCAGCTTCATGGATGATGAGGCTTCTAAAGGTTCTGATTTGTGATCAATTTCTTTAACACCAAGTAATACATACTCAAGGAAGCGGTTCCCCACAACAACATTTTATAATGATCCATATTTCAAGGAATACCCTTAAAGACAAGCACAGACAAGCAATAGACATTAAAGGCCTTATTGGATTTCTGCTAAGTTTGCCTAGAAGCTGGACCTGTCACAGTTTTAGGCACCCCCTCATTTTCCAGGAGCATGGAGGTTCCCTGAAAGCTTTTGACTCCACTATGTACTCACTCAAAAAGCAAAGAACACAATTTGGAGTTTGAGGGGATTTTTTATGCTGCTTCAAATTATTTCTTAGAAAATACAGGAAAATCTTATCCTGCCTCTGTTCTCTGTTACTAAGATGCTTCAGGGCAGAAATGCACTGAATTAAGACCAGGTTTCAGACTCATCTAGTTCAGTTAACTTCTCTGTACCTCGTTTTGTCCATCCATGGACTAATAATGCTAACAGCAACAATAACAACGATAGATACAATAAATTTGGAAGACCCTCTGTTACAGGCACCGTGCATAGTGTTTGTTAAAAAACACATTATTCCATTATTCCATTAAGGTTGATATAATCACATCCACTTTATAGTTGAAACATATTAGGTTAAAAACTAATGAATATAGTATTCAAACCCGGACTCGCTCTTCCAAATCTGTTCTCCCTTTTCCAACTTAACGCTGCCTATTTTAATGTTGCCTATTTGCTCCCTTACTACCAAAGAATGGGGTTTTTAATTTTAACAGTCTGTGTTGTCCCTTTTGATCTAAGTAACTGCCAGCAACACGTTCTAACAATTCTCTGCAACTGTCTCTGCCTGGGGTCAGTATAGTTACTGGGATTCCTAGAATCACACAGTTGCCATAGGAATGCCTTTCAGACCTGGATCACAGACAGTAGCAATTTTCAGGTAAGCTCATCTCTCCCGAAGAGATAGCACAGGAATGTGTATTGGACACATGCAAAGACAGCATTCAGTGAGAAATTGGAATCACTACAGGCCTTCTTTTTCTACTCCTAAATTGCATCTGGGGAAACTAGCCTGCACATTCTGCGTTGCTGTCTGTGGTCTGAACATTCAGCAACTTTAAAAGGTATTGCTAAATGTGCACTTCTTAGAGATAAACACTTAAGATAATTGAAAGCCTGAGAATGGATTTCCATAATATAAGAATACCTTTCATGCACAGTAATTGAAAAGCAGAGTGAATCTGATGTGTTTGGAGAAACTGTACTTAAAAATCAAGAGTGGAGTTAGGATAATATGAATTGAATTTCTTAACAATCTTATAAAAGGCACAAGCAGGAGAATTTTATTAAGAGAGCTTGCACCTTCCAGAACTGCCCAAGATACAGTCTGTTAATTCAGGGAGGCACTGTTAAGAATATTTAGTCAGATTCACCCCAATCCCTGAATGACTCCAGGGTGATAAGTTAGGTTGCTCTCACAGCATAGTTAGCTTTTCAAGGCCTCTTCAGGACAATTTAGTACCTTGAAAATTGACAGTAATACACTAAATGACCTCAGGTTGCATCTTCATGGTTAAGCAAAGTAGAGATTTGAGGTGATTATTATATCAGAATAAGTCAGACAAAACGCTTTCCCCAAATTTATACTGAGAGCTAATTTAAAAGATTCATAAACTGGCATTTACAAGATTGTTGCCCATTCATTTAATTATTTTAACCATGTCAATACTGCTCAAGTGTTTATCTTATTGCCAAGTTGTTACTCAGGAACCGGGGAAAACAGGCTTCATTCACTATCACTAAGGGAATGAAATAATCAACTGAGAACAACTCTGTAGACAAGTTGTTATAGCCTGATGGTGGTTCCTATTAATTAAATACTTCAAGGTTGTCCTCAGTAAATTATATATTCCAATTACATCAAGATTTTGGTTGGTTTTGAAGCAAGAAATTATTTAATATCACCCACTTTCAAGTTCTATACTTCATGTTTACTTTCACACAAGCACAACAACTACAACATCACAAATTAAAATGTCTGAAAAGAAAACACATTGTTTCACTACTAAATATCCTATAATTTTTGAAGTGAGATTCTGGCTTAATCTCTATTTTAAATCATGGCATATTTCATTGAGTCTCAAAAAAGGCAGGGAGACATTGTAAGGCTCAAATGAGAATATGACTTAAAAAGAAAATTTACAGGTTTATCTCAAAGATCAGTAATTATTATTTTTCCTACCAGTGTTTCCATATGTTACACAGAGAGGCTGTCATGAATTTGATCTTTGTCTAGCCAAACAATTCTTTACCCAGAGGTGAAGATGGAAACTAACAGATATTAAGCATCTCCTATATACTAGGATCTAGAATAGTAGTCAGGAACCTAAGTCCCAGCCCAGCCCCATGCTTTTTCCCCATATACCATCATTGTCTTTCTTGAAATGCAGAAGAAATAAACAAGAAAAATATTGCTGAGGAAATATTAGCTCTTATAACAAATGACTAGGGAGCTGTCATCAATAAGTATATAGACTGCTTTCATATAATACTTATCTAAAAGAAAGGGAGAATCTGAAGCAGAAACCATTTTACAGAATTATAATCAGAATATGTCTCAAAAAAAAAGTAAATGCAGTATTTCTTGTCACTATTAATATCACTTTCTTTTTATCTGAACTTTTTGTCCTTAAAGAATCACAATATCCAGATCCCCAAGTTATAATTTATTTAAAGAAACTCTATGCCTAGTGCCAGACTGTCAATCACTGTAGGTCTTACATGTGGGCAAATCTGATATACTCATTCTCCCACCCCCACCCAACCCTCAATACACAGCACAATTTCCATCCCATCATTTCAGCTAAGAAGCAAATCTAACAATTTATTACAGCCCTCCTGCACCAGATAATGGTCCAATTGATGGTATGTGACAGAGCAGCTTAACTTCAAGAGCTACTGCTGCTTTCTATAACAGCTGTCACTTTTGCTTTCCTCAGCTTCACCTTAGTAAACAATTTCCTTGCTGCTGTTTTAATTTTGATATGTCTTGTTTCCCTGGGAAATTGCTATAAAACTGAATAAAAATAGGTGGCTGTGAAGTTTTTTTTTTTTTTTTCCCAATATGTACATCAACTTTTGTCTAACATAATCACAGAAGCAGAGCAGTGGATAACATGAGACATATTTTTTTTCTAGCCAATATGAATAAATGGGCACAGTTTCACCTTGGCAAAACTCTTTACTTTTTTGGTGATATATAATCTATTGAGGCAGAAGAAAAAAGTTTTAAGAATTCATTGTTTTGATCTTAATATTGAATAAAATTAGATATTCTTCAGGAAATTTAAAAATATCTTCTGTATCAATTTATTTGTATATACAAAGTTATTTTCAGGCACCTGTTAAAATTCCAGCTACATTTCTGTCCTAAATGCTATTTTTAATTTTGCTATCATTTTAGTTATTTTAATCCTATGTTGATTTATTATAATGTTTTATGTTAGTCTTAGCATTACATCATTTGTAAAATATCCATAAAATGTTATACATTCTCAGAGGATTGGTATGTGTTGGAGGTCCTGTGGTTCAATGTTAACATTCTTGTTTCTTTTGCAATGTCTCTTTCCCTTTCATTTCTTTTGAATCCACAGGCTTTTGGGATCATAATAACTCAGAGCAATGCTTTCCTCCAGTAAAGGCTGTTGTTGCAGCCTTGCCTATTCACTGCTACTCCAACACCAGTTAAACATCAGTTTACAACATGAAAGTTTTTCTTTAGGTGAAAATCAAATATTTAATAACCATATGGAAACTTAGATGATTCAGCAGGTTTGTGCCAGGCATTTTGATTTCAAGAATAAAATGTCAGTTTCTAAAGAATTTTTTCTCACTTAAAAATCTGTATTTTTCATGTAAGAAACTGAACTAGAGTCAGCTCTCACCAATCTGGCCCAACAGAGGACAGTAGCAAAGATAATCCATAAGGCATTTATATTTAGCTTTGGAATGCATTTTTGACAAGGCATTATTTGCAATTGAGTGTTTTCTGATGTGCAGCAGTCAATTCAAAGTGATTCAAAGACATTATAAAAGTCCAATTCTGAAATGGCTGAAAAGCTGCTCTGATTTGCATGCCCAGAACTGTCCCCCATTCCACCTCACATTTATATTCTCAATTTTCTGCCTAAATCCTCCCTATATCTCTCAGGCCTCTACATTGCTACATCTTTCTGGTACTACTTCTGACAGTTTGTAGGATCTCTCTTTAGCTAAGCCCTGATAAAAACTAAGGCTTTTGCCACTTTTCCTCAAGGCAAAACAAGCAGAAATATATAGTCATCAGCTCCATTATATTTCCTACCTTTGCAGATGAGGATAGCAATTGATGTTGTAAAAAGAAAAAACAAAACGTAGAACAAATCACATGCTTTTTATAGGTTAAGCTAATTTTTTTTTCAAAATTAAACACTATTATTTAGAGAGATCTACAAAAGGATCCTGATCCCTGGAGTTAAAATCACTTGAAAGATAAATTGGATAAACATATAAAAAAGTGGAATGCAACCACTTTAAAACATTTTACAACTTGATTAAATTTTAAGTCTAATTTTCATTCTGAGTATTAATTACAAGAAAAGGGTTTTAAGCCACATAAATTTTCATAAATAAATAATCTCTATAAAGACTCAATAGCTGCATTAGAAAAGTGTTACAAAGCAAATACAGTGAGGAACTGGATTCACAGTTGAAGAAAATTATATACATTACAGTGACCAGAACTAGCATTATAAAGTCTGGAGGAAGATTGGAATTACTTATTGCCCTCCTTTGGTGGTATTTCTAAAGTGCATTATTCATAGTGATGGCAATAACTATCCACTAAGTCAATTGGTATCATATTGATAATGAGTAAATTTTCTAATAAGTAAATAGCCATAAATATTGAGACAAATTTCACAGAAACTCTAAATTATTAATTTAAAAAAAAGTGTTTTTTTGTTTTATTGAAGTGTTTTAGATTTTATGAAAGGAGATAGGATATAAAACAACCTAGAATGAAACAAGTAGGAGATATTTAGTAGATTTAGGGAAAATTTGGGGGGCAGTAAAACAATATGTGTCTGTGAACTTCTTTTCAGGAAGATTATAAAGAATTACCTGGAAAAATATATGCTATTTTTTCCACTCCCCAAGTTATCTCTAGAATATAGTCAAGATATTTTGAATTTTGCTGTAATATCTAATTTATTACTGATGTGCAATATACATGAAAGAATTACTCAGTTTTGTAAACAGGCTGCTTCTGTTGAAGTTAAGGAATTTATCTTCCACTGGGGATTTTACAATCACCACTTCATGTTTATAATTTTCATTTCATATTTGAAGGTTGCATTTTATGTATATAAGTGTGATCTTTACTTTTAAGCATTTTATGATTAAAGTGTTATATATTACATAAGTATACAATACACTTAAAGTATGCAACAGTTTCATAATCACTATGTTATTTAATTGATTTAGTACATCATAAGGCTAACTATACAACTAATAAACAGGCTTGAAGTTTCATTCTTGTGTCATGGGATTTATTTTTAACAAACTGGGTAACAGAATTTTTGAGGGAAAAAAACTACTGCAATAATGTAGCAGATTTGTTTTAAACTATCAAATGTCTGTATATTTAGTGATAATCCACCACATTCTGTTAGTGAACCAAAGGTGTCTCTAAAGAGTTGGTTATTTGGCATACCATATGGGATACCATGCTGTCCCAATAGGATAACATCTTTGCTATAGTAACTTTGCAAATTAGCATTATGCTTTTGTTACTTTTGTAGATGGGCTAATTTTACTTGACTTAAGACAAACTAAACTATCTCTTTTAAAGAGCATGCATTCATAAAAATAACTTTAAAAGAGAGAAAAGGAAAACTCTCAGGGCCAACTTAATTGTGGACACCTGAGATAATGGTCCAATTTATGGAAGTATCATTATACTCTACACAAATGCTCTTATATGTTGCCGTTTAAACCAAAAGAAATATGTCTTTATACATTGACAAAACAATGAATTAAAAAATGAAAAATAACTAATTAACTGGATGTTTGACTTTTCTCCCACAAAACAAATTAATCAGACTTTTTGTCATCATGTAGATATTATTTTTAAGTGATCAATATCTGCATGGAACATCTAAAGACATAGCAATTTTGCAAAAGCACATCAAATAAAATTTTGATAATTTGGAATATTGGTATATTTGTCAAATAACAAGACATTTGTCTAGTGCTATGCATATATATCTATATCTATAAATATATCTGTCTAGTTCCAATCAAACAAGATCATTCTCTATTATGATAATTAGTGATTTGAAACAAAGCAAAATTAAAAATTTTAATAATTGATTAGTCAATTAAATGAAACAATTCCCATTTTTATAATTACTAAACTTTTCAATCAAAAGTTTGTACTTTAAAAACTCATCTTTTGACTGTAGAATCCTAGTGTCTAAATCCTAATGAATATTCTGATACTATTGCTATATTTTTGAAAATAGTAATTTAGAGTTACCTTATTCTCTGTACTTCACAAAAGTTAATTTTAATTCAGCAAACACATTGATTTCCTACTATGTGCAAGGTATTGGGCTATTTGTGAGGAACACAACATTAAATGTAGAATGATCTCTACCTTCCTGAAGCTTCCAGTCTAGTGAGGGATATACAAATTTTTTTGACAAGATATTTCAATTGTATGATAAATGTAATAATAACAAAGACTCTCTCCTTGACCAAACTTTTGCCAGGCTCCTCTAAGCCCTTTTCTCAATCTGGTCTAATCCCTTAGGCTTTGTCCTCAGCCTTGCATAGCTAAATTTTAGCAAGAATTCCCCAACCCCTAATCTGATCACCTTAGTTTGCCTTCAGCAAAAAGGGCAAACAATGCCCTCAAAATTAGAGAGACAGGCAAATACAGTGAATAGCAACTTATCAAAGCAGAAATCCACAAGAAAAACCCCCATGAAAACCAGTGCTAGGGTTGGAAATCCTAAACAGTAATTGAGAAATTGCTGGATGCTCAATGCAAGCAAGTCTGAGAGATAAAAACTCCAGGGGGACACAGTCATTGAGGGGCCCCAACAGTTTTTGTGTTTTACATTCTGGAGCTCTACCAAGTTTTCACAGTGAGAAAAATCCCCTGGGTCTTTTGGCAGGGAGAGAGGAAAAAGAACCATTTTGAAAGATGCCAGAGCATTCCATTCTTCTTAACAAGACCTGCATTCAAGAGAAACTATTTAACCAGAGCCTAACCTGCTGAGGTTTTATCAGAACATAACCAGCCTGTGGGGAGAGAGATACCCAACTTTGCTGCTATAGACTTCTAAATGGAGTGAGGGAAATGTCCAACGCCAACCCCTTTAGCTATCTTGTCACTCCCAAGAAGGGTGGGGAAGCTGAGAAACATTAGTGAAGTTCACAGTCCAGAGCACAGGCTCACTAAAAGATTGAGACCTAGTTATAGGACTACAGAACACTTCTCTCTCCACCTATACCTTATCACCATGTTAATGAAGGTCTATTTACAGCAGTTCCTCTTACCCAATATATCATGTCCAGCTATCGAGAAAAAAATGACAAGGCATACTAAAAAGCAAAAAGCACAGTTTGAAGCAATAGAGCAAGCATCAGAACCAGACATAGGAGGAATGTTGGAATGGTCAGATTAGTAATTAAAACAACTATGATTAATAAACTAAGGACTCTAATGAAAAAATTAGAAACAGCACTAAAGAACACATGGTCAATGTAAGCAAAGAGATGGAAAGAATGAAAAAGAAATACTAGAGATCAAAAACACTGATACAGAAATGAAGAATGCCTTTGATGGGCTTGATAGTACATTGGACACAGCTGAGGAAAGAATCTCTGAGTTTATTTTAGCTGCTATGAGAGAGATCCACATAGGATATAGTAAGGTCATAAGGAGAGTGTTCAATTGTACCTGGGGGAGGGTCATGGAAGCATTGTCAAAGGAATTGACTGGAGCTGTGGGCTGAAAGATGAGAAGTGTTTTAAAGTGGACATTCCAAACAAAGTAGTATATAAACCAACAAGGAAGCTGAGTGAATCATTAAGTGAACTTTAAATTATTTGGATTGTTTAAAGCATTGGGCTTGAGGGGCAGGTGGAGAAATGAGCATGGGGAGATAGATGAGATACAGGTTATGCCTTAGTCAATAAAAAAAGAATGGCAACCAGAGAAAAAGGGCTGCATCAATATATAAAGTTTTTATACAAATATTACATGAACCTCACTGTTAAAATGCAGTATGATGTGATGAGAAAAGGACTAGGATAGAGTATGACAAATCAGAGTTTAAATATCAACCCTTCTATTTAATAACTATATGACCACAGGGTAGTTAACATTTTTGAATCTCAGTTTACATATGAACAACTTAAATCGCTCAGATATTGTGTACATAAGACCAATGCAATGGCATTATTGTAACTGGCAGTCATCAAATGGAGAATGACACCTTGTAGTCTGTACATACAACTGTAAAGTGAGAACCCAACAAGGCAAATGATTATGTTCAGTTTTAGTGACAATACAGGTAAACCATTCCCAAGTCTGATATATGTACTGATAACTCAGGTTAGAGAAAGAAGCTCCCACCACTATTCAGGGCCTGAGCATTATTCTAGAAAGAGGGCATAGCTGTAGATCCATACATTTTCTTGAATGCATTATGTAAATTCAGTATTGTCAGTGAGAAAGAATGGATTACAGTGGTGCTGGCCTATAATATTCACTGGAGAAAACAAGGCGAGTTAAAAAAAATCAAATGTCAGCCTCTCTCTACTGAAACAAAGTGAAAGGTGAACTGTTTATACATATGGCATGACAGCCCCACTAACATATACCTCATTTTTCATAGGATAAACTGACAGTGACATTTAATACTCCTAACAAGGGATAGATGTTCTGATCTGTGAAACTGCTTGGCAGTTCATGCAGTGAAGACAAAAGTACACTGATATCCTATTGAAAGGCCAGGACAAAATACATCTTTTGAATCAAAAATGACATAAAAAAGACTTAGAAAGACTATATTTGTATGATCTTTGGGTTATTTTATAATAACAGGTTCTGAACAATTTATACCTCTTCACTATTTCTTGTACAATACTTTGACCCTCATTTTCTTTAAGGGAATTGTTGAATTGTGTGAGTTTAAGGTGTGCTTTCCAATTTCCTTAAGACTAGATGAATGGGTAAGATAGTAAAATGGATTCTTTGATAGGGTTGTGTGTTTGACAGTTCAGCATATGCTTCTAATATTTTTTTTTGCATTATATTACTTAGCTTTGTGAAAGAAAGAAAATAACCTTTTTGTAAAATGTTGTCAAATAGGTTTATAAAAATCAAGGGGACAAACATTATGCAGGTTTTATTGCTTTAGTTCACTAGTTTCTGTGTTATGCAGAATCTAAGAATTGAATAAAAGTTTCCCATCTTTTTTGGTTGTAAAGATGTATTTTGTAAAGAAATGAACACACTACTGCCTTATTGACTTCTAATGAGATCCAAAAAAAAAAAAAAAAATGGTACTGATGAACCCAGTGACATGGCAAGAATAAGGATGCAGATGCAGAGAATGGACTGAAGGACATGGAGTTGAGGGGTGGGGGGTGAAGGGGAAGCTGGGACAAAGTGAGAGGGTAGCATAGACATATTATGCTACCAACTGTAAAATAGATAGCTAGTGGGAAGTTGCTGTATAACAAAGGGAGATCAACTTGATGATGGGTGATGCCTTAGAGGGCCAGGACAGGGGGGTGGGAGGGAGTCACGGGAGGGAGGGGATATGGGGATATATGTATAAATACAGCTGATTCACTTTGGTGTACCTCAGAAGCTGATACAAAAGGATAAAGCATTTATATTCCAATAAAAGCTTAAAAAATTACCATGGAGTTTTTTGAATAAAGAAAACAAAAAGCAAGAAAAAAACAAAAAAACTGACAGAGGTGTGAACTGTCCTATTTGTTATATTGGAATTCCTATATTATCATTTATTTATGACAGTTTTGATGTTCTTACTGAAATAAGACTTTGAAGATTGTTTTTTTTAAATTAATCTTGCAATAAAAAATAAAATATCTCTCACTGAACTATATTATATTCTCACATAATGAGATCTGTATTTATGACCTTTTAATATGTGCAATATATATCATCCATATATTCACATCACAAATATATTTTATATAGATACTTTGGAAATGTATGTTTGTTTCACATGATTTTGATTTTAAAAGAAGAAAATATTATAAATCAATTATTAGCTAACATTTAGAGAAATCACACACTACTTAATATCAAATGTTGGGCTCTCAAGTGTGTTTTATAAAAATGTTTGCAAATTCTAGAGCTTTTTCTCAGCTCTAAAGGATCATTTAATAACATGGTAGATAAATTAAAGCAATGTACTAGTAGGCTTTTGGGGAAATGAAAAAAGAGATTATGATAAGAAACAAAAAGAGAAAGATTAAGAAATTTTGTTCTGATCCTCTCTAGAAAATTAGTCCCCATAATGCTTGCCTCAAAAGTTCCACTTATCACCAAGCATCTATACTTTCCGAATATTCACATATACAGTTTAACAAATGACATACACATTGATAAATATATCTTCTCTGACTCATATATCCAAGAGCATGTTACTGTCAGTGCCTTAACTAATGACATTCTGCAGGCTCATGTTCCAGATGAATCTCAGTAAGGTTAAGAACCTTACAGAAGGACACACAAGCATATTTAATGCCTGGGATTTAAATGTTCTGCCTAGCTCATTGAGCCATGCTGGCTTCATGGGAAGCAACTCCAGAGACACTATTAGTACTTGTAAAGGGCCTCAAGGCAGATGTATGTGGATGATTTTCAGAGGGCATAGCTATATTCTAAGAAAGTTGAAACATAGTAGTCACTATTTTCATATTAACAAACTATCTCCACTACCCCTATAGTGTGCCAGTGCGTAAAAATGAACTGAAAATGGAAAAACTTGAAGAGTTAGAAGCAGCCCAACTAATTTCACATCTAAGCCACTGAGAAATACAGCCTAGTATGTTCACAGTGCTTTCAACTTTGGTAATGAGTCTCCTCTCTCCCATCTGAATCTCATGCTAACCCAGGCAGTGAAGCAGGGGGTTGCTGATCCTTCCCATCTGACACTGGAACAGCTGAACTATATGTAATAGGTATGATTTTTCTGAAAATAAATGACAGAAAAGGAGCTAGGACTAGAATGCAAATCTCTAGGTTCCCAGCTTCAGGCACATTGAAGTTCCTGAAAAGCTGATGTAGGTTAAAAGAAGAAATTAGCTTAAAATATATAACATGTTTTCAATCATCAAAACATATCTGTTTACTTTTGCCCAAACTCCAAAATGGATGTTAAGCAACAACAAAGCTTATGGTTAAATTGAAGCACTAATTAATCTGGTCTTACATGTTTTCTATGGGAAAGATGTAAAAGAAGGTATGACATCTCCATAATAATGTTAGCTTGTATGTTTTGCATGCATGACCTGAACAAAATACTTTTCATGGGCAGATTTAGATCTGAAACATCCTTTTCCCCCAATTGTGCACTGATTTGGGGAAAATTTTTGCTACCTGAATTTCTAATCAATGACACAATAAGAATTTGTATACAGCTTACCAATGTACAGAAAAAGCTTTCTCCAAAGCAAATATATTTCACTCTGAAAAATCATGAGAGAGAGCAAAATACTGAAGTGATTAACTGAAGTGAAGAAATATATATAGAAAGTTATTTGAATATTTCGTACCTAAATAGTCTGTAGTGAAGATAATATCACAATAAAGGCTGCTATGCTTGCAAAAGTGAATTCAAACTAATTGAATTGAAGCAACTTATTTGTGTAAATCACTATTGTAAAAATACTGTTTTCTAATGATGTAGATTATGTTAAAGTTTAAGTGTCTTATTATTTTATTGTAGAAGTATAAGTAGTATCTAATCCTTTAAGTTGTACCCAGAGGCTCAGAACCAATTAGCAAAAAAATTAATAAATACATAAAATTTTTAAAAATTAAAAAGCTAATTCATCACAGCTCACTTTAATTTTTACAAACAGGTAAAGTAGGTTTGAGGATAAAACCTTAACTTAAAAGGAACATGGCTTATCACCACTAAAGACTGACATTTTTGCAATTAGTGCATATTTTACTATACTAAATTCAAAGCTGATGAGTTTCCTGATGTTCCGATATAGATATTGCCAACACATGCCACATAAATCATGCTATTAATAGAGACTTAATTAAGTCATTGGTAAACTAAATCTCTTGTGTTAGGCCACTTGGACTATACAACACAGTCCTGGAAATGCAACATGTGGAGGAATGCCCAACATTTTATTTATTTCATTTGTTGTTTATATTACACTGGAGAGAATCTGGAATTTTTGAAGTGCAATTTATTATGTACCTTACATTCTTTTTGCCCTCTTTCTCCTCCTGTTTCTCTTTTAAACTGTTTTAATGAAATTTGAATTAGGATTCTGGCAATAACTTATGTCATGATTTAAAATAAATTTGAGTAGAAAAAAATATACTCACTTGTACTTTATTCAAATCTCTCTTCCTTTTGAAAGACCTATTTCACTTACTATTAAAATAGATCACAAGAGATGCTTCACAAGATCCTCCTGAGGTCTGTGCCTTGTTTTTTAATTGATAGGTTTATAATTAATTACAATCATTCAACTGTCAAAATTCCCAGCTCAGAATTCCCTAAAACTCTATGTCAAAAATCACAGTTGTCATTAATTTCTCTCCTAGTTGTCATTTTAGTAAATGTGCCAAACACTGAATGGCTCAATGAAGACTGAATTTCTGTCTGTCATCCAGAACAAGATGTCCAGGGCAAGCACGGTGGTGAGACAGGGCACATAAGTTCAGTGCCACTGCACATGTCAGTTCTGTACTGTGTGTTTAATAGAGAACCATGATCTCTAGGGTCTCTGTCTCTGACATCTGGCTTAAGTTCTACTGGTGACAAGTTTATTATAAATAGACAGATTTTTCATGATCATTGATATGAAATGTAACATTTTACTTCCTGGAAGTATATAACTTCAACCTGCGCTCGTCTTCACACATAGGTGATGTTAATTGTAAATACCTATTTCTGACATAAACCTAACCACATCATCACTATAAATACAAGGAAGAAAAATACTCCAGAGTACATGAGATGAAGATATGTAGAAGAAAAAAAATCTATAGAAGTTTAGGTAATATAAATTATATTTGATGTTTTATTGCTGTAAAGCACATGATTAAATTATCTGCTCTAAAGATAATCCATGTCCTTATTTATCTATTAATTTGTCTCTGATGCTCTTGTTACTCTTTGAAAACAAGGAGTTCTCCTATCTCTTTCATACAGCTTCTTAGCACCAGAAGTACTGAGAATGTATTGACTACCATTTTATTGACTAGTGTCAGTTCTAAAGATTTTATTAGGTTTACATATCTGCAAACCTTTTTCTACTTCTGTGCAGTCCAAGGACTGGCATCACTTTTTCATGCTCACAAAGTTGCTTCTTATATCTGCCTTGAAAATCAATTTTATTTGAGAAAACTATTATATTATTGTTTTTGCTGTTATTAGCAGACTTTAATTATTATTATAGAATTATAGGTGTTAAAAATAATATGCTAGAATTAATACTTATTGGGTTCAAGCAAGATGATGTTGTTTCATACAACGGCTGTGTGAGAATGTTAATGATTTGAAGGATATACATAAAACCTCTATGGCATGATTCCTGTTATTTCAATAAATGAAATGGGCCAGAATTAGAGGATTAAAAGGGTGGAGATGCAGATTGTTGAAAGATAATTTTGATAGTAAGAACAGAACACTGTCCAACAGAAAAGGATATATTATTTCATTCTCAGTTTAGCTCTATGAGAATCTGAAAGAAAAACCTAAGAAAAGAGAAGTGGAAATAACTGCAGAATTTGTCTAAGTAACTCACACAGTTTGACTCTGGCCAAAAAGAAAAATAAGCATTATGAGAGAAGGGGTAAAGGACAAGTATATTTTGTAGTAAATGAACATGCAAGTGTAAACATACCTAGGTTTCTGGATGATAGCCTCTAAGAAGCCACTGTTTTCCCCAAGCCTAGCATGGGCATTGCCTGTGGTGGCCATTTTGGCTATGGCAGCCATTTTGGCTCAGAGCTACTGGTGGATACCTTTCACTAGGATATAATGCCAGAAACTTCATATCCTCATGCTTTTATTTTTTCAGACATGGGAGTAATCCAGCAGAGTCCAAAAGTAAATGAAAAAAATTCATTCACTTTTATATTTCTGGTGGTATAATACCACCATGATTATAATCATGATAAATGTTGATCTATTGTGATGTTAAAAAATAACTTAATCCATCTCTGCTGTTTATTCATTCAAAGTCTAAGTCATCAAAGTTAAATCATTAGTTTGGATATAAAACTATGCTATAGACAACATATTTTAAAATGTTCACTTGATGTGGGTGTGTGCCCACATCCAGGGTCTGGGTGCATCTGGCCATTTGGAATAGGTACAAATTAGCTTGTGTGTGAAATCATCCACACTGAGCTGCAGGTGTCACTTTCTGGAAAGTTGAGCTAGAATAAGTTGTTCTAAATAATGGTCTTGAAAATTGGTTATATCATCCCCAATTGTTCTTTCTTCCCTTTTTGTGCATATAAAGACAGACTCTAGGAAATCCATATATCACTACTTCTGAAACAAGTGTCATTTCTGCAGATCAGAGTTTGTATGGTATATACCTGCCCTGTAGCAAATGGAGTTTATTATATATAGACTTAGACTAATTAGGCCTTTCTTTTTTTGCAGTCCACATTCAAAATATTTTGAATACAAACCTAGCATTATAAACAATCTTCTTCAAGCCTGCCTGAGTCTAACAAATATTTTGAGCTTTCTAGTAACTAGCTCAAAAATGTAAATTCAACCTTAGTTATTGTGCATGAGCCTTGTATATATTTGTAAGACACCTAGAATAATTGTACTCTAGTAAAGAAATAGACAATGATTGGTAAAGTTGGGCAAAATTTCACTGAACAAGTATTTATTGAAAAGCTTATATGTGCCAGGTACTGTTATAGGCACATGGGAAAAATCAGTGAATAACACAGTCCAGAACTTGGCTGTCACAGAGCTTACTTCTGAGTGAACTTACACTCAAGTGACTCTAGAAAGAAATTTCTCTGCTAATACTCAAGACACTAAGCAAAACTTTCCCCAGAATAGAAGCCTCTTGTCATTTCTTACAATGTTCACCTTAAGAAGAAGTTACTAAGAGGTTAACCGAGGAGATGATTATGCGATATGGTTCTAATAAAACATTAACCAGATTCACCCCTTACTGATATTCAGGGTTTGAGATTAATTGGGAGGTAATTCAATCACATCATTATAGTGTGTTCACTGAAGGATGAATTATTCTTGTCAGTGGTGCATACACATCATTAGTTGGCCAATATTAAGAGTCCTAAGAGAAACATATTAGTTTGTAGGAGTCAGAAAGGACCTTCTTATTTCTCCAGAGCAGAAAACTATATTCATAACTAAACTTACTACATTATATTGAAGCTACCTATTTTTGAACCTAAATCTCTCTTACAATCAGAGATTGCAATATACTTGTTTCTGAACCCCTACCGCAGTACCTGACACAGCATAAGGGCTCAGAATTGCTAACTGAGCTATTATTGAACAATAAAATAATCTTACTCTTTTTTAAAAATGAAGATTTAAATACCACTTATAAATAGAGGCCATTTGAAATTTTTACCTTTTTAATGCTGTTTTTCTGTATATAGAAATAACTTGGCATAGTTTACTAAAACACAATATTTTATAACAAAATATTAGAAAACTGCATTATCATCTTGTATTAGCTCAGATACAAGATGAAAAAGGCATTTGATCAATGATCTCAAAGGAAGGTAACATTGCTCCTAAGGAGACATGTAGTAACATCTAGAGTTTGGTTGTCACAACTCTGGGGTGGGGGAAGGGTTATCACTTATATCACTTGATAGAGAATAGAAGCCAGATATGATGCTTAATATCCTACAGTGTACAGGACAGCCCCCCACAGCAAAGAATTATCTAGCCCCAAATGTTAATAATGCCAAGGGTGAGAAACCCTGCTTTAGATAAATGCTGGCTAAAATTATAGGAAGTATAGATAAAATTCTAACATAGCTTGTCAATATCTAGGTGACAGTAATAAACATTTCAGTGAATATCATTAGTGAAAAACTGGTAAGATGTAGTAAAACCTTTAATTATTTGTTACAGTTATTTTAAATGTTTATTGCTGATTTCCAAAGGCAGCTGGTTTGCTTATTGCAAAATGGTGGTGGGGGGGGAAGTCAGTATATTCCAGTAGATAGTACTCTGAGATAAAAGATCAATGAGCATCTTTCTCCTCTAAGCGTAGCACTAACTCTGGGAGATCTTGGGGAGGTCACGTAGTTTCTGGGCCTCAGTTTTTGTTGTGCCACTTGCTTCTGACCAGTAAGTTCTCAATAACCCACTCTTTTCCTCTACAACAGCATTATCCAACAAAAATATGAGAGGCCTAGGTACAAGACACACATGTAATTTAACATTGCCTTGAAGCCCCATTAAAAAAAGTAAAAAGAAACAGGCAAAATTCATTTTAATATTACACTTTATTTAACATGACATATGTAAAATATTATCCTTTCAACATATAATCAAAACAAAAAACTATTCAGATATTTCACATTATATTTAATATTCTCTTTAAAATCTCATATTTAGTTTACACTTAGGGAACATATCAATTTGAGCTAGTCACATTGCAAGGATTCCTAGACACATGTTGCTAGTGGTTACCATATTGGACAGTACAGACCTAGATATTAAAATTTGACGCTTAAATTTACCCATGGGGGTTTGAAGAAAGAGAAAGGAAAAAAAAAAAAAAACTAGAAATCATCATGGTGTTATCACTATTAACAAGTTTTACTGGATCCCTCTTTGGTTCTCTCTAACCCCTTTTATGTGACTCTTGTGATAAGGATTATACCTAGAAACATAGCCATTTTTTCTTTTCATCTTAGGGCATTATTAGGTAAATAAGTATAACAGAAAATAATCTGAAATTTTGGGTTTAGATATGAAGAAAGTTGGGATGGGTGTTTTCATATATTTAGAACTATGTGTTTCAAGATATTCTCTGTTAATGGTAGCCAGAGATATTACCTAAACAAAAGGGTCTGAGATCTGTAAGGGCAGAAAAATTAACAACGTTAAGTACTGTCTCTGCAATCTTTTCTTTCTTATATCCTTCCTTTAATAGACTAACCAAATTGGGAAGCTGCATTTTTTTTAAGTTCAAGTTAAAAATAGAAAGAATATTTCTTTGAATTGAAAACCTATACATTTGTCTTGTCACTGAAGCTTTGCTAAGGAAAGCACTTCATCCACAATCATATGAAGTTCTGAAGCTTTGCAATGTAATACTTCAATTTAAAACTTAACGCAGTTTTATATGACAGTTGGAAAACTGCAATACAGTATCTCTAAGAGGATATACAGCATAACGATATTACTACTACTTAAAGACACATGCTAAATATGTTCTCAATTTATGCACTTAAATGTGTGAGCAGTGATAAAAAATCAGAAATATTTGCTGTTTGCTCATATCAATATATTTGTGCAAGCAAAATAGTTTCCCAAGAAAAATTAAATGAGTAAGGCAGAGAAAATAAATGAATTATGACTGATGATGGTTTGGAGCATACTGTTTAAAATTAGTACCTTTTCTTCTAAAGAAGAATTTGAATATAGGAGTATACAGATATTTGAATTAACTTGGGATATGTGAGAGTCACTTTACTTTTTAATAGCTTTGCATTATATGTCCATGATCTTTAGCTTTAATGATTCTGTACACATATATTGCAAGGAGCAGGTAGTACACATTGAGCATTTATATGACAGATGTTTTGCAAACATTAGTTTCAACATAGTACTGTCCCACATTTTCTGATGAGGAAATCAAAGGTATTAGAGTTTCAAACTATAGAGATTAAGGAGATTAATAGTCATAAATTTCCTGCTTATTATTTAATACATTTATATAGCATCATTTTCATGAAATCCTTGAAGAGTGGAGAGATTTATAAATGTGATTTAATACATTTACAATGCTTGCCATGTTAAATATAATGCCTTCTGTATCATTTAACCTGTGAATTTTGCCAACCTCTATATCCCAGCTAACAGTTAAAATAGGTAATTTATATTTTCTTATACTCTGAGTATTTTGGGGAGAATTAATGTCACTTTGCTTAATAATAATAGCAATTAAAATACTTCATTTTTCTTGTTGTTAAATGGTGGACAATGCATCTAGATAGTTAACACTTGCTCTCTATGCTCTGTTCTGCATTCTGACAGCACTTTTCAACCTGATAATCTAGTGCAAGAAAAAAGTCCCAGAAGGCAAGCTTTGACCTTATGTTCTACTATATAAAGAACTAGCACTCAGCCTCACCATCCAACCCAGTTTTAATAAAGCTACCCAAATCCTCTTGGTATCAATCAAAATACCTGGTATCAATCAAAATACTCAATTTTGTACTTGCTAATTCAATAGATAGCCTGAAAAGGCTTTCAGCTCTACATTTAATGGGATAAGTAAGGCTTTTTACATATTTTCAATTTTTGCTCTGTTGACAGAAAAAAGGTTTTGAGAATTCCAACAAGACTTTCTTCTATCATAATAAATTTTTCTTCTAAGTTTAACATTACTGACCATTTCATCAATCTTCCTATTATTATGAAAGCTTACATCTTAAGGGAATATAATATTAACTTCATTATAACAAGTAATTGAAACTTTACTGATTATTAAGAATAATAAATTGACTCATTCTTTCAGGGCTTAAAATAGCTTCATATTTTATTACCTTTAGAGAGAAAATTTATGTTTAAATATACTAATTGTGTCTTTTTGTTACATTATTAACCTTTATCTTATTATTAAACACATAATTGTTCTTCATTGTAAATGTGCTTCTTATGATATGTGAAAAAATATGAGCATGTTTGACATAAGTGAAAACTTCCTGTTCTTTTTTATGTCATTATCATTAATCACTAATTTTTCTGGGGTAAATGTACTTCTATATGTTTATGTCATTATCTATTTAAATGTTCTTAACAGTTTTAGTCATCTGACCAATGAAAAAGTGCTCCAAATACAATATTTATGATTTTTACTATTATAATAATTACTTGAAAACTCCCAAAAATAGGTTATCTCCAAAGACCCAGTATTTCTCATCTTGAGAAAAACTGATTATCATCATGCAGGGCATGGGAAAGAAACAAGACAGGTATTAATATCAAGATACCTTTTGGTACTTGTGCACAGTAGAAACTTGTCTAACAAATAATACTTTTAAATCAATCATCCCTAAACCCTTATATTTTAATGGTGCTTTGTGGCTTCACATTACTTCTTAGAAGTATAAAAACTAATTTATCATTCATCATATCATTACCATTCAAGTGTTTTCTTAATTTTGCACATAGCTATGATTTCTGCAGTCTGCTTTAGTGTTCTTTCTACAGAACCATGGTTTTTCTATAAGTTAAGTAGTAGTGCTTAGAGAAGTACAGTTACATATTACACTGCCTTCTCACTGCTTTCTCAGTAGTTCACATTCTCTGGCAGAAATGATGTAAAATCAGAAATAACCTCACACTGGAATAGAGACTTTTATTTCTAGGCAACATGTCAAAAGCAAAATGTTGCTTAAGTGTTTAAATCAGCTATCTATAAAGAAGCCATTTCTCTTATGGAGTGGATTATGAAAGAATAATATAAAAGTTAAGCTTGTTGTTTCCGAGGTTAGGAATTTAAACTTAACTGGTGCTTATATGAAGACATGGCAAAGAATGTTACAAGGAGGAGTCTGAATTTCCAATCAATTACACGTTTCCTTGTAATCATATCTATTGACTTTTTACAAGAATAACTAGCTAGACAAAGCAATGCAGACCTATTTCATGAATATATCTAAATGTCAATTTCCCCAACAGATTTTACATAAAAATGCAACGACTTTTAAATGAATCATGACATATACCTGAGTGTAAATGAAAAGAGACATTATTAAGGATTGGTCATCTACATACTCAGTAAACTTTTAACAAGAGATTATTTTCCCAATAAGCAAAGAGAAACTATTGCTGGTTAGGCTCATTCAGGCACTTTAAGTGACGTTCTGAGACTTAATTTCACTTTGAAAAAATCAACTAAATAACAAAGTGATAGAGAAAACTTCATTTTCTTCTAAACACTAAATGAAATTAATATTATATGGGATGAAAATCTTTTAAGCTAAAAGCTCTATTTCTCCACCTAAGTCAAATTTCAAAATAAATATTAAGATTTTCAAAGGATAGTGTTTAAAGTTCTTATTACTGAGGGAAAACAGAATGAAATGAGTAAACATACATGTATAAATATGTACCAAATCATAGTTTGATCAAATAGAAGGGGAGTATCTAAATATTTTGTGATAAATTCTTGTGCAAATATGCTGTTATAAAATGTGAGTAGCATTTAACTTATAAACAGTTCTGAATCATCTTCTAAATCATCTATCTATAGGTGAGGTTCTCATGCAATCACTAACACATTCATTTCTAAAACCATTAAATGTAATTTTAATGTTAGGGATAACTTCTGATGACAAAAAAAAAAAAAAAAGAAGTTCTTCTATCTGTACCAGTTTTCCTACCATATGTCTTCACACCTTCCCTTCCCTCTATCCACCCACCTATATATATTAATTGCAGTTCCTGGAAGATACTTGTTTCAGATAATCTCATTATACAGCCAAAGAACGGTGGTGCTACTTTAAGCTCAAAATATATTCCAAGTTAACACCCACTTGTGATATGACTTCATGTAATGTACAGTCATCTAACCCACCCTTCCAACACTGACTCAGAATTTCCATAGATACTTGGCATATGAGTTTAGAGAAAACCATAAAATAGAAACAGTAAAAATAGCTCAGTCTGTTGTTTCTTAAGCTATAGACAATCATAAAATGCCAGTATGAAACATATTTGTAACATTACATATGAATAACTATGCAAATGTATCCTGTGTGATATGAAATGGAACCCAGAATGTCTTGATTTAAAAATGATTAAAATTATGTGAAATAATTTTAAAACCATGCACTCATTTTGTTGTTTTGTTTTAGAAAACGACATGGCAAATTATTACATTATTTACCTTCCATCATTTGTTATGTCTTTTGGAGACGGTGTATAAATAGAATGTGAAGGGGATTTGTAGTAATGTTGACTGAGTTTAAGCTGTGAGACTGTTACTTGAGGCCTTGAGGCACAGAAAAGTTAAGTGACTTTTTCAAATGACAACTAGTAAGATTTGTAGTATTTTTATTATTAATATAGGATTGATGAAAATTAATAGATAATACTATATAGTTCTCTGTTAAATGATCTGTATCTTCTACCTCACCCTTTAAAAAAATATTATATTCATGCATTCAGAACATGGAATTATGCAAATCACATAACAAAGTGCTAGAAGACAGAAGGAGTTTAAAAATGTTAGGTATTGTAGTACCACATAGAAAGTTGAAATATGTTACAGAGTTCTAGTTAGAAAATGAAGAACAGAGCAAAAGGAAATGAATACAATTCCTGATTTTGAGGATGGTTAGATTGTGAGGTGCATTCCATTTCTCTAAGGTCACTACAGATTACCAGATGAATATCTCACTGAAAATCAGTGTACTATCCTTCATAACTATACAAAGTACCAAGTTGGATAATTATTCAGTTCTGATTGTTTTTAGACCAAGGCCCCCTCTTATTCATGTCTATATTTTCACATCTTTTTGCAATTCACTTGCCATTCAGGTCCAATATTGTAAGCCTCAAAATTGTACAACTGACCAATAACAAAAGTTGACAGAATTCAGGAGATTTTAAAGGGATTTAATCTATTAATACATTTTAAAATATAATGTTATGTCAGTACAATTCAATGGGGAAAAGAATAGCCTTTTAAACAAATTCTGTTCTGTATCCACACAGAAAAGGATGCAAATGGACCCCTACATCGAACCATGTACAAAATTAACTCTAAGTACATCATAGACTTAAATATCGTATAAGATCTAAACCTATATATCTCTTAGAAGAAAATACTGCAGCAAGTTGCAGTTCTGGATTTGGCAATGGTTTCTTAGATATGCCACCAAAAGTACAAACAACAAGAACAAAATTGGATTTCATCAAATTAAAAAACTTTGTCTTTGAGAAAAGCTCTATAAAAGGATGAAAAAGTAAGCTAAATACTGGGGGAAAATATTTGCCAATCACATCTTTGATAAGGGAATGTATTCAGAACATATAGATAACTCTTACAGCTTAACAATAAAAAGACAAACCAATTAAAAATGGGCAAAGGGTTTGAGTAGCTATTTATACAGAGAAAATATACAAGTGGTCAATAAACACATAAAAGATGCTCAACATTATTAGTCATTAGGAAAATTCAAATCAAAATCAGGAGATATCACTTTATACCCATTATAATGGCTATAATAAAAAAAAGACAGATAATAACAAGTGTTGGGGAAGATATGGAGCACCTGGAAATTTCATGCAGTGCTGATGGGAATGTAAAATAATTCTTTGGAAAAAAGTTTGGTCATTCCTCAGAAAGTTAAACATAGAGTTATCATATAACCCAGTAATTCCACTCCTAGGTATATGCCAAAGAAAATTAAAAACATATGTCCACACAAAATTATATATACAATTGATGATAGCAGCATTACTCATAATAGCCAAACATCAGGAAAAAAAAACCCACAATTATCCATCAAGTGATAACTGGCTAAACAATATGTTGTATATCCATACCATGAGATACTATTCATCAATAAAACACTACTGAATTGTACGTTTAAAAATGCTTAAGGTGATATATTTTATGTCATGTGGTTTTATACTACAATTTTAAAAAAACAGGAATTGAAGTACTGATTTACATACTACCAAAGTGATGAACCTTGAAAATATTATGCTAAGTGAAAGAAGACAGTTAGACCTCAAATAAATAATTTCATTTATACTAAATATCCAGAGTAGGCAAATCAATAGGGACAGAAGGTAGATTAATGGTTGCTTATAGCAAGGGGTATGAAGTAGAACAATTGGAGGTGACTACTAATGGGTATAGGGTTTCTTTCTGGGATGACAAAAATGTTCTCAAGTTAGAGTGTGATGATGGTTGCACAACAGTGTGAAGACATAACTCATTGAATTGTATATTTTAAATGGGTAAATTTTATGTTATGTAAATTATATCCCAATGGAGCTACTAAAATCTATCTATCATCTATTTACCTTTCTATCAGACTTTGATACTCACTTCTGAAGAATAGAGTATGGAAAGGGAAAAAGAACAATTTTACAGTGAAGTAACCTGGCATAAAATCACCTTAAGTAAGTGTTCAAGGAAAATATCACCAGTGATGTCATAAGGATATTACATACTCCCAATATAACGTGACAAGAAGGGCATTTCACCCCTCTGTTATTCTCCCTCAAATCCATAACCCCAGTCTAATCATGAGATAGATCCAGTCTAATCATCAGACAGATCCAAATTAAGGGACATTCTAGAAGACCAGTACTCTTTAATAGTGTCAAGTTCATGGGAAAATGTCACAGGTCGGAAAAAACATGACAACTAAATGCAAGGTGATATCCTGGATTGGATCCTGGAACCAAGAAATAACATTATTGGAACCACTGGTTTAATCTGAACAAAGTCTATAGATTAATTGTGTTTTAACAGTGTTGATTTCTTAGTTTTGATAAATGTACCATAGTTATGTAAGATATTAACAATAGAGTAACCTGTGTGACAACTCCAAGGGAACTCTCTGCATTATCTTTACACCTGTTCTTTAAATAAATTATTCCAAAATAATAAAAAAAAGTTTCACAAACTATTAGATATATACTAGATGTAACTATTACACTTCCAATTTACAAATCATTTAATTAAACAAAAACAAATACAAAATGACTATTTAGTTGGCAAAATTATACATAGTAGAATAAGACTTTTGATATTAAAATAAAATGTATATATATATTTTATACATTTATATATGTATAAAAATGTTTTCTTAGGTGCTTGTTCCCCCTTCCATGATGAAACATATTCATATTAAATTAGTGGTATCATCAAAGTACAGAATCTAAAAAAAAGTCATTATCACTTGTGTTAGATTTGGGAGTGATGAATTTTAGCAATATGTTGCATATAATTTTATGAATAAAGTAAGCTGTACAATACACAACACTGAAATTATAATTTATGGAGATTAAGTGAAAAGTCTATATAACTGAAAGAACATAGGACTTATTGAGTATATGTTATCAACTTCTCTGAGTTTTGGGCTTTCATAAACTAACTGTATGGTCTTGAAGAACTACTCTTCTCATTCCTTCTTCAATGCAAAACGGTTCATATGCATCATGACCATTAAAAAACAATATTTGCATCACATGTGAAAAGAATGAGACATATAACCAGCAAAAATCATAATTCAAAAAGATGCATGCACCCCAATGTTCATTTCATCACTATTTACAATAGCCAAGACATGGAAGCAACCTAAATGTCCATGCACAGAGAAGATGTGGTGCATATATACAATGCAGTATTACTCAGCCATAAAAGATAAGGCAATAATGCCATTTGCAGCAACATGGATGGACCTAGATATTGTCATACTGAGTGAAGTAAGTCAGACAAAGACAAATATATGATATTGCTTTTATGTGAAATCTAAAAATATAAGTGGTACAAATGAACTTATTTACAAAACAGAAATAGAGTCACAGTTGTAGAAAACAAACTTATAGTTACCAAGGGGTAAAGGGGGGTCGGGAGGGATAAATTAGGAGACTGGGATTGACATGTATATATACTACTGCATATAAAATAGATAACTAATAAGGACCTACAGTATAGCACAGGAAACGCTACTCAATACTCTGTAATGACCTATATGGGAAAATAATCTAAAAAAAGAGTGGATATATGTATATGTATAACTGATTCACTTTTCTGTACACCTGAAACTAACACAACATTGTAAATCAACTATATTCCAATGAAAATGTTTTAAAAAGATAAAGTCTAAAAAAATAAATAAGTGCCTTTGTAAATATATTGCAACTCTCAGTACAATCTATATTTAGTAAAGATTAAAAATCATTCCACAGCATATGTGTTTTCCTCTAATTAGTAGTAACTGATCGCTTGTGATTAAAAAATTCTTTAAGGAAAAAAAAAAAGCAATATTTGCATCACATGTGAAAAGAATGAGACAAATTTTCACCATGCAAGGTACAGTCTGTTGGTCAAGTAGCAACACAGCTACATTCTCCACTACAGGAACTGTGTTTCTGAGGAATACTTTAAACTCCAAAGCATTGAGAAAATGTCATTTTCCCAGTAATCCTTCACTACCTCTGACAATAGTCTGTGTAAAAGGCAATAAATTACTTAGCAGCAAGGAATGTCAAACAGGCTGGGTATCACAATTGTAACAATTGTCTTAGTCTTTATAAAATTATGGTAATCCATGTGTCTGTGTTGGCTTATAAATTCATTTTGTCATTTAAAAAAAATAGAATCTGGATCATCATAATGTCATACATAAAGCCAACAAGAGGCAGAGAATTTAGTTTGAGTTTAGCTGTGTGTCATATGACTTCAGGGAATTTAATAAATATCATAATTATTATTGAAAAGTAAAAAAAGACAATTAATTTACATGTTCCACATCTTTCCTCAAAACACCTCATACACTAAAAAGTATCAGAAGATGAGATAAGAAAGGAAATACTGTTTAATGTTTAATGTCTGAATTACAGACACAATATAGCGTTCTCATGGATGTTAAAATTCAAATGTTTTTCCTTGATTCCTAAAATGATATTCCTATTTATAACTAACAATCAAGTTGAGACTGTTTATAGAGTCTACACACAAAAGTTTGAAGACCAAGAAAAACAAGTAAGGGAAGAATGTCCCTATGATTTTTATTTGTTTGTTTATTTATTTATTATTGACTCTATTGGGTCTCTGTTGCTGCACATGGTGCTTTCTATAGTTGCGGCGAGCAGGGGCTACTCTTCTTGCAGTGAGTGAGCTTCTCAGTGTGGTGGCTTCTCTTGCTACAGAGCATGGGCTCTAGGTGCTCGGGCTTCAGTAGGTGCAGCACGAGGGCTTAGTAGTTGTGACTCACGGGTTCTAGAGTGCAGGCTGAGTAGTTGTGGCCCACGGGCTTAGTTGCTCCGTGGCATGTGGGATCTTCCCGGCCCCAGAGATGGAACCCGTGTCCCCTGCATTGGCAGGTGGATTCTCAACCACTGCGCCACCAGGGAAGTCCCCAAGAATGTCCCTATGATTTTAATAAAACATATGTGGGTGTGAGAGAGTTACTATAACCTTAGATTTATATGCATACATCTATTAATTTTTATCAAGACTTTGTTTAGATTTTAAACTTTGATAATTAAGCTTGCTACCTACTTATCACCTTTAGAGTTATACACTAATTAACAGAGAAGTTAGCTTAGTTAAAGGTAAAGGCAAATTGTACTTAAGTATAAGAATAGAGGATTAAAAACATATTTAACAGTTATAAGCTTCTTTGATAAACTCATTAAGAACTATCTCTCTTGTTTTTTAATTTAAGACATATATGCCTGAAAATATTGACAATAATAAAAGAATATAATTAGGCATGCAGTTTTATTTTTAAAATTCATGGAAAAAATATTTCATGGATTGATGAAAACAAGTGGCACCTCCTTTATTCATTTATATTTGGAATAAAAATAAGATAAAATGAGTTTTGCCTAAGCAGGCAGGCAGTATAATTTTCATCCAGAGAAATAATAATGGGAAAATATCAATGCTGTCATTATATTAGCATAATATTGAACATCTTCAATGTCCAAAGGACAGTGCTAAGTTCTTCATGTGCATTAATTCATTAAATCCTCACCACACACTATGAAGTAGTTGCGTGTTGGTATTAATATTTTACAAATGAGGAAACTGTGACTTTAAGAGGCTAAATGGGTCTTTACTAAGCAGATAGATATGTTTATAATTCGAAATGCTGATGCAAGGAAATATCTTTACACCAAGTCAGATTGAAAATTGTGGAATGGGTCATTTAAAATCAACTAGGATTTAATATCCTAAAAACCTGAATGAACCTGGAATGTCAGAAATCACTCCAATTTCCAAAATAGTTCTCAACTTTCTTGGATATATATCTCAAAGGACAAAGTTATTGAAACTTCTTTGTTAAAAATAAGTTTAGACATCTTTTAAGCATAGTTACAGCATAAAAGCTGCTTTTCAAACCAAAAAGGGTGATGTGATAGGCTGAATAAAATCCCCTATCCCCAAGATGTCTAAATCCTAATCCTTGGAATCTTCATTATGCTATATTATATGGCAAGGGGGAAGTAAGATTGTGGGTGGAATTAAGTGTGTTAATCAGATGATCTTAAGGGAATTATCCTGGATGATCCCAGTGGACTCAATCCATTGTCACAAGGGTCCTTAAGTGGGGGAAAGGAAGGAAGAAGAATCAAAACCGGCGAGATGACATTGTGAGAAAAACTGAACCAGCCCTTGCTGGCTTTGAAAACGGAAAGAGGTCATGAGCCAAGAAATGCTGGTAGCCTCTAGAAACTGGGAAAAAGCAAGAAAATGGATTCTCCTCCAGAGGCTCCAGAATGCTACACAGTCCCATCAATGCCTTGATTTTACCCAAGTGAAATGCATTTTGAACTTCTGCTCTCTGGAATTGTAAAATAATAAACTTAATCAGATTTAGGACACTAAGATGGTGGTGATTTGTTACAGAATCAATAAGAAATGAATAGAAGTGGAAAGTTCCTATAATCTGCTTGATTATTGTCCTAGTAATCTTAGGTGCTCTCTGAAATATTGGTCACAAATATTCACTAGAAACCTGTTAATAAATTGGCTTTGAAAACAGAGAAGGATGCAACTCTCTGAAAGATTGATAAAATTATATCCATCTATCTATATATCTATATTTCTGTAGCATCTATATCTATATATCCAAGTGTATATCCAAATCTAATAGCCAAATTAATATTCAGGAGTTAATTTGCAGTTACTAAGGCATAATTCCAAAAGCATTTCTACCAGTTTTCTACCTGCCCATTTATTTAAAGCAAACACTAATAGGTTTCACATTATCTTTTCTTTCAAACACCTGAAGGAAAAATGTTATTTGGCATGAATTACCTGGATTATTTATGTGACTATAAGGTTTAAGTTAAAAAAATTAAAGATTGAATTAGAAAATGTAACCTAATTTCTTGTTACCACCTGGAAGGATATCATTCTTGGAAATTTTAGTCATATGAAAATTATGAACAAGTTAGATGGGTAAATTCTTAATAACTGGTCAAATTTAATCAATTTAAAAATACTTAAAATATGTCTTTCCTAATTGTACCTCAAGATTTTTATTTTTCTAAAATCTAAATTTAATAAATTGTTTCATGTGGAAACTTTCTAAAAGTATCTCAAGCCATATTAAAGGCCTATCATTTCCATAATCCTTAAAGCATGCTTGATTATTAGTAGAAACCAGATACAGTAGAAGATTTATATTTACAGAGAAAAGTAGCATTATAAAATTTTCTCTGAAAAAAGAAAAAACAATTTTTCTTTGGTGTACATGAGACTTTTGTTACTGAAACAGCAGAGATAAAGAATGTGATTAGCTATCCAAATGAAACCAAAATACTCTACATGTATTAGGTATTCTGTATGTCTGAAATATGTAAATTAAAATTTTATAAGAAAAATTAGGGATTTCTTTCAAGATATTAAAGTATTGTTAGTTGCAGTAAAAATTAATGAGAAATTTCTAGTAATAAAATTCAATATAAGGTTTATTTTGTAGCAAAAATACAAAGTGAATATACTTTTGTTCTAGTTCTGTTGATTTTGTTTGTTTCATACATAATTTTCATACTAAGATACACTGCATGAGAATGACATCAAGATTTCTTATAATCCTTACCGTCATTATTTTATTTTGTTTGTGAGGAACTTAGCATAATGAGATGTATGAATTTATCCTTGAATTGACCTTTTATTTAGAAAAAAATGTCATTTTCAATGATCATGACAGATATATCAGCTTTGGATATCAGAAAAAAAAATCTCAATAAACTGATTTCAATCTATAAAATTGACTTTAAATGTGAATATTTTCTTTTTTAAATAAACTAATGTCAAAATTATTTAAAATTTGATTTTTGTGTGTAAATAACCTCAAAATATATGCAATTCCAAGGAATATTAGAAAAAAAGGAGCAGCTGTTACCGATTTAACTTCACCATTTCTGTCAATGATATTAATCTATATTCTGTTTTGCCTTCTGAAAAAGTTTTATATATCCTATAACCTCAGTAAGTGTATTTTTACACCAACTTTCTCTTCAATATTATCTTTACACACATTCTCACATTTTTGATAAATATATATTTTTTTTATACTTTTTATTCTATGCTGTTGTAAGGAATCCATAGTAATTGGTACCATAAAACATGAATATTTGTTGAACCGCAGATCTCAGCTCATTATGAACAACTTTTCTCTAATATGTTGTATTGTTATAGCATAATCAATCTACAAATAATGAAAATAAGTTAATTCAATAAATAATTATTTATTAATAATTAAAGAATCTATATGATGTCATTAAAGCATAATTAAGTAATCAATATTTATTCATTATGAGCCAGACACTATCCTAGGCATTAGATATATATCAGTGAACATGATAATACAGGTATTCTTAGCTAGTAAAATAATAGAATTTATTAAACATAACATAAACATAGTCCAATTGTTTTATTTCTCCTTTTCATAATTTAAATTGTTTAAAACTATTCAGAGTACTTAGCACCTGACATAGTGTCAGATATTTTGTTTAAAGCTAAATTTTATATTGTCACTATACTTCACAAGATATAAGATTTTTAAGTACTGAGATTTATAATAAAATTTTGATGGTTGAAACAATGGGAATTGAAGGTATACAGAATTAGGTTCAAAATCATGCTTCTACACTATCTGTGAAATGTTCAACATATAGTATTTTGACCTTTGTTTCTTCATCTGTAAACTGAAGATGACATTTACCATGTGAGGATTAAAATGGTACTAATGAACTCAGTGACAAGAACAAGGATGCAGATGCAGAGAATGGACTGGAGAACCCGAGGTTTGGGAGGGGGTGGGGGGTGAAGGGGAAGCTGAGACGAAGCGAGAGACTAGCACAGACACATATATACTACCAGCTGTAAAATAGATAGCCAGTGGGAAGTTGCTGTATAACAAAGGGAGTTCAACTCGAGGATGGAAGATGCCTTAGAGGACTGGGACGGGGAGGGTGGGGGGGGGGAGTCAAGGGAGGGAGGGAATATGGGGATATGTGTATAAAAACAGATGATTGAACTTGGTGTACCCCCAAAAAATTAAAAAAAACTAATAAAATTAAGAAAAAAAGAGACAAGGAATTCAGATTTATACCCTCTGTTAAAGGTTGCTATTATTTTAGTTTCTTATTTCTAATGATAGAGCTTAACTAGTAGAAAAATAGACTATATTGTATTTTTAATATTATAATCAGATGAAATATATTCAATAAATGTAATCACACCTAAAACTGATCAAAAGGCTGGTGCCAGTTAACATTGTGGAGTAAGAAATTCTCAAAATCCTCTCTTCCATGAAAGCAGTGAAAACACTAGCCAAAATATCAGAACCAATTTTTTTTAGAACTCTTTGAGTTAACAAAATCTTTAAGCAATCCAGAGAGGGTTTATCCAAGAAAAATATCTGTATCTCTAAAAGAATAGCAAGGTTTGTGCTGTTTTAACTTACGCTAGACTCATTCTCAAATCTTCAGCTCAGTAGTAGCCTTGAAAAAAGCCCACATTCCTGGGGCAGCTTGGTAACCCCTGGAGAGAGTAGAATGGAACTGAAGCTATTTGAAAAGCCTCATTCCCAAAGAGTTACTATTATATTACTTGTTTTGTGGTCCCCTATAAGTCCTAGTTTTAGGCTGATACAGAGCTTGCCCAGCGCTGAGAGCCTGCTCCCAGAGAGCTGTTGTTAAAAACAATAACAGGCAAGTGTTTTGACATTTCAGCTTCCTGAGGTGATGGATAGCAGTTGGAGTAAACAATAGACTTACCAAAAAGCTTAAAAGAAAAAGTGGGGAGTGAAATTTCAACAGGGCCATTGACCTTTGATAAGCCACGATATATTCTTGGATAACTATAAACACATATAGGTAGGCCTTATTACATTCTCAGGAAGGACCTGAGAAAGCCCTCAACTTTTGCCTCTGGCTGATATTGAGGCTCTATATGAGTAGAAGTAAAGGCTAAAGGCAGAAGTGTAAAGCACCTGGCTGAGTGTTGAAGTCATGGCTCAATAGACACAAAAATATTCTCAGCAAAGACTAGGAGATATATAGTTCCAGGCATTTAAAGAAAGCACTGCCCAATCATTAGCTTACCAGTTAGCTATTCAGATAAATACTCCAGTGACCACACATAACAAAGAAAACACATTTTGCAGAATTAGTTAAGAAAAGTAATTAAACAGACAAACAACAAATACAACTGTCAGCAACAACAAAAAATATCCTGGGGATAGGGGGAGAATCTGATTTCTAGAGTTGCCACATTTTACTATTTTAAACTGCCAGTTTTCAAAAAAATTTACAAAACATACAAAGAAATAAGAAATTATGACCTGTTCATAGGAATAAAAGCTATAAATAGAAGCTGTGCCTGAGAAAGCACAGACATTGGACTTGTTAGATACAGACTTTAAGCATCTATTTTAAATATGTTCAAAGAACAAAAGGTAACTATGTCAAGAGAATTGTTTAAAGCATGGGAATAATGTCTCACCTAATAAAGGATATCAATAAAGAGGTAGAAATTATAAAAAGAAACAAGTAGATAATCTCGTATTGAAAAAGTATGATAACTGAAATGAAAAATTCACTGAGGACTAGCAGCAGATTGGAACATGCAGAAGAATTAACAGACTTAAAGATAGGTCAAATAAGACTGTCTATATGTTGAATAGAACTAAAAAATGAATGAAGAAAACTGAACAGTGACTTAGAGACCTGTGTGACACCATCAGATGGACTAATATATTCATAATGGGAATCCAAGAAGCAGAGAAAAAAGTGAAAGGGAAAGAAATAATATCTGAAGAAATAATCACCAAAACCAGCCCCAAATTTGGTAAAAATACATTAATATACATGTCTGAGAAGCTCAATGAACTCCAATATACACCTAGAGACAACATAATCAAATACTTGAAAGACAAAAAGACAGAATCTTGAAAGTATCAAGAGAGACATGACTCATCCTGTGTAAAGAATCCTTAATAAGTTTCACATTTGACTTCCCATCAGAAACCATAAAGGCCAGAAGTGTTCACACTGTTGAAAGAAAAGTACTTCAACCAAGAATTTTTATCTTGTAAAACTATCCTTCAACAATAAATAAGAAATTAAGACATTCCCAGATTTTCTTTTTATATGAAAGATTCCATTACTAGAATACTTGCCTTACAAGAAATAATAAAGGGATGACTTCAGACTGAAATGAAAGGACACTGGGGAGTATCTCAAATGTTGGTGAAATAATGCACAAGTAAATATAAAAGATAATATAATTTATTTTCTATTTGTAACTTTTTCTCCCATCTGATTTAAAAAAGAACTGTATAAAGCAAAAAACTATAAATCTTTTAATTGACATACAATGTATAAAGACACAATTTGTATGACAATAATAGCACAATGGAGGGGAGAGAGAATGGAACTATATAGGAGCAGTTTTTATAAACTATTAAAATTAGGCTTGTGTTAATCAGAACTAGATTGCTATAAATTGCATTGTTCATTGTAATCCCCAAGGTAACCACTAAGAAAATAACTCAAAAATATAATAAAATAATGAAATTTGTTAAAATAGTCATTTAACAAAAAAACGGTAGCAGTGGAGGAACAGGAGAACAAAAAATACATAAGACATATAGAAAACAAATAGTAAAATGAAAAATGCAAGTCCTAATTTAGTAACTAGCTTAAATGTAAACAGATTAAACACTTCAATCAAAAGATATGGATTGATAGAATAAATTGAAAAATGATCCAACTATATGCTGGCCACAAGAGATTCAAAAATACCAATAGGTTGAAATAAAATGATGGAAAAATAGATACCATGCAAACAGTAATCAAAAGAGGAGAGGAGTAATTGTACTAACATGAGACAAAAGACACATTAAGACAAAAAATGTTACTAGAGACAAAGAAGGGTATTAGGCAAGAAAAGGAGGTAAAATACATTCATATTGGAAGGAAAGAGATAAAACTATCTCTATTCACAGATGAAATAATGTTGTATACAAAAAAATCCAAAGAAATACACATAAATAGTATTGGAGCTAATAAATAATTTAGCAAGGTTGCAGGATACAAGATCAACACAGAAAAGTCAATTTTTATACACTAGCCATGAACAATTTGACTTTAAAATTTAAAAACAATTCTATTCACATTAAAAGAATAAACTAAGAATATAGTTAACAAAAGAAGTGCAAAACTTGTATACTAAAACTACAAAACATCAAGAAATTAAAGAAAATTTAAATAAATTGAAAGATGTGTTCATGGATTAGAAGACAATATTAAAATGGTAATACTTCCTAAATTGATCTACATACCCAATACAATTTTTATTAAAATCTGAGATGATTTTTTTTAAGAGATTGACTTGCTGATCCTAAAGTTATTTCAGAAATTCAAGAGATCCATATTAGCCAAAACAATCTTGAAAAGAAGGAATAGATTTGGAAGAATGTTTCTGATAACAAAACTTAACACAATATTACAATAATCAAGACTTTGTGGTACAATCATGAAGATCAACACATAGATTAATGGACCACAATTTATATTCCAGAAATAAACATATTTATTTTGCTCAATTTTTGACATGAACACCAAGAGAATTCAACGGATAAGGAATACTCTTTCAACAAATGCTCCTGGAACAATTTGACTTCCATATACAAGAAAATGAAGTTGGATCCTTTTCTCACACTATATACAAACATTAACTCAAAATGAATCAAAAGCCTAAATGTAACAGCTGACTATACATTTTTTAGAAGAGAAATGTGGGAGCAAATCTTGAAGACCTTGTGCTAGACATTGATTTCTTGACAAAAATCCTAAAGCATCAACAAACAAATAAAAAATAGACAAGACTTCATTGAAATAACTTTTATACTTCGAGACACTATCAAGAAAATAAAGGCAACCTACAGAATGAAAAGAATTATTTGCAGATCATATATCTTATATGTAACTAGCATCCAGAATTTATAAAGAACTCTTACAACTCAATAATTAAAAAAGAAAATAACCCAAAAGAAAAATGAATGATATTCAAATAACTTTTCTCCAAAGAAGATATACAAATGGCCAATAAATGCACATAAAGTTTTTGAGCATCATTAATCATTAACGAAATGTAACTCAATGTCAAAGTGAGATAAGTGAGATAATATTTCACACCCATTACTGTGGTTACAATTAAAAAGACAGACATTGACAAGTGTTGGCAAGGATTTGGAGAAATCAAAACCACCATACAGTACTGATGGGAATGTTAAATGGTACAGTCAGTTTGGAAAACAGTCTGGCAGTTCCTTAAAATATTAAACATAATGTTACCACATGGCCCAGCAATTCTACTCTTATAAATATACATTGAAGAGAACTGAAAACATGTCCACACAAAAACTTGTACACAAATGTTCATAGCAGCATTATTCATAATAGCCAAAAGATGGAAACACCCACATTTCTATCAACTGATGAATGGATAAACAAAATGTGTGTATCATATAATACAATGATATATTACTCAGCCATACAAAGGAATGAAGTACTGATATATAGTATAATATGGATGACTCTTGAAAACAATATGCTATGTAGAAGAAGTCAGACATGGTAGACTACATAGCGTATGATTCTATTTTATGAAATCTGCTATATAGGCAAACCTATAGAGAAAGAAGTGAGAGTATTGGTTCCAGAATGGGGATGTGGGGAATTACAGTGTGACTGCTAATGGTTATGTGGGTTTTTGTGGGTGATGAAAATGTTCTGCAATTCAATAGTGGTGAAGGTTGCACACATTTATGAATATATTAAAAACAACTGAATTTTACATTCTAAAAGGGTGAATTGTATATTATGTGAATTATATCCCAATAAAAGCAGTAAATCAACATATTATAGTTCTGCTATATAAGCTTTCAAAGAGAAAATGTTTACAATAGTTGTATTCAAGGGAAAATTGAAAAGTTGAAGAAATCGCAACACACACTACAGCTAAATCCCATAACAATGCAACAAATCCTTTTAAATTAGGATGTACTAATTGAGTCAAAAGGTTTTACAACTTCCAGTAGAGAGTCTTTTCAAGAAAGTATTAATTGATTGGGTTATATTTCTTAAGTAAATTCTAAAAGTAAGCAAATGTGCATGTTATAACCCTGATCTTGAATTTCCATTAGACTGTAAATAATAATTATTATTATAATATTATCATAGATAAAATGAAATTCAGAGTTCTTGCCAAAAAAGCTAAAAGAAGATATGGGATAAATAAAACACTGGTAATATTTTCCCTTCATAACAATGCCGGTTTTTTGAGCATAAACTAATTATAATGAAACATTAAGTTTAGGGGTGTCATAGCACTAACCACAAAAGTAAGTTAAGCAGAGCAGTTAACTAACTAAGGAAACTGAATAACTAAGGAAATGAATGCTTTTATACTTGAGTAATTGGATTATCAAGTTAAGTAGTTCTAGTATCTGACTTTCAATCAATCCTGATGGCTTTAGCAGCTTGAAAAATGTGGAAGAATATGCAAAAATATATATGATTAAAAAGTAGTTTTGTTTATACAGTTTTTAACAAAATTCTAATATCATTTTTCATGATGAAGCTATGCATAGACCATTTTGATTTTCAACTGAAATGCAATCTTATAGCAGGCATGAAAGAGTACATTCTCAAAGTGATCTACTCAGGCAGACCCTGGCTTATGCCTCTACCTCTGAATATTTTGAGAAAATGTTGAAAATTGTCTATAGTTTTTCCCTAGCAATCCCATTTGAAATTTATCTCTATGTTATCCTAAATCAAGGTCACAGTATATCAAATCTTCCTACAGATAATGTCATTGAACATTAATATTAAAATCTTAATTCCATCTATTTATGAATAAATAACTCTACCTCTGTCTCTACTTAACTTCCATATATAACTATCAACATACTACCAATTTTCTTCCATGTCATCCCTTGCCTATTGGAGAGAGATTGGAGGATGAAGGAGGGGAATTAGTATAGTGCCTGGCATGTACCAGATACTCAACAAAGATTGCTGAATAAAAGGAAGCAAAGGGAAAGAGCACTGCCCAGAGGCCTGTGAAAGGGAAGGTTGGGAGGAAAAGGCAGGACTGTGCAAGGCGTTTAGGAAACTTTACTCTCAAGGTGCATTAACATGAAATGAACAACAGGGCTACATCTACAAATATAAGCCAGTTTGAGGAAATACTGTTAGACGAAATCATACAACCACCTATTTAAAAATAATCCATTGTTTTAAAGTGACAGACTTCATCTGCTGCTGCTTTGAAATGTGAACAGTGAGGAATGTTTTACATCTGCTCATGGAAAGTTGGTGATTATTATCATCATTATCATCAAAATCAATATTTAAAAAAAGAGAATAGCTGTTACTTAGTGCCATATAGTCTGCCTTCTGCAATCATCCTTTCTTTCAAGAGCTATGTCTAAATTAATGACAACAGAATCACTCTAGAATGGAAACTTTTGGTAAAATGAACCAGGGGTAATTTTAATTTCCATAGCGTACCATAAGAACTAATTTCAGCATTTCAATTCAACTAAATATTTTTATCAGAAATGTTTGGAACTGGTTTTGTCACAAATTATACACATATGCAGGAATAAAAAAATTTAAATGAAGTCTATTTCTGTGATTAGTTGCTATTCACATGTTTCCTTCTAAACTGTATGGTCCCTGGTTTATAGTTATATCTTTGACCTTCTATAATCTTCTTGGATATGTATTTTGGAGTGATGATCTTTTCCCAAATACTTTGCCAAATTTCCCAGCACAATTTGTTTAATAATTCATACTTTTAGCTCTGGTTTTGATTATTTTTAAATCATGTATTAACTTCAGGTATGCATTATGGTAAGCTTATTTACTATTTTACCCCATTGATTTATCAGTTTCTACACACCTACTGTCTTGTTTTTTGTTAAAGCTTTATATATTTGGACATTTGTTGACAAAAATCTTTCCCTTCTTTTTGTTGCTTTTCAAAATACTCTTATTCTTTACATTTTAAATACATTAGAAAAAGCTTAAGAAGACCAGAGTCTTCTTTTAAATATTTGGAAAATATTTAATATGAGTTTTCTAAAGTTCCATATTTCTTCCTTCTTGTCTGTTACCATATTGTTACATTAGGAGAACAGCAACAAATATGAACAGCAAGGAAAATACAATTTTTGTTAATCTGGTGTAAATTCAAACTTTGTAAAGCCTTCACCAGTCAGTTTCTTCAAAATGCAAACTGTTAAAATTTTATAAATCTCACTTGGATCCTGAATAATAGGTAAACACTGTATTCCATATCTTTAGTGATAAGCAACAATATAATTAGATATGATTACAGTTAATATAAAACATTTATCAATTTACTTCAATGTTGTCTTATTAAATGAGCACTGCATTTCATCACTGTGTAAGGTGTTTTCTGCTTTTAGTTTGGTGATATCTTGGACCAGTAATAGGTGATTATCAAGTGAAGGAATTGATACCTTAAATCGTCTCTGACATACAGCAGTATTGAGAATCATTTTTATAGCTGGTGAGCCTAGGAAATACACCCTGTGAGTATGAGTACCATGAATACAACATTCTGACATCTATTATGTAAATATTTTAGATTTGTTTAAGAGATTACAGGCTCTTATTTAATATTCTTAGAAATTCACATTCTTACATTCACATTAACATGGTAAATTATATTACTAATCTTTTAAAATTGAAGTACCACATTTTATATGAACTGGAAGATAGAAACTTCATCTTCTGGCTCAAGTTCTGGTAGTAATAATACATTTGATTATTATAAAACCCTATAGAGTACACGTTTTTAAATCATCCCTGCCTTGAGATTAACAAGCACCAATCAGTGTTCTCTACTGAGGGCTCCTCTTGAAAACTACTCAAGAATTTCAAGGAGAGTAAATTGCAAAGAATTGTGGTTCTTAAGAGCCTCAAACATATGACAAAAAGTCTGCATTTGAAAGTGTTGACTTTGATCTATACAGCCCTTTGCTGTTTGACATTGGACATTTTTTCATCCCCCATGGCCATGAAAATTAACAAGAGTACATTTCCCAAATGTTTTCTTTTTTTCTTTGAACTTTGGCCAGCCAGGGGGAAAATGTTCTCAGATGAGCAAGCATAAATTCAAAGTTTTCAAGTGCTTTTTTGTTTGTTTGTTTTTCTTCAAGGTATAATATCAAACCAATGTATACCAAGGCCCGTTTTTTCTCTGCAGCCCAATCCAAATTCTTAGCCTTCAAGAGGGATGTAAAATGTTTTTGTTATAGTAGCCACTAACCACATATAGCTATTGAGCACTTAAAATGTGGCTAGCTGGAATTGAGATGTGCTGTATGTGTAAAATGCATGTCGGATTTCAAGACTTAACTATGAAAAGAAATGTAAACTATCTAATTGAAAAGGTTTATATTGATTACTTGTTGGAAGAATGATATTTTGCTTATATTGGGTTAAATAAAATATGTTGCTAAAATTAATTTCACCTATTGTTGTTTTTTTTTTCCTTTTTTAAATGTGGCCCCTAGACAATTTAAAATTACATGTGTCCCTCATTATATTTCCACTTGACAGTGCTGATCAAAATCAATGATAATATATCACTTGAAATTCAAGACTCCTGGGCTATATTCTCAGATCAACAATTTACCTAATGAGAAAGTTGCCTTTTCAACAATCAATTGTTGTGTGTGTCCTAGAATAAAACACCCATTTGTAAAGTATATTTCAATAAAAAATTCTGCCTTATAGTAGACCCAGCTTTTGATATGGCATCTGCAAATGAAAGTAATGTAATATTTTATCATTTTTACTGTGTCAGTCAAATGGTATCAATTTCAAGACAGTGTAAGAGAAGAGTGATGTATATTAAAATTATGCTTTATGAAACGAGGGTTACTATTCTTATTAGTTGTAGTAGAAATAATGTTTATGGTTCATTAAGTGTTTAAGCCATGATTTGCTAAAAAGTAGCTGACTAATATGTCACTTAGCAATACTATTCATTTCCCTACATAGATTTTTAAAAAGACAGCAGTATAAACCCTGAACATAAAGTTTAAAGTATGCATTTTTATTCACAAATTATATACTGTTTCAAAACTATGCCAAGAGTTTTTATCACTGTAGAACCACACCCAGTTTCTAACTTTAATACACTGCATAGCCTCGAAAAGATACTAATTTTTCTTCCTTAGTCTACTTTTGTGTGGAAAATATCACATTTGGGTTTTTTTTTTCATTATAAAAAAAGTTAAAAAACAATACAATTTATCATAAAGCATGTTTTCTCTAGTTCTATGTGTCAATGTATAATACATAATATGGTGGAATGAACTTGTTATACATGATCTAAACAAGACAATTTTAGATGGTAAAATATGCAAATGCTTCATTAGACTTAATTCCTTTCACAAATACTGTTCTATGTCATTTTAGACTCTACTATTAGTAACCTAAAACAAAACAAATAAAACTGCATATTGACTTAGTCCTTTGGTCTGATAATTTAGGGAGATACCATATAAATTAACATGAAGTGATGAATATTACGGTCTGTGCTATAAATTTTTCATTTGGAAACTTACATGTGCACTTTCATTAACTCCTGGCCATGAAAAAAAAGATACCTTATGAAAAGACATCACTTTTCTTACTAATTGACACATGAAAAAGTCCATATTTATCATATATAAGGATGAATTATATTTTATGTTCACAAACTCTTATTAACTAAGTAGTTGGATGAAGATAGATGAGGTGATTCATTTGGCTGAGAGATAATTCATTTCCCCAGTCTCTCCTAGAACCTTCCACCTCAACCTGCTTTCTCCCCACAGTCTCATCCCTAAACAGCTTCTCCTGACTCAAACTCAACATTTCAAGTCTAAAGTAATGAACTCCTAAATTACAGCTGACCCTTGAGTGCTAATAATAAATATGGAAACCTAGCTCAAGAACAGATCCCTGAGAGTTATCTGAGGGCCAAAGGGGTAAAAGTTATGTAATAAAACAGGGTAAAGATATGCCAACACTCAGTTTGGACAACTGAACACTACTATGGACAATGAATGACTGCAGGTAGACAAATCAGTTGACATTCTCTTGCTCAAACCCTAGACCTCAATCAAAGCAGAAAATGCAATTGACATATTAGAGCTGGAACTCTGTCTTACATTAAGATATGTCCACAAAAAAAGGAAAGTACACTTGCAAGCAAATCCATTGAAAGGTATTAGTTTATAAATGTTTATAAATGTATATTTTGCTCAGAAGGAGATACAAAAGAATTTGCTCTGAATTAATTGACAAGTTTATATTTGCAATTTCTTCCTTAGAGACAAGTAAAGCACACCAGAATTAGAACTAATTCTCTTACTGCTAAGAATTTGCATGTAGATATCTAATTTACTGTGAGAGAAAAAGCCTATATATTTTTGTATTTAAGAAAAAAATGTCAGTGTTATCCCTGGTCAACCTTCAATAGAAGAGTTAAATTAATGAAATAATCTTAGTTTTAGAAATGTATGATTAGAATTGCAGAGGGCTTTTTCCTCTTATATACTAACATTTAATTACATAAAATTTGCCTAAGAAATTGTATTATGTGAGTTAAATAATAGCCAGTCTACTCAAATGAGCTGATGATGGAAGATGGATATACAAAATATGGTATGAAAATTATCATAAAGTATAATTACAAAAGGTACAATGGTGTTTCAGTGCAGCTTGGAGGCACAGCCCAGTTGCATTATGAATATACTAAATAAATATCAGTTAGAGCAAAATTTAAAATATGAGTTTAATTGCAATGATCATTACTCATTGGTGTATTGTTGAAAGTTCAAAAATCTAAGTAATAGTAGTGCTTTATACAGATAGAGTGCTTTAATTCATTTTATCAAATGAATTTCTAAATATTTAACCTTTCTTTGCCTCAGTTTCTACCTCTGAAAAAATGGATAAAATGATAGAATTTACACATAGAAGTGGTGTAAGTATTAAGATAAAAACATTTGTAGATTATAAGGGACTGCATATAGAACTGTACACACTTTTTTTTAATTTGAGAATTTTATTGTTATGTTGTCATGTTTTAGCAGCATGACTTCTCATGAGGCTTAAGCATAATTATGATTACTACAATTTTTTTAATGAAGGAAAGAAGAAAATGAAGACTCTGAGTTTAAATGACTTGGCCAAGTGTACACATCTAGTCAGGTGCAGAACTCAAGATGTCCTGACTCACATTCAAATGCTCTTTCCACTATGCCTCTGAGTAGTTATGCTCAGAACACCTTAACTTTGCATCACAATCACAAATGCATCTCCATGACTGTTATATAGCTGTAGTTTCTGAACAGTATCTCTCATGGGATATCTAAAAACTAATAAGAAGGGAAGAGAAAAAATGAAAAGTACATGCAATGCATCCACTTTCACCTGAATAACCCATGTAAATGTTGAATACTCAAGATTTTCTTGGGAAATAAAATATTTAGCTTGAAATTCTGCTAGTTAGATGATAGTCAAAAATTTATCATGGACCTTAGAACTAATTACATAAGATCACAAGAGAACTACACCAAAGCAATATAAAAAGACCAAAGCAACATTGAAAAAACATTTAAAATACCAAAAATAATAACACATGCTGCTTGTATTGATATGTCAAAATTAAAAATTAAAGTGGAAGTTCTTTACATAACAATTTAGATTTTTATGACAGATTTCAGAAAAAAAAATTATTCTTTGAGTGCTATTTCCACTTGGTCAAAATATCAATGGGCTGTAAATTATATTTCAAAATAAAAGTGTGTGAAGTGAACTGAATTATTGTCTTAAATAGTAATGGAGCAGTATGATAGATCCATCCCGAAGTATGAAAGACACAGTAAAGAAATTGGTGCACATACACAGAAAATGCAAATATATTTGGAACATTCAAAATATCCTGCAGCATTTTAAAACTTTATCAGCCCAATAAAATTATATACATTTTAACTGATTGCTTAAACTCCATATTTATTTTCTATTGATCATATCTTAGTATAGATTCACATATAATCTATATATTTTAATTTGGCAAAGAAAATGCATATTATTTATAAATTCACAAAGCATGTAAACTTGGATTATTTTGTTAAGCATGTATACAGCATACATGGTTTACAGATCAATTTTGAATGAAAATATAGAAAAGTAGAGTTATATCTTTAATGCATCCTCAGACGAAATCCTGAATATGCTTACACTGTCAGAGGAGAAAAATGAATAATGAAATTCATAGGTAATTTGAAAGTAACTACTGTAAGTCAGATAAATGACTATAGGGTCACATTAACTTCTAAAGATTAATTACATATAACTTAGAAAAAGCATTCAGTTATATGTTGTCCAACTGACTGAATACCTTTGCTAGGTATCAGTTCATTTAAAAACATACTGAAAATGTGTTTGAAGCAAACAGTTGAATTTGCAATGTTTTATGAGAAATGAAGAGGCCAAAATTTCTTAAAAGAAACACAAATTCATTTTAAAATGAAACATGCACCATGGTTATGATTTGTGTTGATTTCTACTGTACCTTTCTTTAGTCCAGGAATGAAAGCTAAAAAGAGAGTTTAGAAAAGTTAAATACAAATAAATATTTCTCTTATTCCCAACATGTTATACTAACTAAATAAATATAAATTGTAATATATTGCAATAAATTTTCAACTTCATTTTTTAGAGAATGTGATGATTGAGATAGATAAGGTAGAATACTGATTACCCATAAAAATCTGTCTCCTATAATATGTTTTTCTAAAGTCAGACCAAGCCTATGCTATATGCTGGCCTCTTGGGAATTAATGATTGGTCTTTCCTCTAAAGGCATAGTATTGTTGAACTCAACACTTTGCAAGAACTCAGTATATTTTCTAGCTTCATTGCCTATGATAACAAAGTTTAGTCCTCTATTAAAATTTCACCTTTTTTCATGGAACAGCCTAAAGGAAATGTAGTATAGGGAAAACATTGTTTTTGACTTAACAGATTGTTTTTCCTCCAAATCCGATGTGGAAAAAGCCATGGGAAAAAACCAAAACATTAACAGATACTAGCATTAGATGGCCCAATAGAAGTATTCTTATCTTGGTTAAGACCTTTTTTCTATAATACTGCTATTTTCATGACTAAAATTTCATTTATTTCTCACAATTAAAAATTATACTTATTATCCAGATAAATTATGGCATTGCATTATTAAGTGACTTCCTTCAAAACACTGTGAGATCATACTTGATCTAAGACAAATAACAGTCTATCTTTAAACAAAACAATTACATATTTATCAAAATGTCGATATGTGTTGATCTGGACAAATGAATCACAGATTTAGTGTTTGTAAAATTTTAAAGCCAACAGTAAAAATGACTTTCT